>NC_090271.1:190163121-190473447 GCF_040414725.1 Anabrus simplex | reverse complement strand
AGTCGGAATTGATATTTCGACGGTTTGGCTTGTAACACGCAAATTATATGCTAATTTTGGTTATACAATTATTGCGTATATTTGTTTTTATGTTTATTGGTCATTGCAATAGTTAGTGTGTTTGATTACACACAAACTGACACCAGCATTGATCCGATCAGATGGGTCGCTCGTTCGCTGCAGCGGTTGAAAATGTACTGAACCGTTCGAAATCAGAGGCTTGCGGTGCAGCTTGGCCAGCTGCCTGATGACGTCATTGCGATAAATTCGTCTATGAAGCTTATAGTCCAAGGACCGGCCTATGCAATGGTGCATTCACTTTGAACATAGTGCTTATTCTTGAAGAGTACCGTAATTGCCAAAGAACCAAGAACAAAATTTCATGACTCTCATTTCCAGTGGTTGATCTGGAAGTTACCAAAAGAACATTGTCAACAAATAAACAGAACCGAGTGAACAATAAAAAGTTGATGTTTAAAAATCATGGTAACCAATGAAGCCAGTGTTGTCACCGAACGAAAATAAAATGTATCAGAGTTTTTCAAATATTTTGTTAGATTGCACAAATTTCCTTCTAGAATGTACCAAATTTGTACCAGCCTAGTTTTCTCATAAATACTTCCCCTGGTTGAGTAATTACAGAAAAAGGTAGTATAAGTGCATTTACACGGACAGGGAAATCCACCAAAATAGGAGACGCGCATATCTGTAAACTTGTTTTAGGCATAATCTTTATTGTACAACTAGCTGATGTACCCGTGCTTCGCTACGGGATTCTCAGAAACACTGACTTTGTGGTTTTCCTAACTGAATTTAACATAGGTCATTATAAAAACGTCAGTAGGAATGTAGCGATTGAGAGCAATGTTATGATATAAAATATTCGACCAAATGAAAAACCGCACACTTTCTAACTTTCAACGAACAGTTCTACTGTGCCAATCTAACAGTACAAAGTTCCAGAGCTGGAATGACCAGGTCGCAGACTGCCGGGAACACTCCTCTGCCATTATTCCGTTAAATTTGCACACTGCTCATTCCAATCAGTGCCTCAGAGTAGGGACTGAATAGCTCGAATGCTGTGATGAACCAATGTGTTACGTACCAGTAGTATCAGAAAATTTATGAACCAGAGGAATGGCATGCTAAAGAAGAAAGTTATCTAACTCCCCAGCTACTTCCCGCCAATATACAGGCAGGCTGTTACACTCGGTACGACCGGGCTAGTTGGCCGTGTGGTTAGATCCGCGCAGCTGTGAGCTTGCATCCGGGAAATAGTGGATTCGAACCCCACTGCTGGCAGCCCTGAAGTTGGTATTCGGTGGTTTCCCACAAGGCAAGTGCTGGGGACGTATATTAATTAAGGCAAAGGCCCCTTACTTCACACCCCTAGCCCTTTCCTATCCCATCGTCGCCATAAGACCTACCTGTGTCGGTGCGACGTAAAGCAAATTAAAAAAAATACTCGGTACGCAGCAGTAATCCTATCTATCGGAGATGAGTGGAAACAGAAGACACAAAGCACATCACAACAAACAACGGTCAATGTAATATTGTTGTTGATTAATGTTATGAGCTTTTTATACTGTAGGCCTTCACATTAGTTTTCTTTCGGCTTTGTAATATTAGGGCGTCTTATAAAATTATTTATATCGTTGACTGTAGTTCCTTATTCTCAGACTTTACACATCGATTTTCGTTAAATTCTGTTTACCAATTTTCTCGCGACTCAGCGCTGATATGGACTTAGTAACAAAAATCCAAATTCATGAATATCTCTGTGATTATAGGCGGCACGGTAACAATGTATAAGACATAATTGATCGTAAATGTAATAACTTTCTACGTAACTACTACTAACTTAATACATAACTAAAATGTTAATTATGTAGTATTTATCGATAGGACACTAATAACAAATATTTGAGAATTACATTTTAGGCCTTCCCCTAAACTACCATTTCACTCAGCGTGAATAAAATTATTGATGGCTTAGATTATAGCGACTTATTCCCTGACTTTGCAGACCAATGTTCATTAAGATACGACCACTAATAACATAAATATTTGAGAATTAAATTTTAGGCATTTCTCTAAACTTCCATTTCACTCAGCGTGATTACAGTTATTGATGGTCTAGATTATATCGACTTATTACCGCGACTTCGCATACCGATTTTCATTAATACATGGCTACTTATAACATAAATATCTGAGAATTAAACTTCAGGCCTTCCCCTAAACTACCATTTCACTCAGCGTGAATAAAATAATTTAAAGCCTGGATTATAGCGGTTCATCATCCGACTTTACATATCGATTTTCATTAAATTCGCTTCAGTCGTTTTCTCGTGATTCGTGTACAGACAGACAGACAGACAGACAGACAGACAGACAGACAGACAGACAGACAGACAGACAGACAGACAGACAGACAGACAGACAGACAGACAGACAGACAGACAGACAGACAGACAGACAGACAGACAGACAGACAGACAGACAGACAGACAGACAGACAGACAGACAGACATTACGGAAAAGTAAAAAGTGCATTTCCTTGTTACTGTGGACATGACCGATACAGAAATACCATTCTTTTCAAATTCTGAGCAATGTACAGACAAAACTCTTATCTTATATATATAGATAGAGGCTATAATTATCGCAGAAAAGCAGTACCGGTAGTCAAATTAACATCACCAAAGTTGGAAAACTATTACAGAAAACCCGATTAACGATATAAATGAGTATACATGAACATTGAGAGTTACCATAAATCTTTTCACAAAATTACACACAAATGGGTGTCTATCAAAATAAAAATAATGCTTCCAAGATATTAGATATAGGGCTATGCAAATAAAATCATAAAACTAGTAGTAATATATTGTACTTTGTCTCTTCTATCTCAATAATAATAATGTACTGTATTGTACATCTGTGGGGTCGGGCATGAATTGAGATGAATTTTCACAGCGAGTTTTTACGACCGGATGCTCTTGTAATTATTTTCACTTTCACTTCCACGCAACCGCCATTGATATTTCTCATATTTTTCACTATATCAGATAATGTTAGGACAAATACGTTCGGAAGTAATCCTAAATCAATTTTATTATGAGAAATTTTCCCGTAAGGCCATCGCAAGAGAGATATCTAGTTTTATGTTTTAGGCCCCATGCTGAGTTTTTTGAACCGCTCATAGCTAAGATCACACGCATCCTTATCTTTACATATCAAGTTTCATGAAAATCCCTCCATTCGTTTTCCCGTGATGCTGTAACAGACACACAACAAGAAGAAATTAAGCTGAGCCGGATATAGGTTATTATTTAACCTCTCCGGTAATAAAACTAAGTATCAGGTTAATATTCTAAAACGTACAGACAGAAAGATTATTTTGTATACTATATATAAATTTAAGCAATTAAAGTGTTTAAAAGCATCCTCATGAACTGTTTGTGATTAGTGATAATTTATCTTTGTGTTATTATCTCTCATTTAAACAATCGCATCACTATTAAACTAGTTCCCTTTTCCACGTTTCACGAGCAAGCATACACGAACATTGTCTGTTTGGTTGTGATATTGCCCGTTTCAAGTATACAGTGAGCTCCCCATCCAGCCCATGGAGGTACAGGTCGAAGGAAGCAGAGCCAACGCGATATTACACTGAAGAAAATGGAAATTGTAACACCCAGAAAGAGTGGTGCTACATTACTGTAATTGAACATACAAGACGAGGGTTCAGTTGTGATTCGATGATTACACTTTCAGGTCCCTCTGACTGCAAGTTTGGACAACAACCAATACAGGATGTGCTCACCACAAGCTGCAATACATTGATGAATTCGTCAAGGCATGGAGTCAATAAGGCCCTGGATCGCTTTCTGAGGAAGTGTGGCCCATGCTTGCTGCACTGCACGGGTCAGTTGTTTCAGAGTTGTGGGTGGCTGAGGACAGTTGGCCAGTTGTCGATCCATCATGTCCCACACATGCTCAATAGGACTGAGGTCCGGGGATCTGGCGGGCTATTCTAAGGTTGTGATGTCGTGGAGAGCTTCTCTGGAAATGCGTGCAGTGTGAACCTGGGCATTGTCCTGCTGAAACATCCCATTATCAATGTTCGCCATCATAGGGAAAACTAATGGATTGAGTATCCTATCAACGTACTGTCGAACAGTCATAGTGCCCTCAACAAGCACTAATTGTGATTTCACACTAAAGCCAATAGCTCCCCAGACCATAATGCTTGGTGTTGGCCCTGTGTGTCTCTCGACAATAAGATCTGGGTGGCCAGTCTCCCCGGTACGTCGGCGCACACGATTCCGGCGATCACTGCGGCCAAGACAGAAGCGCGATTCATCACTAAAGACGACGCTATGCCATTCGTCGACCCACTTCGATCTTTCTCGACACCAGGTCAGCCTTACACGTCGCTGTTGTGGGGTCAGTGGAACACCTTCTGCAGGGACACGGGCTCGTAAGCCAGCTGCACGCAGGCGATTACCAACTGTTTGTTGTGTAACGTGGGGTGCCACAGCTGCTCGAATTTGCGCTGCTGTTGCATGGGGTTCCATCCAGGCCATCCAAATGTTGCGGCGTTCCTCTCTCACAGTTGTGTGTCGCGCTGGGCCTGTGCCAGGTCTACGAGTGTGGGTACCTTCATTTGACCACTGCTGCCATACACGTTGTACCGTAGATGCCTGTCGGCCAACATGTGCAGCGACAGTCCTTAGCGATAATCCAGCCTCACACAGCCCAATTATCCGAACCCTCTCAAACGGCGACAGTTGTTGATAGTGTGCTCTTCTCTGTCGTCGAGGCATGTTTGACGGGGAACACTTCACTGCACAGACTGCAAGTCAACTACGCTACACCAGAGTCCGTATACTGGAGTTGATTCCTCCGCGACCAATCGCGTGGGGAGACCTGTAGCAACAATCCAATGGGTCTGAAACTTTGATCGTTTACATACCTACATGGCATCGTTCCATATCTTGAAAATCAACACAAGCGACCAATGCCTTCATGGTGTTGCAATTTCCATTTTCTTAAGTGTATGTTGACGCATCATATCGTACGGTGTAGTCCATGGGCTGCCCATGGACTCCTCTAATCACAGTGTATGGTGCTCTGTGACTGGTTAGTAGTAGATGGCACGAGTGTTCTGGGCCGCTTTGAAGAGGTGAAATGAGAAAGACAATCAACGTCGCTAGACTAATATTTGGATTTTTCAGACATGGTTCTGGAATAAAGCCTCAATTCAATGTCTGGAAATATAAATGCATTGCTAATGGAAGTATTAGTGGAGGGAGAAGCATTTGTGTATAGTATGAAATGAAAAATAATATTTACATCTCTGAAAACCATAATTGTAAATCGTACGAAATATAAGGTAATATGACGATTTTCATGAACTATTTTTGCCTTTCCTGGTGAGACCTAGTCCCTACAGTGCACTGTGTCTTCTGGTATGGGCCAGAACAAACTTGTTACTTTCATTGACCTGTCTCAGTCTCATTCTTGACTTTTGACAATATGAATGATGTGACTGAGGTATGAGCGGAGCTAGCAATACCTCCTTAAGCAAGTAGTCCCTATTGTGAATGATGCGAAAATGTCCCACATGGAGCGGTTGGTGCGTATATTTCAGTGGGGTTGGCAGACTGATATGTAATAGCAACTTCTGGCTCGGTGAGGAAAGCAAGGGGAAACGACCTCAGTCCTCGTTTCGTTAATATGCCTCTTCAGTGACATCTAAGCCATCTATGACAGCTGATGGCGGAGCTGTTGAGGATCAAACCAGCCTTCCGGCTGAATACTCAACATAAGCCTACTGTACATAAAATATTTGCCAGAATAATACGAATATGGAAAAAAGAAATCGTGCAAATTTAATTCTACGCACGTATAAATCGTAAAAATCCCTGTTCTTATAGCGCTAGAAGCCGTGGTTTGGAATATGAAGTACACTTAACAACATTATAATAGGCGTTGTCAAAGGCTCGTTGAGCATTCTGCACCATCTCTATTTTTCATGATTATCAATCTAGTCCATTTCGTGCAATAATCATCTATGAAATTGTTGTATTTTCGTCCCATGAAGTGTGGGTTTTAATCGTTTTCATGCGTGAATATATGAATAACAATTTTATTTTCAAGTTGTTACATTACGTTTACAGGCGTTTATTTAAAATTCGGGATTCTTGTGGTTCTTATGAAAGTAACAGTATTTTTTCCCCTGTCTCTACTTAGGATCATTTTGAAGAACAAAGGCATCTATTGGAGAAAGAACTTTGAAATGCAGGATGTGAAACAATCTGTAGGTCTTGTAAAATTAATAATACTGTTCGAAGTTTATCAACTCTTTTGGGAACGAATTTCCGGAATTTTTAACGACTCCATAATCCGTTACTGTTTCACTCCTGAAAGTAATACAGTCTATTTTGTTCACCCGTTACAGTTGTTATCTGAAATGTTATGCTAGTCTTGGTTTCTATTTCCCTGTGCGGTGGGCACACTGTTGACTTCCTCATTGAAGCGACTGAGTCAGTTAATAATATGTGGGAGGCTAAAGGAACGAAAGATAAACGCTCGAATTAAGATGTAATAAGCCGAAGTCCAGGTTTCATGAGGAAAAATGTGGTAATTTTCCATGTTGCAAGGGAAAATCCATTTGGTTTTTATGTTTATTGAACAATATAGGTTTATTTCTATGTTATAACATACACAGTCATTTCTAGCACAATATATGACGCTGTAGCGAGCCTGTATCTTACTGGGATGTCCTCGATTAGATTCCCGGTCAAATTAGGAAATTTAACCGGGATCTGAGGGCTGGTTCAAGATCCGCTCAGCCTACGTGACAGCAATTGAGGAGCTATCTCACGCTGAGATAGTAGTTCTGGTCCAGAAACCCAGGAGTACGGCCGAGAGAATTCGTTAAACTGACCATGCTTCCCCTCATAATCTTTAGTCTTCGTAACCTATAGTCCTTCGGGCTTAGCAGTAGTCAGCTGGTAGGCCAAAGCCCATCAGGGCTGTCATTGTAGCGCCATAAAATGCACATGGCAGAAGAAGAATGTCTGCTGTACAAACCGAACGAGTCAGCTGTGTAAGAATAGGGACATAAGAGGCTCGAACTTTACAATCGACAACCCTGAATGTATACCCATAATATTAAAAGAATCATTTTGACATTAAGTGGAGGGAGGAGCATTTCACATGCCGTTGCACGGTGTTGCCACATTCCTGCATTCTTTACTCCTTCCCTTCGCTTCCAGCTCTCTTGTTCGTTCGTTCAGAACGCTGTGTTCTATTCATAAGTTTATGATATTCAGTTCCTATTCTTTCAGCATATACCGTGTTGAAAATATCTGGACTATACCTTTTAAATTCAAAAGATGTTTATAGGACAATGGATTATTGTTTTAAACGGTAGTATAAGCAGGAATCATATTGGACATGGGCTAATAAACTTAATGAGTCTTGTAATTTATGGTATTGCTGATAAGAACTGCTCTCCATTACATCCTTATATCGCATGCGAGGTTAATCGCTTCTCATAAAACCATTGTGTAGTGTAGTTATAGGCCTACACAGTTCTGAGACGTAATTCAGTATCTGAGTTTGGTCACAGATGACTGGTGAGTTGTCCCATAAATGACCTCAACTGTATTGGTCCATAATTTCGGTACGCTCTTTACTAAAATGTTTTACGTTGTAGGGAAGGATTAGATGAATCCTCAATTTTAAGGCAAAATTGGAAGACCTATAACGCAGTTTGAGAATGATATTCAAAATAATATTTACACACTGGACCAACATTATTATAATTTACTTTTAAATTAATCCACTTAATGGTTATTCGGTTAAATCCGCAGCAGTCTGGGGACTTCCGCAGCATAGTATAGCAAAATATTTAGTAGTCCGCGAGTTCATTTCCAATAGCAATGCAAATAATTCAGTTTGAAAGTACTGCAGTAATAAATACTGCTGAAGTACCCACCACAAAGACGTCTGTTTTCCACACACATTAAACAGGATAAAAACATAAATGGATCTACTTCACAATTTACAACCTTTGTAATCAGAGTAGGCCTAATCGAAGCCATGAGCTAAGTAGTCACCGTAAAATTATTCAAGTGTAAGGAATGAACCCATAAGTTAATCTATGTTCGTCAACTGGGTGTTACTAAATTAATATTAAGGGCCGATTGCAGAAACTGTGTTTAGACGATGTCTACGATTAAACAATGCCTAAATATTGCTGCCGCATTGCAGAGACGTTATTTATCACTTAGACACTGTCTAAAACCGATATTCGACCGGTCATGTTTAAACACTGCCAAGAACGTTGTTTAACATCAAATGAGAGGAGTGAATCACAATCAGAGGTTATGTACCATGAAGCATCCAATTTGTATTATAAAGTTGAGACGATTCCGGGAAGAATGTTAGTCCGAAGGCCTCTCTGTGGGTCGCCCGCTGCTAAATCGCAGCATTTCATTTGACATGTACGCGGAGATAGATCTTAAAATAAGGTTTCGCTTTTCAAGAGACTTGTTTCTTGAGACTGACAAAGGGATAGTCCAGTAACTGTCAACTTGAATACAATTTTTGGCAACCGATATATTTTATTATACACATGGGGTAATTTCCATGGAATTATAGGTCACTTCGACTACATACATATCAGAATTGCGTGTCCCGATCGTCAGAGGGCTGTCATGTACATCAACCGGGAGGGATTCACTTATATTTACTGCCATGTAAACACACATAATAGTGAAAACTAAAGTAGGTTGTATGTGGTTGTTATATATATAATCGTGTAAGTTTTTGGCAACTATCAGATAGGAAAAGGCAAGTGGTTATGATGGTGGTGATTATTGTTTAAAGAGGAGGACGGGGGAAGAAGAGCCGTGGCCATAATAACAGCCCTAGTATTTGCCTGGTGTAAAATAGGGGAACTACGGAAAACAATTTTCAGATCTGCCGATGATGCGTTTCGAACCTACTCCAGAATACAAGCTACATCTATATGGCCCGTACAACACACTCGGTTACACACTATTGCTTCATCTTCCCTTCGTCGAAGCTACCGTATTTATGGATAGATTACACTCACTGTCCGGCTCCATGGCCTTTGGTCACAGGGGTCCCGGGTTCGATTCCCGGCAGGGTCGGGAATTTTAACCATCATTGGTTAATTTCTCTGGCACTGGGGCTGGGTGTATGTGAAGTCTTCATCATCATTTCATCCTCATCACGACGCGCAGGTCGCCTACGGGAGTCAAATCGAAAGACCTGCACCTGGCGAGCCGAACATGTCTTCGGACACTCCGGGCACTAAAAGCCATACGCCATTTCATTTCACTGTAACAACGCTGGAATCAAAGCTACACTTCCCCGCACGGTGGCGTGCCGCTTTAGTGTCGGTAATATTATGCGATTTTATTTCCACCGAAAGCGATAACTCTTATCTGTGGGCAAGTCATGCTCATGCTTAGCCATATTAGAGTAATGTGCAGGAAGACAAACGGCTGACTGGCGTTCGGCACGCACACCGAAGAATTTCATTGGTTGCGATAAGCGAAGAGTTGCATGAAAGATACTTCTATCTCCATTTTCAAACGAATATTGAAATTTTAAACGATGTCTAGTTAAACATTGGCTGAACATTGTTTATGCCATGGAAGATCGTGCTCGATTTAGACGTTGTTTAGGTGCACGTTGTCTAAAGCTTAAAACTAGTCATCGTTTCTGCAATCGGCCCTTAATGTTTACGACAGCATTGCGCTCCAAACAAACTTCCAACGTATTAGGACGTGTTCAGTATACTAATACATACTGAAGGGATGTTAAGTACAGAACAACAATGGCCAACTGGAACCAGTGGGATCAGAACCGACGACCTCCAGATAGTTGATGGCAGTAGCGCCAGACCTGTAGCTCAGGTCCTTTCGAAAAGAAGAAATTTGGCCTAGGCTACCATAGCTCAAATGGACAGAACTACCGGCACGGAATCGGAAGGTTGGACGGAGTCTTTAATGGCCAAGACGGGTAAATCACAGTATAGATTCTTGGGAACGCCGACACTTTTAAAAAATTCAACTAAGAATTTTGATATGGTTCCTCTTGCTCCGATGAAAACTCCTACAGCCCTTATACAGGTGATGTATGATTCTTCGAAGTAGCTGATGGTTGGTTCATAGATGACTGGCTTCTCCGCGTCTACCTCTGCTGTCTGACTTCGACCTCACATCTAATGGTGGGGTCCGGAATATATGGTAAGTCCTTTTCTCGGTCAATTGGGACTATATCTATTCTCCGGTTGCTTCCACCGTCAACACATGGCACCTCTTCGTGTACCTCTTAACCTTTCCGAGAGAATGCTGCTGCAATTCTAGTTCTTATTCTGTTGTGCGTAACATTCTTAAGCAAATCCCCCTGTGGAAACGAACCAAGAACATAAGCTAGGGTTTCAGGCTCACTGCAGTGTCTGCAGTGGACTCCATCCCGGCTACGTCCAGGGAGGGCCCGTACAGGAACCACGTTTATTACATTTTCAGCGCGTCTTTCCACTCTGATCCGCAGAGTACATTTAGGGTGTCGATCCATCGGTTGGCCGGTGTGTATTCCTGATAGAGGATAACATCCTTACCGTGAGTTCTTATTGCACACCATTTGCTGTAATCCTTTTTCATGAGCATTTCTTTTAAATTCCTTGCGCTAATTCTTTCGAGTTAATTTTTTATCTGTATTTCTTAGGTCAAGTTTCCGAAGGTACAGTTTTCTCTCTTCTATCAGACTGCGCGATGATGTTATGTGCTCATTACCAGCCTTCTCTAGTACGTGACAGATGTTGAGATGTTGAAGTGGTGCCTCCCATTCTGCCTTCCACAGCCCTAGCCCCTTCACTTCCCTTGCAGAGTATAGAGAGCAGTGTGGCGTGTCTGCAGGTAACTGAAGAATTTCTTTGATTGTGCTTCTCACGATCTTGTCGACATGAATTAGGAACGAATGCGGAATTTTAGTGGTATTAGGGTGCAGAAGGATATAAGAGTGGGCCAAGAACTTTTGCTCTGTTTTTAACAGAGGACCCTTTACTAAATTGTCGAGATTGCATTTTAGGTCATTTATAACGTTTTGCTGATCGAAAATAAATTTGTCATGAAAGCTGAGTCCCAAATATCGAATATTTACGCCCGCTTTATGGTGTCGAATAGTAACCATGCTCTCTTCAATTACCAAAGGGCAGTAAGAAAGCCTTCCCTTTACAGTATTTATAGCCTCTGATTTAGATGGATTTAGCTGAAGCCCTATTTCTCTAAATGCCTCATTGGCGTCCTTGCCAATGCCAGTTAGTACGGCGGCGTGTTCTTGAATATTGGGTATTATAACGGTGTCATCTGCAAACACCATGAAATTTAGCTTCTGAAGTCCTGTAAAACAAGCTGTTATAGGCCTTACTCAGAGGAGACCGATTCTTCCATAAGTTCATCCAATATAAAGTCCGTAGCTAAGTTGTATAGAGCTGGTGAAAGTGGTGCACCTTGCATAACTCCTCTTCTAAGTCGGATCGATGCAGACCGTTCCCCATTTGATTCTATAACAGTCGATAAATTGTTTTAACTGCAAATATTACTACTTTTACATTGAAGAATTTCGCTACTTAATATCTGATTTACAAATACGTATTTGCAAGGCAAAGAGGAAAGTTTATTTATAATTTTCCAAGAAGCTGTCAGATTGGTCTATATAGGTAGTACGTATATCACTGATTGCTGAACTCGTCGTTGTCGGTAAGCTTTTATACAATTACTCGCTGACGTGCCCCTGCTTTGCTACGGAATTCTACATTGTATACAGAATTATATATCAAGTAATCTACACGTTGTAAGATTTTATCAAATTCCATGGCTCTTTGCCTTACCCGAGAAACACAGTCACTTAACAAGGGCACATGACTACTTGTTGAGAACTGGGAATAATGGTTAATATTTCTTCGAGGTTTCGTTTCTATTAGTAGGTCCAGTGAATACTCCGGTTGAATACCATAACCCGCAAAACAGAGATGATAGAGCAAGCGATACAACTGTTCTCCATGAGCACCTAGATCGGAGTGACTCAGGCCGGAAGTTGGATCAGCTCGACAGGAAGGTACAGTACGTCTGTCACCTAATACCCCTTTGTCCCCTTCCGGATCGCCAACATGTCACGTAGGCAGTCAATGTGCAGAAGATAAATGAGGTAAGTAATGTTTCCTACAGAATTAATAATACAGATTTAGTGTTACATATATTTAGACTAAAGGATTATATTGATATTATTACAAATGGAGATATTTGCGCATTTGATTCTGCTTGTGCCCTCCTTCGCTTTCACGCAGGCCACAAAATGTTTTTATATAAACTAAATACAGCATCAGGTGAATATTTACCCTAGAACTGGCAACTGTCGAATATTCGGTATGTTCGTATTTCATTACAAAATTTCCTCAATTCTCCAACATATGTCATGACGATTTACTTTTTTTTTCATTCTCGATGTCCATAACAGCCGCGAGTTCAGTTTCATTCATATTTACAACCTCTTTTAGCGCAATTTCACGGAAATAAATGAGCGCAGTTTCTGTCCATCTGTTTGAGCGCCATTGCTGTAGTGTTTGTAAACAAACCGTCACGATCTCTACTTTGCTATTCTATTTAATTTTATTTCGTATATTTCCGTTCGGTGCAAGTGTTGTTATTTGATTGATTATATACATTTGTAGTATAGTGTGTGCCTAAGTATTGCATCTTCATTACGGAAAATTAGTGATGATTAGAGATGGGAATTATAGGCACGAATAGGTTAGAATGCAAAGTGTTTGAACTAGGCGAAAATGTTTTCTACCCGCACGACGGTCCTGCAATTAGATTTGCATAAATATTAGCGATCTGAACTATCAGAACCCCTAAAGTTTATGCAACTCATCTTACACAGTTGTTGAGCGGCTCGATGATACTTGCACCTTGTTCAAAAACTTTGCATTCTAACCTATTCGTGCCTATAATTCCCATCTCTAGTGATGATGTATGGCGAAGTTTGTTAGAAGAAGAAATTGACGGATCTGACTTTGAGGATAATGCGAATGAACCAATAGATTCCGAGTCGGATTCGGAATGTGTATTAACTATTTCTTTGCATCAAATATCGGAAAGTGAAAGTGATGGACAGCCCTATCGTAATAGTGTAGTCTAAGGTCACGCTTCTTGAGCAAGGCATGCCAATGCATTTTCCCTAATATTTTCAAGAATATACCTCTCAGAGTGATGAAACGTTTGCTATTGCATTATAGGTACATTATTAACAATCCGGATAACTCCTTTTGTTTGTAATATGTTTCAGTTTTGTGTAAATATGATCAACATTTTATTATTGTTTTTAATTTAGGAATTACACTTTTTGAACAGTCTGTACACTTTTTCTAGACAAAAAATTTATGCAATTTCGTGCCAACACGATAATTCTCAAAGTATTATCTTTACGTAGATTTATTTCATACTAGCTGATGCACCCATGTTTCGCTACGGAATTCTACAACGCATGCAGAATTCTAAGTTAGGTAGTGTACACGTTGTGAGCAAGATTGTATGAAATTGCATAGCTCTTAGCGTTACCCTAGAAACGTGAAGGGGATGTCACCAAACATCTTTTCTCATATGAAGACTGAGTTAGGGAATTTTCACTGCAATGGTAGACCCGCTTGCATACCATCAGTCACAGTCAGGTTGGGGAGCTTTCATTATAATGGTAGACACTCACTCTCCACCTGCCTTTTTACATCCTCAGAAAGACTGTCTTAGTTGTTTTCCCAACTGGAATGAACATACATTACAATGACGTCAGTAGGAATGGCGCGATAAAAAGCAATGCTTTCATATGAAATACTCGATCAAATGGAAAACCACACATTTTCCCACTTTTAACGAACAGGACTGCGCTGCCGATCTGACAGTCCAAAGTTCCAGACCTGGAATGACCAAGGCGCAGACTGCCGTGGGCCGTGAACACTCTTCGTCCCTTTTCCGTGGGGAGAGGGTCGAATAGTGGCGACTCCCAGGGCAAAATATATGCCCTTTTACTAATCTCTTTCCTAGGAGTACCGATGAGTCAGAAAGTATCAATTCAGTACACTGGCGGCGGAAAAATCTATCTGACTTGGAGGCAAATTTTTCCTCCAAGGCAGTGGAGAAACCGCCTCTTCACTGCTAATTTGGAATAAAATTAATATAGAATTTAATAAAAATGAAGAGGAAGAAGGTTTTCTTAAGAAAAAGCTCTTTTCAGGGTTGAATTTTGAGTTATTTAGTGAATTGTGCTGCTATAATTTGGAATAGCCCTAATTGTTATTCTAGACCATGCCATTGCACCATTTCACTACTACTACTACTACTACTACTACTACTACTACTACTCTACTAAGTGAGCCTCTGCCTTAAGTATGCCCACTGCTCATTCAAAACAGCGCGTCAGAGTAGGGATCGAATAGCTAGAATACTATGATATACTACTGTGTGTTACGTACCAGCTGTATCAGAAAATGTATGAACCACAGGAATGGCAAGCTAAAGATTAAAGTTTTCTAGCTCCCTGGCTATTTCCCGCCAATATTCAGTCAGGCTATAATATTCGGTATGCAGCAGTAATCCCATCTATCGGAGTTGAGAGGCAGCATAAGAGACAAAGAACATCACAACAAACAATGGTCAATGTAATGTTATTGTTGATCAATGTTATGCGCTTTCGATATTATGGGCCTTCACATTTAGTTTTCTTCCGACTCTGAAATACCACTCTTATCATAGTCGGCACGTTAAAACTGAATAAAACTTAAATGACCGGAAATTGTGTTCTCTATAACTTTTGTTATGTAGTACTTTTTGATAGGACCAATGACATAGGTATTTAAAAATTACATTTTAGGCGCTTTCCCCTAAACTACAATTTCATCCAGGGCGAATACAGTTCTTTATAACTTAGACTGTAGTTTCTTATTCTCCGACTCTATATACCGATTTTCATTAAATTCTGTTTACCTATTTTCTCGTGGCTCGGCGTTAATATGGACTTAGCAACAAAAATACAAATTCATGAATATCTGTGTTATCATAACCAGGACGGTAAAAATGTATAAGACATAAATGGTAGGAAATTTAATTTTATATAACTTTGATTATGTAGTATTTAGCGATATGACCCCTAATAATATAAATATTTAATAATTACATTTTAGGCCTGCTACTAAACTACCATTTCACTCAGCGTTAATTAAATGATTTATAGCCTTATAATGTAGTGGCTCATTCTCCGACTTCGCATACCAATTTTCAATCAGATAGGATCACTAATAACGCAAATATTTAAGAATTAAGTTTAGGCCTTCCCCTAAACTACCATTTCACTCAGCGTGAGTAAGATTATTTATATCCTAGATTGTAGCGACTTATTCCTCGACTTTGTATACCAGTTTTTATCAAGATAGGACCACTAATAACATAAATATTTGAAAATTAAATTTTAGGCCTTCCCTAAACTACCATTTCAATCAGCGTGAATAAAATTATTTATGGCCTAGATTGTAGCGACTTATTCCCCGACTTAGCATACTGATTTTCATTAAATTCTCGTTAGCCGTTTTCTAGTGATGCGTGGACAGACAGACAGACAGACAGACAGACAGACAGACAGACAGACAGACAGACAGACAGACAGACAGACAGACAGACAGACAGACAGACAGACAGACAGACAGACAGACAGACAGACAGACAGACAGACAGACAGACAGACAGACAGACAGACAGACAGACATTACGGAAACGTAAAAAGTGCATTTTCTTGTTACAGTGGACATGACCGATTCAGAAATACCATTCTTTTCAAATTCTGAGCAATGTACAGACAAAACTCTTATTTTATATATATAGATATCGTGGATATTTTGTAATTTATTTAGACCCGGAAAAGCTGAAAAATATGGCTGCTACCACAAAATTTAACATTGCCAGTTCTAGGGAAGAAGCAGGCACAGCAGTACAAAGCCTTTGAAACGTTGCTGGGATAATTTCCATAGCAACTCTCTCTGTAAGATTTCGTGATTCTCACTTCCAGTGCCCGAGCTCTAAGACACCAAGAGAATAATTATCTTTAACAAGATTATACAGTAAACAGAGCCGAGTGAACA
The DNA here is from genome assembly GCF_040414725.1 of Anabrus simplex. NCBI lineage: Eukaryota > Metazoa > Arthropoda > Insecta > Orthoptera > Tettigoniidae > Anabrus > Anabrus simplex. Next base: position 190,457,207 of record NC_090271.1, on the reverse strand, counting down.
ACAACAACAACAACAACAACAAAGACATGTTTAAAAGTCATGGTAACCAGTGAAGCCATTGTTCTCACCGACCGAACACAAAATGTACCTTATTTTTTCAAATATTATGTAAGATTGCATAATTTCCTTCTAGAATGTACCAAATTTGTACCAGCCTAGTTTACTCATAAATATATCCCCTGCTACAGTAAGCTACAAAAAATGAAAGCATAAATTCACTTACACCTTACCGACACGTTGCACCGGGCATGTTGCAGGAAGGTTTATTTTTTAAAAAATATCAATATGTTGCACAAGAAAAGCACTGAAAATACTTTTCAACCTACCCATGTTGACTCCAACAGCACATCTGTGCAAATATTATAACATCCTATCACTCACTAATCTCCATGGAAAAGCATCAGCTATCATGTTGCATAAGCTAAAGCATACAATGGTACACTCCAATACTTCCTTCAAGGCGGCTAATTCACTTATCCATATGCACTACACTAGAAGTGCTTCAAAAATGTATTTCACACAAATACGTACTTGCAAGTTTGGTACAAATTCATTGTGGAATTTGTCTGTACATACTTTTAATAGACTCCCCACCGAGCTCGATAGCTGCAGCCGCTGAAGTGCAGCCAGTATTCGGGAGATAGTGGGTTCGAACCCCACTGTCGGCAGCCCTGAAGATGATTTTCTGTGGTTTCCCATTTTCACACCAGGCAAATGCAGTCTGGGGGTGTACCTTAATTAAGGCCACGACCGCGTCCTTCCCATTCCTCGGCCTTTCCTGTCGCATCGTCGCCATAAGACCTATCTGTGTCGGTGCGACGTAAAGCAACTTTTCTTGCAAAAAAGAAAAAAAAGAAAAAAAAAGACTCCTTGAAGGCAAACGAACATCATGCACATTGTTTACTATTAAGTGTAAACTAGTTAACTACCTCATGTCAGACACTCTTTGTAAATAATTTATATTACATTTGCTGTGTAATGAATGTATGCATGAATTGATGTACAAGCTTAAGCTTGGGTGCCCTTGAAATGAATACAGGCTGGTCGGAAACAACCTGAACCAGGTATATGAGCGTTAGAAGGTTGGCCATATTGATAAATAATTTGTAAAAAATGATTCGATATCTCGAGCCGTTGTAATTTTATCAGTTGCTGAAGTTAGCCAATCAGATCGCTTCGCGGGTGTATTCAAGTGGACTTTGGTAGGCGGTGTTGGTAAATCTGTGCGTGGCTTAAGATTGGCTTGAGAGCCACCCCGAGAAATCAGCATCACACATAAACACACCGTAGTTTTCAGCCGGTGTCACCGTGGCGTACTTGCTATGGCGCGACCCCGTTAGCTCGAAGGTCTGTGTTCAAATCCTTACCCTGGCGAAAGTTTTCTCTTCGATTGATGCTTTCAAGACGGTCTTAAGCCACGTGCAGATTTAGCAACATCGCCTCGCAAAGCTCATTTGAATTTGCCCACAAAGCGATCTGATTGGCTAACTTCTGCAGCTCATCAAATTTGCGGATGATGTTATTCTGTATAGAGTAATAAATAGGTTACAAGATTGTGAGCAACTGCAAAATGACCTCGATAATGTCGTGAGATGGAGAGCAGGCAATGATATAATGATAAACGGGGCTAAAAGTCAGGTTGTGAGTTTCACAAATAGGAAAAGTCCTCTCGGTTTTAATTGTTGCGTTGATGGGGTGAAAGTTCCTTTTGGGGATCATTGTAAGTAGGCTATTTGGATGTTAATATAAGGAAAGATCTTCGTTGGGGTAATCACACAAATGGGATTGTAAATAAAGGGTACAGATCTCTGCACATGGTTATGAGGGTGTTTAGGGGTTGTGGCAAGGATGTAAAGGAGAGGGCATATAAGTCTATGGTAAGACCCCATCTAGAGTACGGTTCCACTGTATGGGACCCTCACCAGGATTACTTGATTCAAGAACTGGAAAAAATCCAAAGAAAAGCATCTCGATTTGTTCTGGGTGATTTCCGACAAAAGAGCAGTGTTACAAAAATGTTGCAAAGTTTGGGCTGGGAAGTCTTGGGAGAAAGGAGACGAGCTGCTCGACTAGGTGGTATGCTCCGAGCTGTCAGTGGAGAGATGGCGTGGAATTACATTAGTAGACGAATAATTCGACTGGCGTCTTTAAAAGTAGGAAAGATCACAATAATATGAAGGTAATGTTGGCATTCAAAAGGACAACATGGGGCAAATATTCATTTATAGGAAGGGGAGTTAGGGATTGGAATAACTTACCGAGGGAGATGTTCAATAAATTTCCAATGTCATTGAAATAATTTAAGAAAAGGCTCGGAAAACAACAGGTAGGGAATCTGCCACCTGGCCGACTGCCCTAAATGCAGATCAGTATTAATTGATGATTGATGATACCAAACCAAACCCCATGGCGCAACAGGCCCAAAGGGCCATGGCCTACCAAGCGATCGCTGCTCAACCCGAAGGTGTGCAGATTGCTAGGTGTCGTGTGGTCAACACGACGAATCCTCTCGGCTGTTATTCTTGGCTTTCTAGACCGGAACCGTCAGGCAGCTTCTCAATTGTGATCATGTAGGCTGAGTGGTATTCGAACCAACCTTCAGTACAGGTAAAAATCCCTGACCTGGCCAGGAATCAAACTCGGGGCCTCTGGGTAAGAGGCAGGCATGCTACCCCTACACCGCGGGGCCGGCTTCATAAAATGATAACGGCGCTAATTATCGAATTATTCCTTTCAAATTATTTCTCAGCATGACCAAACCTCTTATTGATTATATACCCTCTTCACGTTGTTTCTCCTCACCCTGTATATTTTAAAAAGGGTATGGGGAGAGATGTATTTACTATTGAGTGCTTTTGTGATGGTTTGTTGTGTGATGTGATGTATGCTTGTACGAGACTGGTCATTTGATTAACTTGGGGAAACTGGAACACGCAAGCGTCCCCAGCTGAACTCACCGGGCTAAGTCGGGACGTCTAGTTGCCTTGGCTTGAGTCGACATTTACTTTCATCAGCTAATGGTCAAGCTTCTTCCTTTCTCTTGTGATTGATGCTAAGATCGACTGACATACCCGTCGCTTTGCTAGTTAAAACAATATGCGGCCCCATCACGTACCTAGTACTTAATATTGCGAAATCCAACAAAGGCGTTCTTTTCCGCAATATGTCACTCAAAATGAATTATTTACGTTACCTGCAGAGCCTGGTTTCATAATTCATGGAGCGAGTGCATGTGTGTTAACTCAGTGATAAGATATCGATGGAGGAAAAGATTCCAGTTCCAATTTTCATTTATGTATTGACGATTGCAACGACTTTCCACAGGACAAATCACAATTTACTGCTCCCGAAATATTGTATTTATAATTTATACTCGATTAAATGCTAAGATTTTGGTGCGTGTGAATTCTTATAACAGGTACTTCTATCAACAAAAGCGAAAGAAGTGGCATAGAAACCCATTGTTTTATTTCCCGAAAAAGTAACCGTCTCATGTCAGTATTTGAAGTCGATTGCTAACTCAGTTTCTCACTAATAACTCTGTTGAATTTTCGTAATGTAATTAATTTCAACGAGTAATGAGTCCATGAAATATATTTTGTTTGCCAAGCGAACACGGCTCTTACCTGGAGGCAACGGGTTCGATTCTCGGCCAGATCAGTATTGTTACCTGGGCCTGAGGGTTGGTTTGAGGTCTGATGATGAGACAGTGATTCCGATCTAGAAAACCAAAAACAACATCTGTACAGATTCGCCGTGCTGACGACGCGTCACTCCTAATCTGCAGGACTTCGGGCTGAGCAGCGGTCGCTTGGTAGGCCACGGCCCTCCGGGACTGATGAGCCATGGAGTTTGGTTTGGTGTGATTTGGTTTAAATATGCATGCTTGCATACATACATACATACATGCATACATACATACATACATACATACATACATACATACATACATACGTCTTCATTATTGACTGTTATGCCTCTCAGCGCTCAGTTTGCAAGCCTCTGTGAATTTACTAAATACCGTCACAATTCTCTATTTGTAACTAGTTCTATGGCCTTGTTTAGTTCTATACCTCTTATATTTAAATCGTTGGAAACTGAGTCTAACCATCGTCGTCCATAACAGAGTCTTATATCTTCCTAGGTAACCTATCGTCCTGCATTCGGCTTACATGGCCCCCGCCACCGAAGCCGCTTTATTTGTACAGCTTCATCCACCGAGATCATTCCCAACTTAGCCTTTATCTCCTCATTCCGAGTAATCTACTGCCACTGTTCTCAGCTATTTGTACCAACAATCATTCTCGCTACTTTCATGCCTGTTACTTCTAACACCGAGCTCGATAGCTGCAGTCGCTTAAGTGCGGCCAGTATCCAGTATTCGGGAGATAGTAGGTTCGAACCCCACTGTCGGCAGCTCTGAAGATGGTTTTTCTGTGGTTTCCCATTTTCACACCAGGAAAATGCTGGGGATGTACCTTAATTAATCTAGAAAGCCATGGATAACACCCGAGGGGATTCGTCGTGCTGACCACACGACACCTCGTAATCTGCAGGCCTTCGGGCTGAGCAGTGGTCGCTTGGTAGGCCAAGGCCCTTCAAGCGCTGTAGTGCCATGGGGTTTGATTTGGTTGTACCTTAATTAAGGCCACGGTCGCTTCCTTCCCACTCCTAGCCTTTCCCTGTCCCATCGTCGCCATAAGACCTATCTGTGTCGGTGCGACGTAAAGCAACTAGAAAAAAAATTGAGGCGTCTAGTATCAAAACCGGCCAAGTCACTCAAGACATATTTTTCAATATGGACGAAAAACCTGTAGAGACAAAGCAATGATGGTCAGAACATATTTTTTTTCACAGTTATATCCTTAATGGTTTAATATTTAAGTTCCGCTCTTTTGAGAAATCTAACTCATAATTAACCCATCATTTTTGTTAATTTAAATTTTGACTTGGCCGTTTTTGTTGCAATTTTGTACAATTTCACAAGGTATGAAAGTAAATCTTTCAGTTCACCACTCGGAACAATATCCACGTTAGAGCACACAATAATGACAAAATACGAGCACACCGGAAATAGGATTGCTTTGGCGCCAATGGCGGTAAGAAGCCCGCGAATTCGTAAATCAGTGTTGCAAACGAACAAAAAACAAAATATTATGACTTCAAAGAATATACATTACAAGGAACGATTTTGCCTACTGATATTATCACATTGTTGCTTAATGTAACAACACAAGGTTCCAGACAATAATGCTGCATCATAAAGATTGTCGCTCGTTCCTTGACTTGGCCGGTTTTGAATTCACTGGCTGCATGACTTGGCCGATTCTGTTGCACGATCGAAAATTCAGTGCTCTATAATATGAAGACATGGACGATTTTAAAGCATATTCTTGTTTCACCTGATAGTGCTATACTTCTACTTCAAATTGATAACCTTAACTAATTTTCGTAAATTTTGTGACTTGGCCGGTTTTGATACTAGACGCCTCAATTACTTCTAACATATGAACCAGTTGGTCTGAAAAAAGACCAATGTAAAGATTGTTTCGCCCGGGAGCTGATTTCCTTCTTACAGGACACTATTGATCACAACTGCAAGCTAAATGCATTAGCCTTACTGCACTTTGATTCAAGCTCACAATACTACCATCCTAGGAGAACACACATCCTAAGTACTTGAAATTACCTACCTGTTCCAGCTTTGAATCCCCAATCTGTCCGACTCGTTGGCTGAATGGTCAGCGTACTGGCCTTCGGTTCAGAAGGCCCCGGTTTGATTCCCGGCCAGGTTTGGGATTTTAACCTTCATTTGGCCCGGGGGCTGGGTGTTTGTGCTGTCCCCAACATCCCTGCATCTCACGCACCGCACATAACACTATCCTCCATCACAATAACACGCAGTTACCTACACATGGCAGATGCCGCCCACCCTCATCGGAGGGTCTGTCTTACAAGGGCTGCACTCAGCTAGAAATAGCCACACGAAATTATTATTATACCCAATCTGACATTCAATTCTCTTGGATTTCTTACCTACTGACATCAATTTAGAATTGGAAAGGCTTATTTTCATATTATTTTCATTGCTCCTATTTTCAGGTTACAAGAAATTAGACTGCAGGCTTTCAGCACAATCTGCCATTAAGACGAAGTCATCGGGATAGGCCAGATTGCTCACTACATTTCCACCCAACTGAATTCCTCCCTGCCACTTTATACCTTTCAGCAGATTATCCATGTAATCTATGAAAAACAACGGTGAAATATTACAGCCTTGTCTAACCGTTGTAAGTACCTTGAACAAGAACTCATTCTACCATCAATTCTCACTGCAGCCCAATTGTGAATATAAATGCCTTTGATTAATTTTAATAGTCTACACGCCGGGAGGTAGAGGGTTCGAACCCCACTGTCGGCAGCCCTGAAGATGGTTCTCCGTGGTTTCCCATTTTGACACCAGAAAAATTAATTAAGGTCACTTACTTCCCACTGAAAGCATTTTTTCTGTCCCATCGTCATCATATGACATATCTGTGTCAGTGCGACGTAAAGCAACTTGTAAAAATAAAAAAATAAAAATTCTACAATTTATCCCATAGGCGAACACCTTTTCTCTCGGTACTCTGTCATATCCTTTCTCTAGATCTCCATGGATAAACGGTTAGCGTGCTGGCCTTTGGCCACAGGGGTCCCGGGTTCGATTCCCGGCAGGGTAGGGAATTTTAACCTTAATTGGTTAATTTCGCTGGCACGGGGGCTGAGTGTATGTGTCGTCTTCATCATCATTTCATCCTCATCACGACGCGCAGGTCGCCTCCGGGCGTCATATCAAAAGATCTGCATCTGGCGAGCCGAACTTGTCCTCGGACACTACCGGCACTAAAAGCCATACACCATTTCTTTTCTAGATCTACGAAACATAAATATAACTGTCTATTCCTTTCGTAGCACTTTTCAGTTGCCTGGTGCATACTGAACAGCCCTGCTCCTGACAGCCCCTCTGTTGTCTGAAACCACCCTGGTTTTCAACCAACTTACTCTCAACCACGGATCACACCCTCTCTTCCAAGATGCCAATGAACACTTTGCCTGGTATACTGATCAATGAGATACGTCGACAGTTTTTGGAATCCTTCTTGTTCCTTTGCTTATAGAGAGGTGCAATGACTGCTTTTGTCCATGCTTATCTTATTAGTTATTACTCTATGAAGCCATGTCATCACTGCCTTTCCATTATATTTCACTATTTCAGGTCTAATTTAATATATTCCTGCTGCTTTATGACAATAGAGATGGTTTACTATCCTTTCCACTTCATCAAGCGTAATTTCACCAATATCATTCTCTTATTCCCCATGAGCTCGGTTGTTAGCGATGTCACCAGGAAGATTTCCTTTTACGTTGAGAAAATTTTCAAAATTTTCTCTCTACCTATCCAGTGATTTTCTGGGATTATGAGTTCACCTGAATTACCCAAAACACTACTGATTTCCTTCTTCCCTCTGTTCCTAAGATTCTTTGTTAGGTACTGTTCAGAAGGGTTTCCCTGCTGCTTGATCTAGCCTTTCCAGGTTATTACCAAAATCTTCCCACGACTTATTTTGGATTCAACAACTATTTGTTTCCCTCCGTTTATTTAACCTACTTACCTGTCTGAATCAGTCCTTGTTTGAAGCAATTTCTGACACGCCTTCTTTTTACGTTTACAAGCTGCTCTCACTTCATCATTCCACCAAGATGTTCGCTTTATCCCATCTTTACACTCATTTGTTTCTAGGTATTCCCTTGTTGTTTTTACTACAGCATCCCTGTATACTACCCATTCTCTTTCTATATCCTGCACCTGCTTACTGCCCATTGTTTAGAACATTTCGCTAATCATATCCACGTATTTCTGCCTAATTTACTTAATCTGGAGATTTTGTACCCTTATTTACCTGCAAACAGATTTAATTTTCTCTATATTAGGCCTATATATACTTAGTTAAACAGATTTAATTTTTTCTATATTAGGCCTAGATATACTTAGTTCATTACGGATCAGATAGTGGTCTGTCTCATCGAAAAATCCAAAGAAAACCCAAACATTCCTAACAGATTTCCGGAATTCGAAATCGGTTAAGATAATTCTATTGTGGATCTGGTGCACCGATCCTCCCATGCGTAGCGATGAATAGCCTTATGCTTCAAAAATGAATTAGTAACTGCTAAGCCCATACTAGCACAGAAGTCCAGCAAACGCTTCCCATTCCTATTAGCTTCCAAATCTTCCCCACATTTATCATTCACCCTTTCGTATCCTTCAGTCCTATTTCCAACTCTTGCATTGAAATTGCCCGTTAGCACTATCCTATCCTTGCTGTTGACTCTGACTACGAAGTCACTCAATGATTCATAAAACTTGTCAACTTCGTCATAATCTGTGCCTCACATAGGGATTATACCCATAACATTCGCTTATTTACGTGCCTAACAGAAACTATGCTGCGTGCAATAGCATTCCTGATGCACAGCCCAACCCCACACTCTGCCCTTCCCTTTTTAACACCCATCAAATACACTGTATAATCTCCTACCTCTTCCTCATTATCTCCCCTTACCCAAATTTCATTAACCCCTAGCACATCCTGATGCATCCTCTTTGCTGACTCAGGAAGTTCTGCTTTCTTTCCTCCATAAACCCCATTAATATTGATAGTTCTCCATCGAATTTCATTTCGTTCTTCAAGTCCCTCGTTTGTCAAATGGAAGTGGGACTCCGTTAATCCCATACGTCCGAAGCTTGCTTAAACATTCTGAGCGTGCTCGATGAAAATTCTGTGAAGCAGGATGCTACCCTCCTTACACATAGTCCAAGTGAGGATCTCTCCTCTAAAGGGTTAGGGACCACCGGTGGATTGTAATGAACCATATTATAATATGCTTCAATTTATGTATTATATTATAACACTGTGACATAATTTTATTTAAGCCCTCAATATTGTCGCGAAGAGTGAAGGAAGGAACCCTGGATGGCCGTGCCATAGGCTGTGAGAACCCCGAAACGCTCCGATAGGAACGAATTTCCTGTAGTTGGACTTAAACCATGAATCGTGATTTGAATCATGTAAAACCCTATATATCAGCGTTCCCAAGCGCAACAAACTTGGAGGGGATGAAATTTAAACGAGGGGATGTACCGAAGAATTGTCACAGGTTGACAAACTTCTCTTTTCTAGGACTGGATTCCTGTGAATTTCAATCAGTTATCGGCCACTATGCTAAATTCCACAGATCTGTTACCACACATAATTAAGATTAGAATTATCGAGTAACAGGAGCCGATATTATTTACCTGTGCTAAACTGAGATATACAAAGGGCACTAGGAAAGTTTTGCAATACGCAAAAACGGTTGGCTGGACATCCCTGTTATGGTGAGGGATGAAAAAGGGGTGAAAACTGGTCTAGAAGACAGCAAGGCGCAACCTTCACACCAGTTGTTACCAAGCAGTGGGTTTGAAAGCAAGTTAAGATGTCATTGTGGTCTAAAGGTGAATATCGTGCAATTATCCGCTACAATTTTGCTCGTTGATTAACTGTTAACCAGTGCCTGGAGGAAATGACTCCTGTGCTGGGGAAAGACTGTTCATATCGGGCAACAACTTTCCGCTGGTACAAAGAGTTCCACAGGGGAAATTTTGGGGCTGAAGGCGATCCTCGTTCTGGGCAACCGTCTGAATCAGTGACCGATGTAAACGTTGAAGCTGTGAGGAAAAGTTTTCAGCAAGAGAGGCGGTTGACATATCGGCAAGTAGAAAAGACCCTCCACATCCCTGCACCAGCTATTCATTCAGTTCTATACGACCATCTCCATGATAGAAAGGTTTGTTCCCTTAGGGTGCCCCATTCACTTTCAGAGGAACAAAGGGCACATCGAGTGAAATGATGCTGAAAAATGTTAAAACAGTTTGAAAATGGGACTTCGCGTAACGTCAATAGCATCGTTACAGGTGACGAAACTTGGCTTTATTATTACGATGTCCCAGCAAAATCCCAGAACAAGGTGTGGCTGTTTGAAGATGAGGGTACTCCTGTGACTGTGCGAAAGTCAATGTCAGTGAAGAAAAGGATGATTGCAGTATTCTTCACTAAACGGGACATCCTGACTCGGGCTGTGCTAGAAACACAAAGGAGAATTACTGCGAAGTGGTACAGCGAGGTTTGTCTGCCTCAGGTCATCCAGGCTCTCAAGAAGCTCCGCCCAAGGTCACGGCTCAACATTTGGCTCTTGCATCACGACAATGCTCCAGCACGTCGTACTAATGTAACAATGGATTTTCTTGCCAGATCAGGGTTGACTGTGCTTGATCACCCTCCTTACAGTCCTGATCTTGCCCCATGTGACTTCGCACTCTTCCTAGAAGTGAAGATGAAGCTGAAAGTTCGGCGTTTTGCAGCCCACGAGGAGCTTCTGGCAGCAGGGCATCAAGAGTGTGAAAATGTAACCGAAGATAAAATGGCAGAGTTGATTCAGTGACTGGTTTCGACGTATGGAGAAATGTCTTGAGTGTGGTGGAAATTATTTTGAAAAAGTCTAAAGCGTTCACTCACATTGGAAAACTTTCCTAGGCCCCTTTGTATGCGTATTTACGGGAGCGGCCGTTAACATCTGGCTAGCTCTTACAAAGGAAAAGGGAGTGTTAGCTGGTGGTTACCCTCGAAGCTAGTGTCCTCTAGAGGCTATAAAATCGGCAGTGAGAAAGGACGGGCTCATTCACCTTCCGTTTTGAAACGCGAAGTGCGACGTATTGTAATTCACGAGGCAACAAGGCATATTTCTTTGTGAAGCTTTTGTTAAACTGAAGTACAATTGCCGTGAGTTAGCTCACAAGAGCTAGTGACGATCTAATATTATAAGTACTATTTAACGCGTACGCGAATTGTGTTATTAACGTGTGCGAGTCGTTTAAAATTAACCGCTGTCAAGGGCTGATTGCAACCGGGCCTGTTTCCATAATTTAGTGCCGAACAATTTGAACTTATATCTGCGTGGCGGCTATAGTCAAATAGTAGCCAGTACTAAGATTGTAACTGTGTACTCGAACATGCTAAGCGGGGAAGTAGATGTTTCTAACCTAACTCAACAGTTCCAGATACTACCGACATCAAGGAGACAGCAACCATGAACTATCCCAGAATGGAGAAGAGGACCTTCATCTCCGTGCTGTGTACCGTTGTCATGGGTTAAGCACGCATGACATATCCGTTGTGTGATTCGTTGCTGATGGAGAAGCTGCTGCCAAGTTCTTTTTGTTCTATAAGATTGTGAAGTGACATCTAGATGCACTAGTTAGGGCATACTTAAGCAAATAAATTAATATTTAAATGTAAGCCAGAGTGGCATTTGTTCTACTCATTGTTAAATACGTTCAGGTGTGTATGCATGCCAAGTTCCTGAACTAAGTGTTGTATATAATTTAGATGGGAATAAGGGTGGGAAGGGGTTAGGTATAGGGGTGTGTTATAGTTACTAGTATTTTATGCCAGTATGAGTTGATTTTAGATAGAGTTGTATGGGCAGATTCTTCATAAATACCTAATGGGCTGTATGCTGTCAGCGTCATAATTAAAGAGGATTAGACTAGAGACAGCATATATTAGGATGTTTCTTTGCATGACGTATTTCGGCTGTGAGGAGAAGCAACGGGAGATAATTTAACGTCGAAAGTAGGATAGGGCCTTGAAATGTGGTGGCAGGCAAATTCACGAATATGCCGGTCGTCGAACCGAGGAATATTTTTTGTGTGAGGCTAGAGAATTGCCGAGAGATGTTTACGCGACTGAGATGACAAGACACCTTGGTGATATATTTGGAGCTATGATATATATGAGTTGGTAAGCCAGCCTGTTTTATATATGAGAATATGAAAGGCTGTGAGTTATATGCTGTTGGCTGAGGGCAGAGAGAGGAAAGCAAAAGTTATTTACGAATGATCCCGTTACCTGCGAGAAATGCCTGACCACAAAGCCATGAAGGAATTTCGTTTCAAGATTCATGAAGTTGTCCGCTGTTTTTAATGACGTGGAAAGGACTGGGGGGAATCAGTTCCATTCCCAGCCATCCTCGAAGTGGTTTCCCAGTTCTCCTCCAGGCAAATGCCGGAATTGTACCTAACGGCCGCTTCCTTCCCTCTTCCTTGCATATCTCTTATAATCTTCCAATCCCGCACAAGGCCCCTCTTCAGCAAAGCAGGTGAGACCCCCTGCATGAGGAAATGATCCTCCTCCGTACTTGTATCACCGACCAAATATCTTACACTCCAGGACGCTGCCCTTGAGGCGGTAGAGGTGGGATCCCTCGCTGAGTCCGAGGGAAAAACCAACACTGGAAGGTAAACGGATTAAATAAATACATAATAAATAAAACTTCCATGCCGGCGAGGTTAGAGATCCAATATGGCACGGCTCGGATGATAATACATAACACTCAACAGGCATGCCAATGTGACGACACCATTGGTCTGAATTGGTTAGGTCCAACTAGTGGCAAGACCATTGGGCTGGGGGCAAGGAAAGGGGATCTGGGTGCTGAAACCCCCAAGTTAGTACCGCGAAGTCGCCCACATACATCTAGTAACTCGCGTGACAACACCATTGGTTTGATTTGGTTAGGTCCAGCTAGTGACAAAACCACTGGACTGTGACAACACCATTGGTTTGAATTGGTTAGGTCCAGCTAGTGACAAAACCACTGGACTGTGACAACACCATTGGTTTGAAATGGTTAGGTCCAGCTAGTGACAAAACCACTGGACTGTGACAACACCATTGGTTTGAATTGGTTAGGTCCAACTAGTGACAAAACCACTGGACTGTGACAACACCATTGGTTTGAATTGGTTAGGTCCAGCTAGTGACAAAACCACTGGACTGTGTCAACACCATTGGCTTGAATTGGTTAGGGCCAGCTAGTGACAAAACCACTGGACTGTGACAACACCATTGGTTTGAATTGGTTAGGTCCAGCTAGTGACAAAACCACTGGACTGTGACAACATCATTGGTTTGAATTGGTTAGGTCCAGCTAGTGACAAAACCACCGGACTGTGTCAACACCATTGGCTTGAATTGGTTAGGTCCAGCTAGTGACAAAACCACTGGACTGTGTCAACACCATTGGCTTGAATTGGTTAGGTCCAGCTAGTGACAAAACCACTGGACTGTGACAACACCATTGGTTTGAATTGGTTAGGTCCAGCTAGTGAGAAAACCACTGGACTGTGACAACAACATTGGTTTGAATTAGTTAGGTCAAGCTAGTGACAAAACCACTGGACTGTGACAACACCATTGGCTTGAACTGGTTAGGTCCAGCTAGTGACAAAACCACTGGACTGTGACAACACCATTGGTTTGAATTGGTTAGGTCCAGCTAGTGACAAAACCACTGGACTGTGACAAAACCATTGGCTTGAATTGGTTAGGTCCCGCTAGTGTCAAAACCACTGGACTGTGACAACACCATTGGCTTGAATTGGTTAGGTCCCGCTAGTGTCAAAACCACTGGACTGTGACAACACCATTGGCTTGAATTGGTTAGGTCCAGCTAGTGACAAAACCACTGGGTTGTGACAACACCATTGGTTTGAATTGGTTAGGTCCAGCTAGTGACAAAACCACTGGACTGTGACAACACCATTGGTTTGAATTGGTTAGGTCCAGCTAGTGACAAAGCCACTGGACTGTGACAACACCATTGGCTTGAATTGGTTAGGTCCAGCTAGTGACAAAACCACTGGGCTGGAGGCAAGCAAAAATTTCCGTGATAAAATGACGCCACGACAATGTTCAAATTTGCTGTTCTCTTACTTTGACCGAATATGGCAGTTCTGTACCTGGACATGATGCGAGCTATATCGGAGACAATACGAAACTTGGCCGGCCAACAGAAACACAGTAAACGATCGCAATCAGCTAATTTACACAGTCTCAGTTTTAATTCTTCTATATAAGTGAGACTATTTCTAGTGGTGGAATGGTGGGTCCCTCCTTTAAGGTATAATATTGCACATCATTTTTATATGCTTTCTCTCGTATGTATGCCAACCTGGTACGGAAGCGCCACCTGTACTGTAGAACAAGACCTAATACATTTGAAAGTCAATTTCAAGTGCAATATGGCCATGAAAATTAAATATTCATTTAACCGAATTGGCCACAATGGGCGATTTGCGTGCTCTCTACAGATGACAGTAGTACTTGTAGGCCACTTCAAATGCTTCCAAGAACATACGTGAACTAGGCCACCATGCCTCAACTGCTAAGAGCATCCGACACGAAAAACGAAGGCTGTGTTTCAGATCCCACTGGTGTCCGATTGGTCATTATTGTTCTGTACTTAAGATCACTTTGGTACATACCATATGCACTGAACACGATCTCATATGTTGAATGTGTCTTTCGGTACAAACTTATTTGTTTCTCATAGAGGTGACCAGCGCTGTCGGGTGGTTTCGGTAACTCGGTCGCTTTCATTGGCCTCGCGGTTGTCAGGATCTTTTCTAGCACAATCGCTTACAGCATCTCCAGAACGAGATTTGTTTTTTTCTTTGTTCGGCACGAAACTTGTCTCCAGAGATTTCCATCTGAACCTTTCCTGACAAAGAAAATATTTCGTAATTCTGACAGATAATATCGAAAGGGGGGTAGCAGCCTTTCGGAAGTTGCAAGGGCGGCAGTCTGGATGATTGACTGATATGGCCTTGTAATAATACTCAACATGGCTTAGCTGTGTTGATACTGCTACACGGCTGAAAGCAACGGGAAACTACAGCCGTAACTAACTCCCGAGGACGTGCAGCTCTCTCTGTATGAATGATGTACTGATGATGAGGTAAACTAGTCCCCCATTCGGTTCTCCGGGTGGGGACTACACGAGAGGGGGCGATCATCAGGAAGATGGATACTGACATTCTGCGAGTCGGGGCGTGGAATGTTAAGAGTTTGAATAGTTGTGGTAGATTAGAGAATCTGAAAAGGGAGATAGATAGACGAAACTTAGATGTAGTTGGCATAAGTGAAGTACGTTGGCAGGAAGAACATTATTTTTGGTGGCGACTACCGAATTATCAACACAGAATCAAACAGAGGAAATGCAGTAGTTGTTTTAATAATGAATAAGAAAATAGGGCAGCGGGTAAGCTATTACGACCAGCATAGTGAAATATTTTTTTTGTCAAAATAGACACCAAACCAATGCCCACCACAATAGTGCAGGTCTATATGCCTACTACCTCAGCGGATGATGAGGAAATCGAAAGAACATATGAAGAGATAGATTTAATACAATATGTAAAAGGTGACGAGAATCTAATTGTGATGGGAGACTGGAATGCAGTGGTAGGCCAAGGAAGAGAAGGTAATACAGTAGGTGAATTCGGATTGGGACAAAGGAACGGAAGAGGAAGTCGGCTGGTTGAATTCTGCACTGATCATAATTTAGTCCTTGCCAATACTTGGTTCAAACACCACAAACGACGGCTTTATATGTGGACGAGACCTGGAGACACGGGAAGGTATAAAATAGACTTCATTATGATTAGGCAGAGATTCAGAAACCAGGTGTTGGATTGCAAAACCTTCCCAGGAGCAGACGTGGACTCAGACCACAACTTGTTGGTCATGAAATGCCATCTGAAGCTGAAGAAACTGAAGAAGGAAAGAATGCAAAAAGATGGGATTTAGACAAGTTGAAAGAAAAGAGCGTGAGGGATTGTTTCAAGGAACATGTTGCAAAAGGACTAAATGAAAAGGATGAAGGAAACACAATAGAGAAAGAGTGGATAGTCATGAAAAATGAAGTCAGCAGGGCTGCTGAAGAAATGTTAGGAAGGAAGAAAAGAACAACTAAGAATCAGTGGATAACTCAGGTGATACTAGACCCTGATTGATGAACGACGAAAATACAAGAATGCTAGAAATGAAGAGGGCAGAAAAGAATACAGGCGATTAAAGAATGAAGTGGATAGAAAGTGCAAGGTAGCTAAGGAAGACTGGCTGAATAGAAGTGCAAGGATGTCGAAGGTTGTATGGTCCTATGAAAGATAGATGCTGCATACAGGAAAATCAAGGAAACCTTTGGAGAAAGGAAATCTAGGTGTATGAATATTAAGAGCTCAGATGGGAAGCCACTTCTAGGGAAAGAAGACAAAGCAGAAAGATGGCAGGAACATATCCAACAGTTGAATCAAAGTGAAGATGCAGATAATTTGGTTCTGGAACAAGAAGAGGCTGTTGATGCTGATGAAATGGGAGACCCAGTTTTGAGGTCAGAGTTTGACAGCGCTGTGAGCGACCTAAATAGGAACAAGGCACCTGGAATTGATGACATTTCCTCTGAATTAGTGACTGCCTTAGGAGAAACCAGGATGGCAAGGCTATTCCATTTAGTGTGTAAGATGTATGAGACAGGAGAAGTCCCATCCCGATTTTCGGCAGAATGTTGTTATACCTATTCCGAAGAAAGCCGGTGCTGACGGTGTGGAAACTATCGCACCATTAGTTTAGTATCTCATGCCTGCAAAATTTTAACACGTATTATTTACAGAAAAATGGAAAAACAAGTTGAGGCTGAGTCGGCAGAAGATCAATTTGGCTTCAGAAGAAATGTGGGAACACGTGAAGCAATCCTGACTTTATGTCTGATCTTAGATGATGTAATAAATAAGGACAAGCCCACGTATATGGCATTCGCATATCTAGAAAAGGCATTCGATAATGTTGATTGGACCAAGCTATTTAAGGTTCTGAATGTGGTTGGGATCAGATACGGAGAACGAAGAATTGTCTACAATCTGTATAAAAATCAGTCTGCAGTGATAAGAATTTGGAAAAGAAGCAGCAATCCAGAAAGGGGTGAGGCAAGGCT
Organism: Anabrus simplex; assembly: GCF_040414725.1. Classification (NCBI taxonomy): domain Eukaryota; kingdom Metazoa; phylum Arthropoda; class Insecta; order Orthoptera; family Tettigoniidae; genus Anabrus; species Anabrus simplex. The sequence goes on along the minus strand of NC_090271.1, from coordinate 190,440,296 downwards.
GCAGTTTGTCCCCTCTCCTTTTCAATGTTTACATAGAACAGGCAGTAAAGGGAATCAAAGAGGAATTTGGAAAGGGAATCACAACCCAAGGAGAGGAAATCAAAACTTTTAGATTTGCCGATGATATTGTTATTTTATCTGAGACTGCAAAAGATCTCGAGAAGCTGCTGAATGGCATGGACGAAGTCTTGTGTAAGGAGTACAAGATGAAAATAAATAAGTCCCCCAAAAAAAGTAATGGAGTGCAGTCGAACGAAGAAGGCAGGTGATGCAGGAAATATTAAATTAGGAAATGAAGTCTTAAAGGAAGTAGATGAATATTGTTACTTGGGTAGTAAAATAACGAACGGTGGCAGAAGTAAGGAGGACATAAAATGCAGATTGGCACAAGCAAGGAGAGCTTTCTTATGAAAAGAAATTTTCTCACATCAAACATTGATATAGGAATTAGGAAAATGTTTTTGAAAACTTTCGTGTATAGCGTGGCATTGTATGGAAGTGAAACATGGACAATAATAGTTAGCTCAGAAAGCAAGAGAATAGAACCTTTGAAATGTGGTGTTACAGAAGGATGCTGAAGGTGAGATGGATCGATCGAATCACAAATGAAGAGATACTGAATCGAATTGGCGAGAGGAGATCGATTTGGCTAAATTTGACGAGAAGAAGAGATAGAATGATAGGACACATCTTAGGACACCCAGGACTTTTTCAGTTGGTTTTTGAAGGAAGTGTAGGTGGTAACAACAGTAGGGGTAGACCAAGGTATTAATATGACAAGCAGATTAAAGCAGATATAGGATGCAGTAGTTACGTAGAAATGAAAAGCATAGCACAGGGTAGGGTAGCATGGAGGGCTGCATCAAACCAGTCTATGGACTGTTGACTCAAACAACACAATAACAACAACATTTTAATGTTATTTTCACTAATCTAATTAACTGTATTTTTATTTTCCCTCCGATTTTTTGGCAACAGAAAGACATTTTGGAGACAGCTCTCGCATTTAAACTCTTGGTTCCTATCCTGGAAAACAGCAGATTCAATAATGGTGTGGTGTAGAAATGTTTTTATCATCTTCAAATGAATTGCCAAACGAAAATTTCTTGTTGACTTGTGAAATACAATTAGAGCAGTATAAGGCAGATACTTTCGTTTGCAACTGATAACGATTAATTCATTTGCATCTAACGAGTCGTCTTTGAGGGGCATCTGTACGGAATTTGGAGTCAATACGTGTAGGTTTCAGTGTATCGAAAGTGGAAAAACTGACTCAGGGTCTAAAAAACTACCACGAATTACATTTTGAAAATGGATTTTTAGAAAAATAGATTGATATTGTGTATCAGGGTTTATTAAAATTGGAATAGAGGTTATATTTTTCCCGAATTAAAAAGAGCAGTTCTCTAGAGTATGGCTATTAATGCCGGGAGTGACCGAGGACAAGTTCGGCTCGCCAGATGCAGGTCTTTCGATTTGACACCCGTAGGCGACCTGCGTGTCGTGATGAGGATGAAGTGGTGATGAAGGTGACACATACACCCAGTCCCGGTGCCAGCGAAATTAACCAATGATGGTTAAAATTCTCGACCCTGCCAGGAATCGAACCCGGGACCCCTGTGACCAAAGGCCAGTACGCTAACCATTTAGCCATGGAGCCGGACTCTAGAATACAATGATACGAGGCTTTCTTGACAAAAAGAGACTTCCATATGTCTCTGAGTCATGGCCATCCAGTCATGGCTAGGTAACATCACGTCACAGATTTTGTATCGCTAATTTCATAATTCAAATTTTCAAATGGCCCTTAGCCATAAGACATATTTATGTCAACAATAAATGCCGTCGGTTACCGTGTGTAGGGAGTTTGATCTAACACTATTTAGGTTGCCGGTTCACGAATCCCTTACGACCTTCTGCTATACTTTGCAGATGACAGAGAATGAAGAAATCTGAGGAACGACCTACTGCCATACTTGAATTACAGGGTGATTACAAACACAGTATGTGGTACCAGGGATCTTTTGCAAGCACGACGCGAATTACTAAATGAACTCCTTACCGCCGTTCAAGAATTCCACTCCCTACCGGGTTTGAATGCGCAATCTTGGGATCCGAAGGTCGACACTCTGCCGCTGATCCATAGAGGGGGCTAACAATATTACTACCCCTGCTCTGGCTGTCATACGCGTTTAGTTTATTAAATGTACGTAGAGTGTCGCTCTCTATTCGTATGTGTTACTAGTCGAAGAGTATCCAGTGCTATGTGTGAATTGGGAAGCACTTCTGTTGTAGTGAGTGTGTCCTCATCTGGAGAGTTGTGTTACTGCTTTCACGTGCTCGACCCAAGTAGGGTGAGTGTTGATAAGATGAATGCTCTATTTTACTGTGCTTACGATTTTATTAAAAGCTACTAATTTAATTATTTGTAATATACAATATCATCAAATACTAACAGGCGTGAATAGTAATGGTTGTGCTCAGAATTTGAAGCAAAACATATCCGCTCATTTAAAACTATTTACTGTAGTGTGAATAGGCTAGTTGTAGGTTGTGTTTAGGATTTCAAGAATCAATATAGTCACTAAATTAAAACTATTTGTTGTTATGTGTGATCTTCATATACTACAAATGTTATTAGTTATCTGTGATTTGATATATTAAACTATCGTATTGGACACATTCTACTGACTCTCTTTAAGATTAAAGTGTAGTTTTGCTTGACGTGATATTGTGATCATGGCCACAGAACTTAAAGTTTTAAGCGGAATGCGCCTGCTGGGACATGGCTGTTTCACTTCAGAAATCCATATTTGTTGAAACAGTGGTGAAAATTAGAGACGATATCATTCAAATACACCTCCTTGCTCTTAATAATTGTGCTATTGTATGGTTAGAGATACTAATCTGCTTTTCAATTTTCGAAGTGCTGACCATTTTCAAGTTAGTTAAAATTAACTTATGTTATTAAATATTGCCTGATTAAAAAAAATTGCGGATGTGGAATTTTCCGGTTGAAGAGTCTGTCCGTTTTTATGACTTGCATGTGTCAGAATCTTTGATGCACATCAATAAATTTGGTAGGGCTGTTGAACTGGATTTTCCTCAAAACAATTTTTACGTTAGTAATTTAATTGTGAGTCTAGAAAACTAAACGTTTCTGCCGTCTAAGTGTCTAGGACGATAGAGCGCTGGCCTTCTGAGCCCAGGTTGACAGGTTGGATCCAAGCTCACAATCAGACAGTTGATTTTACATATTATACGCACACTTTATGTTGGTGCATTTACATCCTAGTGCTGAATCGGTCGACCTCGGCGATCTTCGAGATTCGTACTGGCAACCTTTGAAACACAAACTATGAATCGCTTAAGCATCGTTGTGCGACATCTGGCGACAGTTTACGTACTAGTACTGTTGTTGTTTACACCACAAAGCCAAAGTATAGAATTCATGCTAGGAACAAGATTCGCATCGAGAAATGTTTTATAATGTTATATAATGTGTATGTGACATAGTTGTTGGCTTAAGATGATAACGGTTTAGAAACTTCGTATCGATCGATCATATTCTCGATTCAATTCAGATTTCATTTTCCTTCGGTTGGCAGCACTATCGATACCGGGACACCTCCCTCCTTACTCCTCACCACCATACACAAATGCACCAACATGAAGTGTGCGGACTATACGTATGCCAGCTTCGTGTCGGTAGATTTGCTAGCACGTGAAGGAACTGCTTTGGTACCAAATTCCGGCACCTCGGCATCTTCAAAACCTAAAAGTTGTTAGTGAGACTATAAATAACAATATATAAACTAAACGTTACGTTAAGCCAGTATGATGGAAATACATTTATTTTTGTTTACTCTCTTTCTTTCGCTGTAGAGTATTAATGAGATTTTAAGATTTATCGAGGATGTTAATAAGACCCTTCTCTTGCTTAGAAGGTTTGACTTGGATTTTTATCGCAGCATTTCGGATTCGTCTCAAATCACATCACATTAACACCACCACAGAAACATGAAATGGTGATTACATCTCTCCACATAGTCCTAGGTTTGGAATGAGAGAGGGCATCCGGAAGTAAAACTGGGCCAAATCCACGCCGACCCCAAGATATTGGCGATATGGCCAATAATAATAATAATAATAATAATAATAATAATAATAATAATAATAATAATAATAATAATAATAATATTAGATTTGCTAGCACGTGAAGGAACTGCTTTGGTACCAAATTCCGGCACCTCGGCATCTTCAAAACCTAAAAGTTGTTAGTGAGACGATAAATAACAATATATAAACTAAACGTTACGTTATTATTATTATTATTATTATTATTATTATTATTATTATTATTATTATTATTATTATTATTATTATAAGTTCGTCAGGTTTTTCTCTAGAATATCCGTTTTGTTTTCGTTCATTATCATTCCAGTAACACTGTGTATTTATTCGTTATCATCGTTCCGGAGGTGTGTCATACATTTCCTCAGCTGGTTCGATCCTAGACCTTGGCGCTAATTGTGGTTCCCCCAGCTGACGCAGCTCTTGGCCAGAACCAGGCTTATCAAATTATTCAACTGTGAATATTGTATAAATTCCTGGTATGCCTTAATATTCAGAGGACGTTATGGATTCAAAGTAAAACAATTCTCTCTGTAACGTAGTTCTTGGCCTGGAATTCCTTTTCCCTGAATTCTGTACGTCAATTGTCTTCCCCGGCGTTGAAGATTTGACCATTTGTTTTACGTGGCACCAATAAAAACAGGTCTTTTGGCGACAACAAGATAGGAAACGGCTAGGACTGGCAAGGAAGCGACCATAGACAGCTTTAATCGCTCCTCACTTTCATCTATCCTATCCGACCTCCCTGGGTTAACTCTTCTTCTTTTCCGACCCCTACGGTATTGCGTACGGAGGCCTAGGGAGTATTTCATTTTCACTCCCTTCGTAGCCCTTGTCTTCCTTTGGCCGATATCTTTATTTTTTGAGGTGTCGGATACCTTCCATTTTTTCTTTCTGAAAATGGGAAACTACGAAAAACAATCTTCTGGGCTGTCGATGGGGAGGGGGGGGGGTTCGAACCCATTATCTCCAGAATAAAAGCTCACACCTACGTGACTAAACCGCATAGCCAACTCCCTTGGTCATTTTGGAGTTGAATCTGGACGCTCTTCAGACTTCTGGTCGAATCTTCCACTCTAGAGGAGTATGTATATCCAACCTTTATCCCGTTTCTCTACGGGGTCGGATATGAAGCGAGACGAATCTTGGTAGCGAGTTTTTACGACCGGGTGCCCTTCCTGACGTCAACCTCAATAGAGGAGTTAATGAGATGAAATGAATGACGTGATATATGATAGAGGAAGGGAGATGAAGAAATCCGGTGCCGGGACATAGCCTTCTCCTGTGGAATATTACCAAGGGGTATGCTGAAGGCTTTACGTCCTCACTCGACGGACGAATTAACTTCAACAGCGTCATATGCCCTCATTTCATATGAGCACTGCGGAGAGGTTTGAAATTTAATCCAGGTTTTTGGCACACAATTCAGTGATTACAAATTGTATACCACCACCTCCTCTTCCCTGTTGGCCGACATTCTCATAGTGGAGATTTTTTCGACCAACGGGACTTGAACCGGCTAACCACGGTGTCAGACCGTTTAGACTTCACGCCTTATCGATCATGGTCACCAGGCGGGTCCTTTCACTTTAAAGCGGTGTGCTGGGAAAAATGTCTTGTATTTTCCAAACTATTGGGATTTTTATCTTGGATGTTGAAGTTTACTTTTATCCTTCCTTTTTTTTTAAAGGTATAATTGCTGTTTCGAAATGAATACCCAAGCATGTTCTTCCATGCAACGTACAGTATTTTATTTCATGCCATGTTGATGTTCATGAGTGCCTATTACACGCAGGTCCCGTGTTCGACTCCCGGCCAGGTCAGACCCTCTTACTGGATCTGAGACTGGTTCGAGATCCACTCAGCCAACGTGATGACAATTGAGGAGCTATCTAACGGTGAGACAGCGGTCCCGGTGTATCAGGCCAAAAGTAATGGCCGAGAGGATTCGTCATACCGACCAAACGACACCTCGTAAACTGCAGGTTTTCGGGTTGAGCAGCGCTCACTTGGTAGGCCAAGGCCAATATAATATTAAAACGAACACAGCTTGTTAATAAATCCTATGCAAACTCAGACTGTAATATTTGGTTTAATACTTTCATTACCAGCTGCCTGAGCAGCTTGCCAATGCAGGGGCCCAGCCATAAAAGAAAAAAATCCTTCTTGACACCTGAGTTCTATATTAATGCATATTACAGAAATCATAACTGAAAAAAATACAAAAGACATAACATTGTTTTTTTAAGAGCCTCCGTGGCTCAGGTGGCAGCTCGCCGGCCTCTCACCGCTGGGTTCCGTCGTTCAAATCCCGATCACTCCATGTGAGATTTGTGCTGGACAAAGCAGAGGCGGGACAGGTTTTTTTCCGGGTACTCCAGTTCTCCCTGTCATCTTTCATCCCAGCAACACTCTCCAATATCATTTCATTTCATCTGTCGGTCTTTAATCATTGCCCCAGAGGAGTGCGACAGGCTTCGACAGCCAGCACATTTCCTACCATCGCCGCTAGATGGGGGCTTCATTCATTCCATTCTTGACTCGGTAGAATGGCAGGAAACAGGCTGTGGATTTGTCATTTTCAGTGAACATATGCCCTCAGTTATGTTAAATAATAATGTAGTGCCCTATTGTACGTCAGTAAGAAAGGTGTTAATAATGACTGACCAGGCGAGTTGGCCCTGTGGTTAGGGCCGCGCAGCTGTTTGCATCCGGTAGATAGTGGGTTCGATCTCCCCTGTCCACAGCGCTGAAGATGGTTTCCCGTGTTTTTCCATTTTCACAACAGGCAAATGCTGGGGCTGTACCTTAATTAAGGCCACGGCCACTTCCTTCCCATTCCTAGGTCTTTCCTATCCCATCGTTGCCATAAGACTTGTGTGTCGGTGCATCGTAAAGCAAATTGTAAAAAAAATAAAAAATGACAGAAACGCTAAACTAGACGGGAAAAGTGGCATACACATGCCATAAATTTCAGAAATATTTTCAACCTGTTTTAGACTACTGTAACATTCTACTTACGGACGTACCTCAGGACAGTGATAAGTTGCTCGAACGGAGTTTAAACACCTGCATTGGATTTATATTTACAGAGAGGAGTGGCAGCGTGTATTAACGCACTGCGACTATGGAGCCAAGCTCTGCATTCGGGAGGCGCGTGAGTTCGAACCACCGTCAGCTGTCCTGAGGAAAGCTTTCTGTGGTTTCCCATTTGCACTACGAGGCAAATGCCGGGGCAGTTCCTATTCCCAGGCCACAGCCGCTTCCTTGTACATCCTTATCCAATTTCATTCAGCATCATTAATTTCATCTTCATTAGTAGCTCAATTGTGGTTGCGTCTGGAAGGGCATCCGGCCATAAAACTTGCCGTATGCATTTATGTCACCTCTTCCTCGACCCGATATAAAGAAACGGGCCAAACGGTAGACACACATACATTAGATTTATATTTAAACTGCGAAACCATTCTCACATTTCGTTTTATTACAGTGAGTTGTCATGGCTTCGCATGTACGAGCGTCGCCAGTCTCAATTTGTTGTCCATTTTGCATGGAGTTTCTAAATTAAGGTGAACCGAATTACCTTTTTAAAAATTTTAATTATGTCTTCGCTTATCATAACCACAATACACGACCTGGCTCCTTTGTAAATATATCTTCCAGTCACCAACAGGGATTACAACCTCACCTTCCTAGTCACTAAAAGTAGGCTGTGACCTTCCCTGCCAACCTTAGAGATTTGCATTGTATGAAATCTAAGATGGACTGCTGAAATAACTTGACTAGTGCTACCATCTGTGACGAATGAAGTATGAATGACTGAGTGAATAAGTAAACTATTCTTTAAAATCAGGAACGTATTTGCTAGTTATAATTTTATACCACAATTTCTTCTTTCTTTATTAGGCCTATAACTATTGGCTCAGTCCGGTGGTATTTGAAAGTGCTCAAATAAGTCAAGCTCATGTCGCTAGACTTACTGGCACGTAAAAGAACTCCTGCGGGACAAAATTCGGACACTTCGGCATCTCCGAAAAACCATAAACATATTGTTTTTGGAATGTAAAACAACTAATCTTATTATTATAATAACTATTGTTACTTCATCTATGTTGTCATATTATAATATTACAATGTTATTTGCTTTACGTCCCAATAACTACCGTTATTGTTATTGGAGATGCCGAGTTGCCGGAATTTTGTTCCGCAGGAGTTCTTTTACGCGACAAGAAATCTGCTGACGAGAGGCTGACGTATTTTAGAATCTTCAAATACCACCGGACGGAGCCAGGTTCGAATCTGCCAGGTTGGGGTCAAAAGGCCAGCGCCTCAACCCTCTGAGCCACTCAGCCCAGCTGTCAATTTTTACATTCTGTAGATAGTGCATTATCATTATTTCTACTATTACTGCTTCTATTTGTGCTATTAGCACTTCCATAATACCATAATTTTCTCACAGATCGTTGTTATTTTTATTATTTTTATTATAATTTTAATGTTGTACATCCCAAGTGGAGTAGTAAGTTAAAGAAACGGTCTTGGTGTCTAATTTCGCTACGATTTGAAACGTTATCTATCCATCCATCCATCCATCCATCCATCCATCCATCCATCCATCCATCCATCCATCCATCCATCCATCCATCCATCCATCCATTCATCCACTCATCTATCTATCTACTTTTCTCAGTTCATGGCCCACCATTCAGTTTACGCTATCTATGAAGGAATCTATATAATTCAAGAACTAGGTGATAGACATATTGACTCGCCTACATGACGCAGTTTAGCCATCTGATAAGTACAGTATGTAAGTTCAACTATTTTGTAGTCATTAGCGAATGCGCGCATAAAGAAACTAGTACATATTTACTCCACTTTAACGCAAAGCGGTAAAACATTACACATAAAACACAAAATTTTTATGAGACGCGCCGGTAGTGGCTGACTATTCTACAAACAAACAAACAAACAAACAAACAAACAAACAAACAAACAAACAAACAAACAAACAAACAAACAAAACATCACCAAATCAAATGACGGAAAAACACATCACACACAATGAAACATGATTTCATGCCCGAGTGTAACATCCATTGAATGTTATGTTGGTAGAAGTTGAATGCGGTAATTAGTGACTACAGCATCGTATTCGTAAAATTCCATCTTTCACATTATGTGGGAGAACGTAAACATTTGAAATTCGGTATTGTATCAAACACAATATCTTCCCATTCTGGCAGATATGTTGAGCAAGAAACCCTCGTTCATGTGCTAGGTTCCTGTAGAAAGGGAGAGTTGTTACAAATAGATCATCATAATGCAGCTAGGTACAAAGTGTTTCTTTTTTACAAATGACTGAACCTTATCAAAAATCAACGATGGTTATTACGTTTGGCATGTTTTCCCATAGCAGTATTCTCTGGCTGGCAAAGGCGTAACTGCCTGAGATGTTCCTTAACCCTCGTTGTTACATTCATACATGTTTGGCCAACATAAAACGATCCACAGGACAAGGAATCATATAATTCTATTCCAGCACAGTTTAAACCAATAGGATCTTTAACAGATAGCAAGCAATTGCCTATGATTATATTAATCTTAAAGATGGTCTTGGTATTGTGTCTGCTGAGAATATTGCCAGAACATTCCTGAGCAATGGCTCCTCAAAGAAACAGATTAACGAAGTGTTGCAAGCAAAGGACAGATTGTCACGTGATTCTCGTCCTTTAGGTTTGGCCTTTATTTCTTTGAAAACCACTCACCACGTGCAAGAATATGTTTCGTATCCCAAGATCAGAAAACGGATAGGATTGGCAATATTCTCAGAAGGCATAGCATCAAGACTATATTCATGACTAATATCATCTAAGACAATTGCTTACGATCTGTTAAAGATTCTATTTGTTTAAACTAGTATATCTAGTATATATTTTCTGCACTTTAACGCAAAGCGGTAAAACATTACACATAAAACACAAAGTTTCTATGACACGCGCCGGAAGTAGCTGACTATTCTACAAACAAACAAAAATCACCAAAACAAATGATGGAAAATACATTACACACAATAAAACATTATTTCAGGCCTGAGACTCGAACCCAAAACTCCACAACAAAAAGACAAAGACGATCATAGGACGGAATCTGTGTCGAAACTAAGACACAAACACATACAAACAACTATATAAGTATAACTTCCTTGGTAAGAATATATACACAAAAAACACTCGAGATACGTGACTGTACTGCAGAGAACATTGTGTGTGGCGATGTCCTTGGTTTACCTGGGAATCGAACCGGAATTCTCGTGGCTATCATGGAAGGCACATGAACACACTGTCTACCGGACGTTATCTAAGGATCGTAATACTTCCTATCATTATTACCTATATCTAATTCTTTACTTGACATATCGGTGACAACTGACACAGAATAAATTAAAGAGCTTGTTTTCTGATCTTGGGATACGAAACATATTCTTGCACCTGGTGAGTGGTTATCAAAGAAATAAAATGCCATTAACCCGAGGCCTCTGGCCAACACTCGATTCTACCCCTTACAAATTTCATCGCAACGGTCACCAGTGACACGCCCATCTCCGCAGTGAACTGAGATTTCCTCTCTTTTTAAAATTCTCTGCTACAAATGCGCACTCTGGCGTCTAAACAAATCATGGACATTCTGTCCTTTACAAAACATCAGGGAAACATATTTTCTCAAATTCAACGCAAAGTCTCATGCTGTTTCTAGCATACAGTACATAATTTAATTATATCCCCGTGTCGGGCTAATTCGCTCACATAAACTAACCATTCCTTGGTTCATGTCCCGCAGAATGCAACTCAACAATATCCTATTCTCTTAATATTTTATGTCACCAATTAACTCGAAATTACTCAGATTGAACTAGGTAACTTCAAAACTCTATGCGTTTACAAAAGATAATCAACATAAGAAACTCTGGCTACACATGGGGGGTATGAGATTCGATTCCAGACTATACACACTTCACAGATGAAGCATAGTCACGTTCTTATAAAAACAAACATGCAAAATTACTCCTGTAAAACGGAGTGCTTGCTTCAACTATACATTATTCCAGATTGCATGCATTATAGGAAAGACATGCAGTTTCCACATTATCAAAAATTCCCTAAGAATTTTAGTAACTAGACAGTATAGACAAAATAACGCTACCTTTCCCAACCTCGCAAGCTCTCTCCATTACTACACAGTTCAAAAAAGTAGGGGAACATGTTTTGTAACATCTGGTATGTGAACGTTAATTTGGTAGATGGGGTTCCAATGGCCGTACAGCATACCTTGAGACCTTAGCTTCTCAGGGTTTCTCAAATCGAAGTTTTACTCAATCTGCAGGCGTAGCCATGCGTTAAACTGCCTGGTGACCTCTCAAAACAAAGTGAATAGCGGTGCGTCCGTGTGTCGTGCGTTACACAGACTACTGCGGTCATTTGAGCACGTTGTACGTAAACCAGAACATCCCATGAGACATCTTAACGAGGTTCAAGTCGCAAGGGCCGTCACTTTGATCCAGAGAGGATGGACTTTTCGTCGTGTTGCTGTGGATCTTAATGTCTCGCCGTCAGTTACTCAACGCTTGTGGAATCGCTACAGTGAGACAGGCCAGTTCACAAGGAGCGTTGGACAAAGTAGTGGACCCATGACAATCCCACAGGATGACCTATTTCTGACAATCTGTGCGTTGCGGCGTCGTTCAGCAACTGCTAGAGAACTGCAACGAGACCTCAGGAGGGTCACTGGAGTTACTGTGTCTGACCAGACAGTAAGGAACAGGTTAAGAGAAGTGTCCTTGTGATCCAGACGTCCTGTTCGAGTGCCCCGTTTAACGCAGCAACATCGCGCAGCTCGCCTTCTGTTTGCCCATACCCACGTCAACTGGCAACTTCGCCAATGGAGACCTGTGTTGTTCACAGACGAGTCTAGATTTCCCTTGACACAGCGTGGTGGACGTCAGTGTGTATGGAGGCTCCGTGGTGAGCAGTACATGCCAAATGTCCAGGAAGGCGACTGATTCGGACAAGGTTCTATGATGGTGTGTGATGGCATCAGTGTTGATGACCGTACGGATCTTGTCGTCGTCCGTAGTAATATTATTGCTGCTGGTAACATCGAGCAGGTACTGCTACAGCATGTGTTGGTTGCTGCATACGGTGTTGGCCCTGAATTCGTACTCATGCACGACAATGCCAGGTCTCATATAGCGCGCATCACCAGAGCTGTCTTGCGAGAAATGGACATTCAAGTGATGGAATGGCCAGCAATGAGTTCCGACCTTAATCCCATCGAGCATGTGTGCGATAGGCTTGACAGAAGTGTTCGTGGGCGTCCTGTTCCACCACAGACTCTCTAAGACCTCGAACAGGCTCTCATTGAAAAATGGGACCTGATACCGCAACGTGACCTCTGTCGACTTATACGGAGCATGTCACGTAGATTCCAAGCTGTGATAAATTCTCGTGGAGGACATAAACTTACACCATACTGAAGCTCTCCAACTGTGATAAAAGTCCACTCTGGAGGACTGTTATCACTTTGTTTTCACCCCTATTTGGAGATTTACGTTCGTCATATAAGATCTTGAACTACATTTTTTTTTTTTGCTATTTGATTTAGGTCGCACCGACACAGATAGGTCTTGTGGCGACGATGGGATAGAAAAGGCCTAGGAATTGGAAGGAAGCGGCCATGGCCTTAATTAAGGTACAGCCTCAGCATTAGTCTGGTGTGAAAATGGAAAACCACGGAAAACCATATTCATGGCTGCCGACAGTGGGATTCGAACCCACTATCTCCCGGATGCAAGCTCACAGTTGAGCATCACCGATATAGTATAACCCCTAGGTTACCCATAGTGAAAATTATGGTGGAGAGCCTAGGGTGGCTTGGGGGTTGATGAACTCGGGAGGGTTGATGAACTAGTGGCCATGTGTTTAGACGTGATAGGCAGCGGCATAAATATTCCTTTGTGCGCAAGGCAGTTGTGTTGAGATGAACGATAGAACCATGTAATTGTGACTGGAAGCGATGTGACAAATTCGGAAAGTTATTGAATTAAAAAATCTTAAAGATAAGTGATTCATAATTAGACACAGTGCGTGTTCAAGACACTCGTATGAGCGAGGCAAAACACATAGTGGGAAGGAAACTGTACTTTCTGATCGGAACTTGTGCTTCAATTCTAACAAAGGGGACGGCTATATGCTCTATAGTTCTCATTGACTCTGCATACCCTGGCATGAACTACGTTTCTAGCAGGGTCTCTCTATCTTGAGGCTAGTTACTATAGAGTGGCAATTCCCACTAAAATCTTTATTGCTCTGAAGACCCTGGTCACAGGTTCGAAACGCGTCAGCATAATAATACTAATACTAATACTAATAATAATAATAATAATAATAATAATAATAATAATAATAATAATAATAATATGGGTACATAACTTGTGCAAGAGAGTTCCACTATAGGCAGCGATAACTTTATAAAACTTATTGCAGCTTCGTTTCTGCGAATACATGGTTACCCAATTTTACATCTTTTATGACATATTTATGAGATAACTTGTGTTTTATATCTCATGAAGAATACTCAGCCAAATACACGTTAAAAGATCTCATTTTATAGTAGAAATGTTTTAGATTTGATCTATGTAGATGTGGTTTTATATAATTTGTATCAGTAGAAGTACAATATGTTTACAACGCCTCATTGTTTAGGCCTATGAGGCTGCATAATGAGTAGTGTCAGTAAATGAGATGGGAACAGGGATTAAATATGTAACATTTGTAGGACTGGTAAAAGTAATCCCGTAAACAGCGCATTATTGATGACATGGAGTGTAATTTTAATTGGTGTTGCAACAGGCCACTTGCTCAGTAATGGCATTAAAGGAAATTACGTTTCAATGTAATGTGATATTAATTATTGGTACTGTTGTTCATTACACTCATTTTCAAGGCAGAATAGCCCATCGTATTTCTGATTCTTACTAGTCAAAATTTAAGCAAAATTCATTTCCTTTCTTTCTTTTCATTCCATTTTCCACTATTATTCTCCTCTGAATCTATAATATTTACTTAGCTACTAACATTGCACGCATCTCCACTTGCACCTTAGTAATAATTTCGTGTGGCTATATCTAGCCGGGTGCAGCCCTTGTAAGGCAGACCCTCCGATGAGGGTGGGCGGCATCTGCCATGTGTAGGTAACTGCGTGTTATTGTGGTGGAGGATAGTGTTATGTGTGGTGTGTGAGTTGCAGGAATGTTGGGGACAGCAGTAACACCCAGCCCCCGAGCCACTGGAATTAACCAATGAAGGTTAAAATCCCCGACCCGGCCGGGAATCGAACCCGGGACCCTCTGAACCGAAGGCCAGTACGCTGACCATTCAGCCAACGAGTCGGACTTGCACCTTAGTGAACAATAGAGAACAGACCAATACTAATTTACGTCCAGTCACTTACTCTGTCATGTTTCATCTCACTCTTCGGCCTTAACAGCAATCACTGAATCAATTACTGAGCCAGTTCACGTTGCCAGAGAACATTACTTGTACTTCAGTAGATTACACAATATATTTCTTTAAATTATCCCATACGTAGATGTCCTTTGGCTTGCTCCCCATTTTCTTCCTTGTCCCCACCTCCGTTTTAACGGAGTTTATCTCAGAGAGTGAAAAATTATTATAGCGCTTGTCGGACTTGAGCTACTAATTCACCTTAATCCAGACAGCTCTACCACGCCCGACATGTGAGCCCTCTGGACTGAATGATCGAAATGATCCTTTAAGAAATACGTGGCAAACTGTTAGAGATACGAAGAAATCCCATATGGATATTTTTGTAGGATAGTGAATATATAAGGAAGTCCAAATATAGTATGAAAAGAAATTCCCTGCGGTATTCTTCTGGGTTTGCAACTATTTGAACATTTGAACATTTTGCCACTGACATTGGTGAGAATGCTGTCTTGACACTGATTACAATGCTTACGCAAGAAGCTGCTTCATTCGCAGTTTTTATTGAAAACCTACAATGAAAACCTACAACCTGTTTTCCAGTCATTGACCGGTTCAGGAATGTAATGAATGAAACATATATAGGCTGTTATTACAATGGGGTCGCCACTCCCAAGGTGATTTTATTAATGAGTGATAAATGCTATGAAATTATATTGGAGAGTGTTGCTGGAATGAAAGATGACAGGGAAAACCGGAGTACCCGGAGAAAAACCTGTCCCGCCTCCGCTTTGTCCAGCACAAATCTCACATGGAGTCACCGGGATTTGAACCACGGTATCCAGCGGTGAGAGGCCGACGCGCTGCCGCCTGAGCCACGGAGGCTCTGTAGCGCAGTTTTTATTACTTGTTTGAAATTTTGTATTACACATTTATGTCTATGCCTGTTAGTAGTTTACTCTTGTGTTCTACGTGGTTTCCCATTATCATACCAGTCAAATGCTGACGCTTTACATGAATTAAGGCAACGGCCACTTCCTTTCCACTCCTAACCCCTGTGGGTGGGGGAAGCAGACGAAGAATACACCCCCGATATCCCCTACCTGTCGTAAGAGGCGACTAAAAGGGGCGACAAAGTGATGATGAAATTACACTTATGTTCACAGAAAAGAAAACACCTTGAAAGACTAGAGATAGGAAGTTCATATACACAGGACCTGTTCATTAGTATGTTCTGCAGAAACGATTAGCATTTCAGTCACCTAGGTTCAGCATGTGTCCTGTTGCCTAGTAGGCATTGGGTCCTCCGTGGGCACTGACAACTTGTTCCATGCGTGATGGCATCGACGCGTATAAAGCGCGAATGGCGTCCTGGGTATAGCCATCCATGCTGCATTCACCTAGCTCCACAGTTTATCTTTGGTGGTTGGTATTGGATCATAGCGCCGCACCCGTCGTTTCACCATATCAAGGTCTGTCTAGGGAGGTCAAGTCACGAATGCTTCTTACGGAGCCGCCATATTGAGTCTGTAAGCGAGCGTAACCAAAGGCAAGTGTATTCGAATTTAGAGGATTTCGGTGCCGTACATTGAAATAAAAACAGAACATCAACTATTTTTCGTAAAGAATTTAATTGGGCATGTACTGTTCTTGTATATATAACTGTATAACACTTAAATTATATTAATACATTCACAGCTATTTGAATAGGAAGATAATTAGCAGAGCCTGAATTTTATTTTTTTAAATTTTTTTTAGAAACGAGAATCAACAGGAAAGCTCATGTCCTACTCTTTTACTTCCTTACAACTTGGTCTTATTGTGTTTCCTATTAATATCATCTGTCAAATACGTAATGTTATTGACAGAAACATAGAAATCTGTACAGTACCTGTGTCATATTATGATTAACGGTAGGCTACATGAAATACTGAACTTGAAGTACTATACTTAAAGTACTAAGAGACAGTTGTAATAAATTACCTTCAGCATTTTCTTTATTAAGTAAGTAATTACCGATACTGCGTTTCTAAGGGGTTATCCCAGTGTGTTGACAAACACTGAATGTCTCTTGAGTTGAGTGCATTAAATGATATATGGTAACTGTTGTTATCCATTCATGTGGTATTTCTTTGGGTTCTAAGGCAAAAATACTCTGCACATGTGCAACAAGAGTGATGTTCTTAGCTACTCGTAATTAGTTTGTTGATAACCCATGCAGCTTATATAGTACCAAGTGGTGGTGGTGATTGTTGTTTTAAGAGGAAGTACGACTGGGCAACCATCGTCTATAAACACTAATCAGAAGAAAACAAATGGAAGGGGTCCAACACTTCGAAAAATGAAGGTATCGGCAAAAGAAAGATGAAGGCCACAAAGTGCGTGGAAATGAAAAACTTCCTAGGCCTCGAATGCGCTAATGCCGTCGCGGTCGGAAAAGAACAAGTGTTGACCAGGGGAGGTCGGATAGGATAGAATAGGTGAGAGCCTAACACAAGTGAAAGAAATGTCAAGACTCAGCTAAGGGCCTCGTAGTCACAACTCAAATTGATTTTCCCCTGTGGGCGGGGGCAATAGAATAACACCCACGGTATCCCCTGCCCGTCATAAGAGTTGACTGAAAGGGACGTCAGGAGCTCCTAACTAGGGAGCGTGGGTTGGCGACCACGGGGCTCTCAACTGAGTCCTAACGTTCATACATATAATAATAATAATAATAATAATAATAATAATAATAATAATAATAATAATACCGAGCTCGATAGCTGCAGTCGCTTAAGTGCGGCCAGTATCCAGTATTCGGGAGATAGTGGGTTCGAACCCCACTGTCGGCAGCCCTGAAGATGGTTTTCCGTGGTTTCCCATTTTCACACCAGGAAAATGCTGGGGCTGTACCTTAATTAAGGCCAAGGCCGCTTTCTTCCCATTCCTAGGCCTTTCCTATCCATTTGTCGTCATAAGACCTATCTGTGTCGGCGCCACGTAAAGCAAATAGCAAAATAATAATAATAATAATAATAATAATAATAATAATAATAATAATAATAATAATAATAATAATAATAATAATAATAATAATAATAATAATAATAATAATAATAATAATAATAATCATAATCTGTCTGTTAGGTCACCAGACCAGAGGATGGTTGGATCCTCAAATAGCACCACCAAAGGTTATGCGGTTATAAGGAAACCCCAGAAACCAATGGCAGCACCAAAATGAGGCGTACTAGGCAAGATGAGGAGTGAGGTAGTTTGCCATTGCTTTCCTCACTGGGTCAGAAAGTACTATTGCAGCACGACTGACCCTAGCGCCTTTCCTAACACTCAGATGCACTAGTCATGTGCTGAATGTCATAACTCAGCACTACCCATACCCCAGCAACTTCCATATTGTCACAGCCATGGATGTTGACTGAGACTTCGGTGGAAGCTACACTTTACTCTGGCCTGTGTCAAGAGATGGATGCAAAAGTACGGTATCCATCAAGAAATGACAGCAGGCAACATAATAATAATAATAATAATAATAATAATAATAATAATAATAATAATAATAATAATAATAATAATAGTGGTTGAGAAAATTACAGCCATTGTTAGACACGATTCCTTAAGAAATAGAAATTCAGTCACTATTAAGTTGAGTTAACCTAGGTTAGGCTATTTTAGGGATTACATTAGGATATTATGTTAGGCTACGGTACGTTAAATTACAGTAGTTGGTTAGTGCGAGTGTTGTGATCTTTAAGTATTTGTCCAGCCAGATAATGTACTCCATAGAGCATTTAAGGTGAATGAAATATAGCTGTAAATAACTACAGTACCGTAAAAGACTGTTATTAACAATTATTGTTGTAATGAGTACAAGCTGGACGCAAATTGTTGGTTTGAAGAGATAGGCCAACGAAATTAACCAATTACGGTTAAAATTCCTGACCTTGCCGGGAATCGAACCCGGGACCGCTATGACCAAAAGGAAAGCACGCTAATCGTTTAGCCATGGAGCCGGACGCATGAAAAGGAAATTTTCATAAACAACAATACTACTATTACACATTTCCTGTTACTTTTCTTGCTTGTTTTGAAAGATAGTTCCCTTTCTTTGGGAGGTTTCCTATCATATGTCAAAGACTTGGGTGGATTAGGGACGTTGAAAATTGTTGGGATGGAATTCCACTTGAGTAGTTTCCGTCCATCTGCCCTCTTTAGTTCAAATAGCGATTCTTCAAAATTATGCTAGAAGAAAATACATAATAAGACCTATAAATATAAAACATCGTTCATACAAACATATTACTGTATTATTCAGGAATAATACGAGTGTATAAGTTCACAAAAGCGCGCACAAGACGGAATTACCTGTAGATTACCATTTGTCATGCCTACAGTTTTGTACCCACTGAGCTCCCTTTGCTTAACTTTCGGGAAGCGAAACACTCTAATTCCGTCAGTTGTCTTATTTTGACAATTTGGAGCGGCACAGTATCCCATTTTCTTTCAAAATACAAGTAATAACTCACATCATTACATCGTGCGCGCCCACATAACAACGATATTTGAGACCCAATATGGCCGCCACCGCAAAGGATTGTGGTAGCGTGACCAGACCTCCCTAGACAGACCTTGCACCATATCCTACACAGTTTCGATTGGCGACAAGTCTGGTGACTGGGCAGGCCAGGGCAACAGTCTGAGATCGTGTGACAACGAGAAGGCACGTGTTCGGGCAGCAACATGTGGTCGCGCATTGTCCTGCTGAAATATGGCGTCTGGGGTGTCGTGTAGATAGGGTATGGCTACGGGTCGCAGGATGTCATTCACGTAGGTCAAACTGGTCATACTACCCTGGACACGCACCAACTGTGATTCGTGGTTGTACCCAATAGCACCCCACACCATAAGGCCTTGAGTTGGCGCTGTATGTCTTGTGCGAATGCAGTCAATGTGATGCCTCTCCCCCTGTCTGTGGTGAACCAAAATGCGGCCATCATTAAAAAAACAAAAACAAAACAGAACCTGGATTCGTCCGAAAACATTTTCTGCTGCCATTTCTGTCCCCACTGACTTCGTTCCTTATATCATTGCAGTCTAGCGTGTTTATGCACATTAGCCAAAGGTAGGCGGAGAAGGTGGACGACGCGCCGGTAACCCAGACCGTAATAAACGGCGACGGACTGTCACTTGTGATAGTGTACGATGTGTTACACTGTTTCACTGTTGCGCCAGAGCCGAGTAGGACGCAGATCTGTCCTGCAATGCAATTCGGATGAGGTGTCGATCTTCTCAGGGGTGGTCTGGGTGGTACGACCAGATCCATCTCGTCGTGTTCTACGGCCTTCTGCGAACCATTCTGTACACACCCGTTGCACTGCCGACACACTTCGTCCTACACGAGCAGCAATTTCCCGGATGGATGCATCGCGTTCTCTCATTCCAATAATGCGCCCTCTTTCAAAGTCACTCATTTGGCGGTACGGTTCTCGCATACGCCTGCGAGGTATCCTGCATGTCTGCTCAAGTCACACTCATCAATTATCTTCGGTTTATAGCGACAACGAGAGCCGCAGGCACATTTTAACCAGTCGGTGGTGGTGCGCCGACATATCGACGTGGACCTTGAACCTGAGGGCCGACATGCTTCAAATGCTAATAAATTCTTCAGAACGTACTAATGAAAATGTATTGCGAATGTGAACTTCCTATCTCTATTCTATCGAGGTGTTCTGGTTTTATGGACATAAGTGTAGAACCATGAGACTACTTATGACTTTGGGTCGACGTTGCTTGCGATCACTACCACCATGTGAGGAGCAGCATGGGGTTACGTTACCTAGGTGCAATACCATTATGTGCGGTACACTACGGAACTGGACGTTGCCTGTGATTACCTGTAGTACCATTGCGTGCATTCCACCACGGCGGGGGAGCGGGAGCTCGGTTGCGTAGACTAGCGTCTAGCGAGAGTAGGTGCCGAACTCTGCGCTCGAATGTGTTGGTTCCACTGTGTTCGGAATGGGTCTGAGTTACCTGCGAGTAGCACCAGTATATGAGGAACACCATGGGTCTACGTTGCCTGAGAAGAGTACCCTTGAGCGGGCGAGTTGGTCGTGCGGTTAGGGGCGCTCGGCTGCGAGCTTGCATCCGGGAGATACTGGGTTCGAATCCTACTGTCAGCAGCCCTGAAGATGGCTTTCTGTGGTTTCCCAATTTCACACCACGCAAATTCTGGGGCTGCACCTTAATTAAGACCACGGCCGCTTCCTTCCAACTCCTAGGCCTTTCACCCCCCATCGTCGCCATAAGACCTGTCTGTGTCGGTGCGACGTAAAGCCAATAGCAAATAAATAAATAAATAAATAAATAAATAAATAAATAAATAAATAAATAAATAAATAAATAAATAAATAAATAAATAAATAAATAAATAAATAAATAAATAAATAAATAAATAAATAAATACCCTTATGTACTGAACACCATGGGTCTACGTTGCATTACCTGTGATTAAACCCACCCTGCGAGGAACACCATGAGTTTATGTTACCTGTGAGTGATGTCATTATGTGTCACATACCATGGGTCTGCATTATCTGTGATTAAACGCACCCTGCGAGGAACACCGTGAGTCTGCGTTACCAGCTATTAGTACAACCATGGCAGTAAGCATTGTTCTCCTTTACCGGTGATTAGAACCATAATGAGGGGCTGGTGACCTGAATTTTGCATCCCTTTAGATAATAAGCATCATCCCAGTAACTAAGGCACTGTGAATTGGATCCACTGATTGTTTTGGTTTCACGATCATTTTTTCATCATCATTCGTTTTAGATTATAGTCAGTGGATACATTTCGCTGCACCTCGTACCATTAGGGGCCGATGACCTGGCTCTTAGGTGCCTTTAATCAACGAACATAATCATCATCATCTTCCGACGCCTAAACCTTTCATCTCCTAAAATATGTTGTTTGGGACATCAGCTTGTAGACGGGTTTGATGCAGCTTTCCATACTATCATGCACTGCACCCTTGCACAGCTCGGCATGTGGGTGCAATACTATGCTAACCATTTCACTTCTACGTTACTATTACATCCTATATTTACTCTAATCTGCTTCTTATACTCATGCCTTATCTACCTCTACCGTTCTTACCACCTACACTTCCTTCAAAATCTTTCTGTACAAGACCTAGTTGTCTTAAGTTGTATCCTGTCATTTACCTTTTCCTCTGGTTAAATTTCATCGAATCGTTCTCCTCTGACAAATTCAGTTCAGTATCTCGTTATTTGACTAAACTGCTCTGAAGCTTCAAGTGTCCATTGCTCTGCTCATCTCTCGCGTAGACTAGAGCCTTTTATTTCTGACAGCCCCTTGCCTCGGATGATTGGTGGGTGGTGGTATTTCAGTCTATGACTGCAAAGGTCCATGATGTCCCTGTGGGTTAGTAGAAGAAAGTGGGACGAGATCTTATTGTACTCTCAAAGTAATGCGTTTGAACGCCGCAGTTCTGTGGAGCAATATGAGAGAGGAGTAGTAGCCAGTATGTTACGGTAGACAGGATTTTTCCAGATTTTATCCTCATTGAGTTGTTCAGCTGGACAGCGTATAGGAGGCCAAA
This sequence comes from Anabrus simplex, assembly GCF_040414725.1. NCBI lineage: Eukaryota > Metazoa > Arthropoda > Insecta > Orthoptera > Tettigoniidae > Anabrus > Anabrus simplex. Next base: position 190,418,036 of record NC_090271.1, on the reverse strand, counting down.
CTACTTTTGGATTTTCAACAGATATCCTGGCTATATGGTCACAGCAAAACTTTTAGAAGTGATTGCAGAATTAAGTTGGGATGGACTAAGTTGTGTTCAAGCATTGCCTTTTATTTTATGTTCCTCTAGTGTCGATTGAATCTTCACTCCCTTCCCCCATGTTTTGTACTGGATTGGCCTTCAATACTTCCCATTCACTCTCTCCCCTTCTTTTCAGCACTGGAGAGGGGCAGTGTTGATTGTTTATGTCGGGACACCATTAATGGGCACGTCTGTACCTGAAAAACGTACTGTAAATCTCTTATTCGAGCAGAACACCAGCAATTTGAAATCCTTCATTCGCATTGAGTACAAACAACTTGTAATTGTTTATTCACATTTAGCACAAAGAAATTGACAACATTTGCCTTGCTATTTTATAAGAAGGACGGTCAATAGTTTTTAAACGCCGGTAATATAATACAAAACATTTGTCAAATTTAAAACATGTAACTGTTTTAATCTAAATATTTGCAGTAATAGGCAGTTCTATTCACATAATCTAATCGATAAATGACTCCTGTCTCATATTTTGACGATGAATCTGTCATAAATCGCGGTTTCATTGTGTTTCTTTTTTTTTTTTTCTTTTTTTTGCAATTTGCTTTACGTCGTACCGACACAGATAGCCACTTTCCGGAAAAATTACTGACACTTTATACTTGATGTCCATCTCATTTCGTAAAGCAATGCAATTTTAACATTCTCCCAAAAGAAACCTATTATTTCCTTTACGAATCTGAATACTTATCTTTGGTTTAGATCTTTTTATGACAATATTTAATTTACATGAACAAATGACGAATTACTCATTAAAAACTGAGTCTAACCATCGTCATTTTGGTCTCCCTCCATAGCCATGCCCATGATTCTGTAGATGACCAATTCTACTCCATTCACCTCACATGACCCCACTACTGAAGCTGGTTTATACATACCGGTACAGCTTCATCCCTCGAATTTCTTTCTTTCTTTCTTTCTTTCTTTCTTTCTTTCTTTCTTTCTTTCATTTTTTAATCCGTTTGCCCTCCAGGGTTGGTTCTTCCCTCGGATTCAGCGAGGGATACTACCTCTACCGCCTCAAGGGCAGTGTTCTGGAGCGAGAGACTTCGGGTCGGGGGATACGACTGGGGAGGAGGATCAGTTCCTCTCCCAGGCGGCCTTGCCTGCTATGCTGAACAGGGGCTTTGTGGGGTGGGGGGATGGGAAGATCGGCAGAGATAGACAAGGAAAAGGGAAGGAAGCGACCGTCACCTTAAGTCAGATACCATCCCGTCGTTTGCCTCGAAGTGGGAAACCATGGGAAACCAATTCGGGGATGGCTGAGGTAGGAATCGAACCCCTCTACTCAGTTGACCTCCCGATGCTTAGTTAACCCCGTACCAGCCCTCGTGCCAGTTTTCAAATTTCGTGGCAGAGCCGGGAATTGAACCCGGCCTTCCGGTGGTTGCAGCTAATCACACTAATCACTACACCACAGAGGCGGCAATTTATTCCTTACTTAGGCTTAATCTTCTCATTCCTTATGACGACTTGTACTTTAAAACTGTAATATCCCTTCCCTTAAAACATGAGCATATCCTGGTTGCTACAAGACGTGTCAGTCTATCTCTTCTAGTCAAATTCAACCAAGTTGTTCTTCTATCGATAATATCAACAACAACAACAACAACAACATCAATAACAAAGCAAATTCATCTCTGAATGGGCCTTTATTCGTGACTGCCTTTATTCGTAACCTTGGCTGTTGTGTAAGTTGGATGAAGTGGTTAGCTCTGTGCCTGGCCGCTTTTACTTTCAGGAACTACCCAGGTACGCATTTGACATACAGGCTGAATGAACCCCAAGGCCATACTACGGCTCTCTAGAAGTGGATGTTACGTTGGAATTTTCCCCATTTCTTGATGGGCAATTCAACCCAGATCAAGGTGAATCGAGCACGCATGTACATTAACAACAAAATGCAATTTAATTAAATATAGCTCTTGCATATGACTCGGGACTTAAACGCGCCTTTACTATTAATCAGAAGGTTAAGTAGGACAGGAAAAGCCAAAATTGTAACATAGGAAGTAGACTATCAGACAGAAACAATGATATTCAGACTAGTCGCACTAAATCTGCAGCCCACTGAACTATGTGCACTACAGGTCGGCTATTAATAACAGGCTGAAACTGCAAGACTATCCTTTGAACTGAAGCTCATTTCCATTTGCATTGAGCTAACGGCCACGTAAGCTTCTCTTGCTAAGATTATTCCAACAAGCCAGCATATTGGGGTTCCAGAGGCATTAATAACTTCAAGCTCATACAGGTTTTTAATCAAAGATCCGTGGCTACAGTTTGTGTGCTTAAGAATGACCCACATTATTGATTTCAATTTAATATACTGTATTCAAAACAGTTTGTCGAACTTTGTCTAGAACAGCATTGAGACCGAGACAGCTGAAACGTGTTAGTGAACACATATCCTTAAGATGCGGTCAATCATTTCGTCAGGCTTTCATTCTTTTTACAAGTTGCTTTACGTCGCACCAACACAGATAGGTCTTGTGGCGACGATGGGAGAGGAAAGGGCTAGGAGTCGGAAGAAATCGCCCGTGGCCTTAATTAAGGTACAGCCCCAGCATTTTCCTGGTGTGAAAATGGGAAACCACGGAAAACTATCCTCATGGCTGCCGTCAGTGGGGTTCGAACCCACTATCACCCGATTGCTGGATACTGGCCGCACTTAAACGACTGCAGCTATCGAGCTCGGTTTTCAGTTTTCATGTGAGCACACAAATATTCTTAATTTTGTTGCAGTTTTTAAATATGGAAACATTGTAAATTAAATTAAAAATTGCATTCACCTACTGAATATCTCCTTTCTGATGTATTGTTGATATTAGTTGAAAATTCTTCCTGGTATTAGTTTTTCCCTTCCTCTTTCTGTCCATCCCATTTCATAGCAGCGCAGAATTATGCTTTTGCTTTGCGATATGTTACCGTGAAGATTGGTGGATGCGCGTTATAAAATGTATGCATGAAGAAACAGGAAGGAGCATTTTCCAATGGTCCGTGTAAATTGCCTTTCTGAACGGACATTGTTTTTCCTAGCGTCGGCCCGCAAGCGTAGGGTCCGCTGTGAAGGTCAGTGAATGCCATTTTGTGAAGTCTTCTACATCGCTGGGCTTCAGACCGACGATCTAGAAGGCTGCATTTTACTGTACATTGGCAGAGTTGCTTCCGTCGTGTTAGCAATTGCACCCAGCATCGGAGACGCTTCTCCCTCATATTTTCCGCAATTGCTGCAAAAAACATTTGTGGCTGAATTGTATTGTTCCTGACGTTGTTGATAAGGGGACCCGCTGCTTAACGGAGGACAGTCATTTCCATGGCATGTAGCTAGCATTCAGTGACGTTGTTGTCCGATTCCATGGCTAAATGGTTAGGTTGCTGGCCTTTGGTCACAGGGGTCCCGGGTTCGATTCCAGGCAGGCTCGGGAATTTTAACCATAATTGGTTAATTCCGCTGGCACTGTATGTGTCGTCTTCATCATTTCATCCTCATCATGACGCGCAGATCGCTTACGGGTGTCAATTCGAAAGACCTGCACCTGGCGAACCGAACATATCTTTGGACACTCCCGGCACTAAAAGCCATACGCCATTTCATTTCAGTGATTTTGTTGGCCGGTTGTTATACAACTCCGCTCAGTGCATCTGGCCGTACCGCTATCCGATATTGGCTACAGTATCTTATACATGAGCCGAAGTGGTATTCTTTTGTCAGAAAACAAACTGAAACCTCTTTCCGTCACATCCAGGTTGCATTTATCCTTGATTTTTCTATAGATTAACTTCAGAAGACAATCTGAAAATCATTTTCTGCTACCTTAATCCTCACTGAGTTTTTGAAGGTTTTGCATGTACATTATTTCTGTCGACTTTCTTCTCATAGCCCCACGAAATTTTGCTTTCGATAAGATTTGGTGCAATTTTCTCTTAGTTCATCTGCTGAAAGGTACAAAGTGGCAGGGAGGGATTGAGTTAGGTGGCCTATGCTGACTTGGTTTTAATGGCAGACTGTGCCGAAAGCCTGCAGTCTAATATCTTGGAACTTGAAAATAGGTGCAATTAATAGGGTATGAAAATTAGCCTTTCGCAGACTAAATTGATGTCAGTAGATAAGTAGCAAAGAAGTCAGCTAAGGATAACGTGATAGCAAGCATAATTTATGGCCATACAAATTTTAGTGAAAAATGGAAGGGTATGTATAGGTACTTTAAGGCAGAAACAGGTTCAAAGAAGTACATTCCAGGAATCATTAATGAACAAGGGGAGTGTGTATGCGAGGATCTTCAAAAGGCAGAAGTATTCAGTCAGCAGTATGTAAAGATTGTTGGTTATCAGTCAGCAGTATGTAAATATTGTTGGTTACAAGGATAATGTCCAGATAGCGGAGGTGAGTAATACTAATGAAGTATTAAAATTTACCTATGCTAACAGTGACATTTACAGTAAGATACAAAAGTTGAAAACTAGAAAAGCAGCTGGAATTGATAAGATTTCTGGGGATATACTAAAGGCAATGGGTTGGGATATAGTACCATATCTGAAATACTTATTTGATTATTGTTTGGTTGAAGGAGCTATACCAGATGAATGGCGAGTTGCTATAGTAGTCCCTGTGTGTAAATGAAAGGGTGATAGACATAAAGGTGAAAATTACAGGTCAGTCAGTTTGACATGAATTGCATGTAAGCTTTGGGAACGCATTCTTTCTGATTATATTAGACATGTTTGCGAAATTAATAACTGGTTTGAGAGAAGGCAGTTTGGGTTTAGGAAAGGTTATTCCACTGAAACTCAGCTTGTAGGATTTCAGCAAGATATAGCAGATGTCCTGGATTCAGGAGGCCAAATGGACTGCTTTGCGATTGACCTATCTAAGGCATTTGATAGGGTAGATCATGGAAGACTACTGGCAAAAATGAGTGCAATTGGACTAGAAAAAAGAGTGACTGTGACAAATGCACCAGTTCTGAGGTCTAATAGGAGGATACGAGCTGAACTTCGTATCCCTCTTGTTAGAACTCAGATTAATAAAATAGTAAGGGCGGCTAAAACTAGAATCCTCCTTAGTCAATCTACCGACCCTAGCATCCTACTCTTAAAACAGGTTGTAAGGACTAAGAAGCCGAACACTCGATTCAAATATCGCGGCCCTTGGCTAACTTACGACCTGTTTTAACTGGTAACGCCCCCTTTTTCGGCCTTATGTGATTCATACTAACCAACCTGCCAAAATTCAAAATTTTACCCCCCCCCCCGAAATGGTCCGTTTGTTAAGAAGGAAGCTCCCTACCTCTTAAATATTCTTTTTCGCTCAAATATTTCGATCCGACTATTTGACTTTTATCAGAGCAGCGAAGAGGGGGGTTTCTTCTCTGACGTGGAGAATCTTTTCTTCTTCACGACAGATCGTTTCTCCCCCGCCAGTGCACATGATGGAGATTTTCCGACTCATCGGCTAGGTCGCGGAAACAGATGAGTAGAGGGGCATAGTTTTCGTCCCGGGACTTCCATGTACTCGCTCTCAACAAAAAAATAAAAAATAAATAAAAATACACTGACTGACAGAGCAAATGCAACACCAAGAAGGAGTGGTCAGAACTTTATGCCAATTGCAGGGTAGACTGAAGTCACTGAGGTATGCTCATGATGTGAAATGCGCCGCTGTGCTGCGCACGTAGCGAACGATAAATTGGACACGGCGTTGGCGAATGGCCCACTTCGTACCGTGATTTCTCAGCCGACAGTCATTGTAGAACGTGTTGTCGTGTGCCACAGGACACGTGTATAGCTAAGAATGCCAGGCCGCCGTCAACGGAGGCATTTCCAGCAGACAGACGACTTTACGAGGGGTATGGTGTTCGGGCTGAGAAGGGCAGGTTGGTCGCTTCGTCAAATCGCAGCCGATACCCATTGGGATGTGTCCACGGTGCAGCGCCTGTGGCGAAGATGGTTGGCGCAGGGACATGTGGCACGTGCGAGGGGTCCAGGCGCAGCCCGAGTGACGTCAGCACGCGAGGATCGGCGCATCCGCCGCCAAGCGGTGGCAGCCCCGCACGCCACGTCAACCGCCATGCTTCAGCATGTGCAAGACACCCTGGCTGTACCAATATCGACCAGAACAATTTCCCGTCGATTGGTTGAAGGAGGCCTGCACTCCCGGCGTCTGCTCTCAGAAGACTACCATTGACTCCACAGCATAGACGTGCACGCCTGGCATGGTGCCGGGCTAGAGCGACTTGGATGAGGGAATGGCGGAACGTCGCGTTCTCCGATGAGTCACGCTTCTGTTCTGTCAGTGATAGTCACCGCAGACGAGTGTGGCGTCGGCGTGGAGAAAGGTCAAATCCGGCAGTAACTGTGGAGCGCCCTACCGCTAGACAACGCGGCATCATGGTTTGGGGCGCTATTGCGTATGATTCCACGTCACCTCTAGTGCGTATTCAAGGCACGTTAAATGCCCGCCGCTACGTGCAGCATGTGCTGCGGCCGGTGGCACTCCCGTACCTTCAGGGGCTGCCCAATGCTCTGTTTCAGCAGGATAATGCCCACCCACACACTGCTCGCATCTCCCAACAGGCTCTACGAGGTGTACAGATGCTTCCGTGGCCAGCGTACTCTTCGGATCTCTCACCAATCGAACACGTGTGGGATCTCATTGGACGCCGTTTGCAAACTCTGCCCCAGCCTCGTACGGACGACCAACTGTGGCAAATGGTTGACAGAGAATGGAGAACCATCCCCCAGGACACCATCCGCACTCTTATTGACTCTGTACCTCGACGTGTTTCTGCGTGCATCGCCGCTCGCGGTGGTCCTACATCCTACTGAGTCGATGCCGTGCGCATTGTGTAACCTGCATATCGGTTTGAAATAAACATCAATTATTCGTCCGTGCCGTCTCTGTTTTTTGCCCAACTTTCATCCCTTTCGAACCACTCCTCCTTGGTGTTGCATTGTCACTGTCAGTCAGTGTAAATAAATAAATGGGTGGCTATATTTCTAGAAAATAGAACTCAGAGAATTAGAGTAGGCGAAGCTTTATCTGACCCTGTAATAATTAAGAGGGGAATTCCTCAAGGCAGTATTATTCGATTGAAATATCGCGGCCCTTGGCTAACTTACGACCTGTTTTAACTGGTAACGCCCCCTTTTTCGGCCTTATGTGATTCATACTAACCAACCTGCCAAAATTCAAAATTGTACTCCCCCCTGAAACGGCCCGTTTGTTAAGAAGGAAGCTCCCTACCTTTATGTTTTCTTCTATATATCAATGAAATGTGTAAAGAAGTGGAATCAGAGATAAGGCTGATTGCAGATAATGCTATTCTGTACAGAGTAATAAATAAGTTACAAGATTGTGAGCGGCTGCAGGGTGACCTCGATAGTGTTGTGAGATGGACGGTGGACAATGCTATGATGATAACAGGGGTTAAAAGTCAGTTTGTGAGTTTCACAAATAGGAAAAGTCCTCTCATTTTTAATTACTGCGTTGATGGAGTGAAAGTTCCTTTCGGGGATCATTGTAAGTACCTAGGTGTTAATATAAGAAAAGACCTTCATTGGGGTAATCACATAAATATGATTGTTAATAAAGGATACACATCTCTGCACATGGTTATGAGAGTATTTATTGGTTGTAGTAAGGATGTAAAGGAGACTATGGTTCCAGTGCATGGGACCCTCACCAGGATTACTAGATTCAGGAACTGGAAAAAATCCAAAGAAAAGCAGCTCGATTTGTTCTGGGTGATTTCCGACAAAATAGTACAAAGATGTTGCAAAGTTTGGGCTGGGAAGACTTGGGAGAAAGGAGACGAGCTGCTCGATTAAGTGGTATGTTCCGAGCTGTCAGTGGAGATATAGCGTGGGAGGACATCAGTAGACGAATAAGTTTGAATGGTGTCTTTAAAAGTAGGAAAGATCACAATATGAAGATAAAGTTTGAATTAAAGAGGAGAAATTGGGGCAAATATTCGTTTATTGGAAGGGGAGTTAGGGTTTAGAATAACTTACCAAGGGAGAGGTTCAACAGTTTTCCTTTTTCTTTGCGATCATTTAAGAAAAGGGTAGGAAAACAACAGATAGGAAATCTGCCACTTGGGCGACTGCCCTAAATGCAGATCAGTAGTGATTGATTGATTGATTGATTGATTGATTGAAATTGAACAGAAGTGAATGTCAGATTAGGGATACAAAACTGGAACAGGTAGATCAATTTCAAGAATTTAGGATGTGTGTTCTCCCAGGATGGTAATACTGTATAGTCCGGCTCCATGGCTAAATGGTTAGCGTGCTGGTCTTTGGTCACATGGGCCCCGGGTTCGATTCCCGGCAGGGTCGGGAATTTTAACCATCATTGGTTAATTTCGCTGGCACGGGGGCTGAGTGTACGTATCGTCTTCATCATTTCATCCTGATCATGATTCGCAGGTCGCATACGGGCGTCAAATCAAAAGACCTGCACCTGGCGAGCCGAATATGTCCTCGGACACTCCCGGCACTAAAAGCCATACGCCATTTCATTTCATTTCAATACTGTATACGTAGTAACTGAGATTGAATTAAGGTGCAGTAAAGCTAATGCATTGAGCTCGCAGTTGCGATCAACAGTATTCTGTAAGAAGGAAGTCAGCTCTCGGACGAAACTACCTTTACATCGGTCTGTTCTCAGACCAAGTTTGCGTTACCTTTTAGATCCGTCATCTAGTTCGTGCTTTAAGGCTTTAAGTTAATGAAAGGTTGGAATCAGGATATCTTATCCAGAAGTTAGAAGTAAGAGATGTAAGACATGAAAGTAGTGAGAATGATTGCTGGTACAAACAGGTGGGAACAATGGCAGGAGAGTAAACTTGATGGATGAAGCTGTAAAACCGGCTTCGTTGGCGGTGTCATGTGAGATGAATGGAGAAGGATAGGTTACCTAGGAGAATAATGGACTCTGTTATGGAGGGTAAGAGGAATAGAGGGAGACCAAGACGACGATGGTTAGACACAGTTACTAACGGTTTAAAGATAAGTGGTGTAGAACTAAATGAGGCCACATCACTAGTTGCAAATAGAGGGTTGTGGCGACGTTTAGTAAATTTACAGGGGCTTGCAGACTGAACGCTGAAAGGCATAACGGTCTATAATGATGATGTATGTATGTACTCGTGGTTGTCTTTTCGTAGTTTTTTTTTTTTTTTTTTTTTTTTGCTAGTTGCTTTACGTCGCACCGACACAGAAATGTATTATGGCGACGATGGGAGAGGAAAGGGCTAGGACTGGGAAGGAAGCGGCCGTTGCCTTAATTAAGGTACAGTCCCAGCATTTGTCTGGTGTGAAAATGGGAAACCACGGAAAACCATCTTCGGGGCTGCCGACAGTGAGGTTCGAACCTACTATCTCCCGAATACTGGATACTGGCCGCACTTAAGCGACTGCAGCTATCGAGCTCGGTTTTCGTAGTTGTTTGTCTTGGTCTACTTTAATACTAATACAGCAACGTCGCACAAAACCATCGTCTAGTCATGGTACACAGTTATAGCATTTTCATGCATTCTTTATCGTAGAAGCATGTCTTGTCCTGTGCTACTCTTGATAATTACGAAGTTGATGTTTATTTAAAAATATACTTGTTAGGATACCAAAGCGCAAAACAGCAGGTCCTACTGTAATTGTTTAACTTCGGTCCGGCTCCTTGACTGAATGGCCAGTGAGCTTCGGTTCAGAGGGCCCCAGGTTCGGTTCCCGTCTGTGTCGAAGATTTTAACTGCGTACGGTTAATTCCTCTATCTCAGGGACTGGGAGTTTGTGTCCATCTTAACACACTTCTCGTCATATACGTAATTAAATGATAAGTTGATAATGGCCAAGGTTGAGAACAACGTGAACGTGAATGCGAGATACTTCCAGGTATCCATTACGACACCATTTTAACAGACAAACATGTCACAATTGTGCGCAGCGTACTCAAACCAGGTGCAAATACGTATGAACATGGCTTCAAGCCATACCGCCAGAACAACTCTGCATTTTCATCATGAAATGGAATGGGAATTAGAAATTCGTGTAATTCTACTTTAGGACATTCCTGTGAGGAGCTCTAAGGCCAGTCCAATGGACTTTTGCTCATTTGGACTGATGAAAAGACGTCTCCAACACAGCCGTCCGTGGACACTGGATGTTCCGTGGAATGTTTGCAAGGAGAAATAGGAAAGAATTTCCATGCCGGAATTTGATTCAGTCGAAACTTCGATGTCGGGCGATAGCCCACACTGCTGGAGGTCCAATAGAAAACGACCTGTGGTGGTGGTGAGGTATCTCTTAATCTGTGTTAATGTATTCCTTTAAGAGAGACCTACTGCGTTAAATTTTAGGGTAAAAACATTATTTGGCACCGAACGTTTTCTTGTTAACTGGGAACGTGTAAATCAATCTGATATAAACTGAATGACCTTTTGGTAAATTTGTGCCCGAAGGGTAAAGTATCACGAAATGAAAAGTACCGCTCTGAGATATGCCATGTTAAATTAGTGACAGCCATATACTGGTTTTATGAACCGTTTTTTCGGTATCAGACTGGGTATGAAATGTGTTTTGAGGCAAGTTGTTACCTGGACTCTTAGAAAACGTAACGAGGACTAGCATTTTTACCTTATCACGAAGTATGAGAATCATTTCCTGACCATCTTTCAAACGTTCCTACAACTGATATGACATTCGACTACTTTTGAATAAACATTCTGCGTGGATTTCCTGTGACTACAAAACAAATCGTTTCGGCAATTTCAGAATTTTCTCCAGCCAAAACTGAACATTTCGGAGACGAAAACTTCTGACACTTCCCAGTTACTAAGAAAGCCTGTAGTGCCAAATACGTTTCTTGCCGTAAAATGTAGCGCAGTAGGTCACTCTTAAAGGAATACATTAAAAAAGATTCCGAGAATGGCAGTTGGCGAAATAGTTCTACGGACTAGCATTTTCATCTTATCGTAAAGTATGAGGATCTTTTCCTGACCATCTTTCAAACGTTCCTACAACTGATATGACATTCGCAGATTATTTGTCAAACACTCATGTTGATGAAGGCTGAACCAAATATGTCATTATGCCACAGAAGAAGGTGAGTATGGTTGGCGCAACATCCGCTTAAATATGGTAAACACAGTAAGGTATTCCAGATAATCTGGTGTTGCTATCAGTGGTTTACGACAAATACGAAGTCTCCTGTTGCCAAAGTAGAATGCAGTAATCTTTTGTTCATCAATTCTGGCCACTTTACGATGTTATTTCTCGAACAGTAACTGATTGTCTTGAACAATGTTGTTGGATTTACGTCCCATTAACTACTTTTATGGTTGTGATGCTAATTATTGAGTTTTTTTTAATCCTCTCCATAGAGTACCAATAGCTTCGGTAGAATACCGGCGACACCGAAACTGGTAACTTGGTCATCGCACACGAGGCATTAGGCTTTGTCACCTGTAAGTTCCACATATTTCCATGCCAATTTTTCTTTGTACGATGCTACCTCACTACTATTCGCATATCCGGTACTCCTAATCCAGTTGCTCTAAAAAATAAATAAATAAATAAATAAACTCGTGCCCACGTTCCGAGGTGGTGCAGTTCTTTCCAGGCACACCCTCAATGGAGGCGAGCTGCATGTCCATACCAACCCTCCTGCCATTCCTTAATCTCTGGCAATACCAGGAATCGAACCCGGTCTTACGAGGACGGCGACTAATAACTCTGTTACGCTACGGAAACGGACGTTCAGTTACCCTAACAACTGACCACAGAGGCTTATCCTTCATTCACTATTCGAACAGGAATAGCTTTTCTTGTAGTAAAGTGGCGAGAATTCCCGAATGTTGGAAAACATACGTATTTTACGCTAGAAAAAATCATTGCTCTCAACGGGAATCGGACCCCAATCACCCGACTTAGAAGCCAATCGGGTCTTTTTCAGCTATTCGTACTTTGTCGTTTGCGTTTAGTGTTCAACGAATATGCGTGTTAATCCTCGTATAACTTTCTGAGCAATGTATACTCTCCGGATTTGCGGATTGCATGCACCCTTAAACCCTAAAATCGAGTTACACCCGGAGGCCTAGCTTTGACTGTTAAAAAATTAATCGCCACCTCTACCAACTCTGCGTGGACTTGCATAAGTGAACGGATGTCAGGAAAGTGGAGTATTCCGGATCGAGTCCTGAGGACAGTCTCTTTCTCAATTCTTACTCATTTCATTATACAGGCTATATGGTATTGTTGAGTAACTTCTCGGCTTCTGTGTTCAAGATCATATGACCTAATTCTAGGATATTACTAGATTTAATGACGCTCTGATCACCTTAAGGGATAAAATACTCATTACCGGTAGTTGAATAGACGATGGACATACATTATTACTACTAATAATAATAATGTTATTTGTTTTACGTCCCACTAACTACTCTGTTACGGTTTTCGGAGACGCCGAGGTGCCGGAATTTAGTCCCGCAGGAGTTCTTTTACGTGCCAGTAAATATACCGACACGAGGCTGACGTATTTGAGCACCTTCAAATACCACCGGACTGAGCCAGGATCGAACCTGCCAAGTTGGGGCCAGAAGGCCAGCGCCTTAACCGTCTGAGCCACTCAACCCGGCTACATTATTACTATTATAAGTCGTAGCAGCAGTCATCCCACCCGTTATGCATTCTCCCTCTGCACCACCCAACCAATAAACCAGTAACAATGTGTATAAAAAAAAAAACACCCCCAGCCACATGAAGTCATCCATTCAACTATTCATTAAACTCTCAAAAATTTCGCAGCCCATACACTAGGATCATCTCGCATACTTTAAAAACAAATGAATAAAGCCAAAATAAAAGCTGTTGAAAATTAATAAGTCTACCTCTGTGGTGTAGTGGTTAGTATGCTTAGCTGCCACCCTCGAAGGCCCGGATTCGATTCCCGGCTCTCCCACGAAATTTGAAAAGTGGTACGAGGGCTGGAACGGGGTCCACTCAGCCTCGGGAGGTCAAATGAGTGGAGGTGGGTTCGATTCCCGCCTCAGCCATCCTGGAAGTGGTTTTCCGTGTTTTCCCACTTCTCCAGGCAAATGCGGTGATGGTACGTAACTTAAGGTCACGGCCGCTTCCTTCCCTCTTCTTTGTCTATCCCTTCCAATCCTCCCAACCCCGAACAAGGCCCTTGTTCAGCATAGCAGGTGAGGCCGCCTGGGCGAGGTACTGGTCATCCTCCCCGTTTGTATCACCCGACCCAAAGTCTCACGCTCCAGGACACTGCCCTTGAGGTGGTAAAGGTGGGATCCTTTGCTGAGTCCGAAGGAAAAACCAACCCGGAGGGTAAACAGATTAAGAAGAAGAAGAAGAAGAAGAAGAAGAAAATTAATAAACGCCTAACACTCTGCCAAGAAACCGAATAATCTTCCCCCTTCCCCTTTTTTATATCCACACATCCAATTACCAACCTCCCGAGTCCTTCCGCCTTCAGATCCTGCCCGAATCTCCTGGTTAGAGAGAGGGCTTGACCCTCTACGTGGCCCACCCCTCTCCCTCATCGAAGGGAATGTAAACTTTCTTGTTGATGACGATGATAGTAGTAGTCATTTTTTGAAAAATCTTAGTTGCCTACTCCATGTCGTAATTGTCGGCGTGTTAAAAGATATCTGGTGGTACGCTCTACATTTACCCGAAAATATGAACTCAGTCGTAAGAACTGTCCAGCGAGCGAGTTGGCCGTGCGGTTAGGGGCGTGCAGCTGTGAGCTTGCATCCGAGAGAGAGTGAGTTCGAACCCCACTGTCGGCAACCGTGAAGATGTTTTTCCGTGGTTTCCAATGAACACACCACTCAAATGCTGGAGCTATACTTTATTTAAGGCCACGGCTGCTTCCTTCCCACTCCTCGGCCTTTCCTGTCCCATCGTCGCTATAAGACCTATCTGTTTCGGTGCGACGTAAATCAAATTGCAATAAAAATATATATAAGAACTGTCCGTTAGAATTCTGTTTCCCTGTTAAATGACAGCAAATCGGTACCGGTATATGGAAATGAGTACGTAGGCAGTGCAGATGGCAAAACCTCAGAAGGTCTACACCCGAAAAATAGGTGGTAATAATAATAATAATAATAATAATAATAATAATAATAATAATAATAATAATAATAATAATAATGCTTTTATGTTCCACTAACTACTTTTGACGGTTTTCGGAGACGCCGAGGTGCTGGAATTTTGTCCTGCAGGTGTTCTCTTGCGTGCCAGTAAATCTACCGGACGTATTTGAGCACCTTCAAATACCACCGGACTGGGCCAGGTTCGAACATGTCAAGTTGGGGTCAGAGAACCAGCGCCTCAACCCTCTGAACCACTCAGCCCGGCATCATCATCATCATTATCATCATCTAGTACACTAATAGATCCTGTTTTACCTTCAGTTAACTGTGAATACGTGAAGAAATTGGAACCACTTTCCGTAGGATTTAGCTTAAATCACTAACTGAATGTAGTTTTGCTCCTTTTGCGTAATGCGTCTCGCATGTGATTTCTTTTTATCGACCATTAGATCAGTCCACCAAGTAATATATATCCTGATTTCATTCTGGTAGGATCTTACATGCAACCATAGTTCGCGGCCGTTTGCGTACACTGCTGAACGGAAACGAGCAATTGCTGTGAGCTCGCTCTGCGTTTGTAGATTGTAATATAAAGGTTGATTGCCTGTTCGCTAGATGGCACTAGCATACACTGTCATTTTTATCTCCGCAACCTAGTGGCGGTATTGTAAACCTCGTCGGCTGCTAGGAACATAGAACACTACTGTAAAGGCCTACGCTGTGGTTTAACTTACCAGCACAGTATTTTACGCGAAGTATGCTCACAAATTATGTATTAATATTTAAAACATTTTATTAATGGTGCGTTTATCACCTTTAAAAGTGAACAACAGACTGCATTTTATTTTATTCTCTTGAGATTCAAAAATTATTATTTTTGCTAATGGTTTATCGTCGCACTGTCACATCGAAGGTTTCCGGCTACAGAAGAATGGGAGAGGACTAGGATTGGGAAAGTTTCCGCCGTGGCCTTAAGGTACGGACGCATAATTTGCTTGGTGTGAACATGGAAAGCCGCGGAAAAGCATCTTAAGGGTTGTAGGATTCGCACCCACCACCTCGCGAATAAAATAATAATAATAATAATAATAATAATAATAATAATAATAATAATAATAATAATAATAATAATAATAATAATAATGTCCACCTCTGTGGTGTAGTGGTTAGCGTGATTAGCTGCCACCCCCAGGAGGCCTGGGTTCGATTACCGGCTCTACCGCGAAAGTTGAAAAGTTGTACGAGGGATGGAACGGGGTCCACACAGCCTCGGGAGGTCAACTGAGTAGAGGTGGGTTCGATTCCCTCCTCAGCCATCTTCGAAGTAGTTTTCCGTGGTTTCCCACTTCTCCAAGCAAATGCCGGGATGGTACATAACTTAAGGCCACGGGCGCTTCCTTCCCTCTTCCTTGCCTATCCCTACCAATCTTCCCATACCCCGAAGGCCTCTGTTCATCATAGCGAGTGAGGCAGCCTGAACGAGGTACTGGTCCTCCTCCCCAATTGTATTCCCAGACCCAAAGTCTCACGCTCCAGGATACTGCCTTTGCGGCGATAGAGGTGGGATCCCTCCCTGAGTCCGAGGGAAAAACCAACCCTGGAGGGTAAGGAGATTAAGAAATAATACTAATAATAATAATAATAATAATAATAATAATAATAATAATAATAATAATAATAATAATAATTATTATTATTATTATTATTATTATTATTATTATTATTATTATTATTATTCTGGAAATTCCGATACTTACGGTGGTGTAATAAGGTGTCGGGGTGAATGGGCGGACAAGGAAATGACCAGAACATTAGTTAAAGCACTAAATTTTGAAATGTTATTCCTTTCCCTCCTTTTTTTGACTTGGTAAATAGGAGATATGAATAAACAGTAATATAACAATGAGCTCGTCAGCTCCAACAAAAGTGACTTCTTCTTCTTCTTAATCTGCTTACCCTCCAGGGTCGGTTTTTCCCTCGGACTCAGAGAGGGATCCCACCTCTACCGCCTCAAGGGCAGTGTCCTGTAGCTTCAGACTCTGGGTTTGGGGATACAACTGGGGAGGATGACCAGTACCTCGCCCAGGTGGCCTCACCTGCTATACTGAACAGGGACCTTGTAGGGGATGGGAAGATTGGATGGGATAGACAAGGCAGTTGGAAGGAAGCAGCCGTGGCCTGAAGTTAGGTACCATCCCGGCATTTGCCTGGAGGAGAAGTGAGAAACCACAGAAAACCACTTCCAGGATGGTTGAAGTGGGAATCGAACCCACCTCTATTCAGTTGACTTCCCGAGGCTGAGTGGACCCCGTTCCAGCCCTCGTACCACTTTTCAAATTTCGTGGCAGAGCCTGGAATCGAACCCGGGCCTCCGGGAGTGGCAGCTAATCACACTAACCATTACACCACAGATGGGCAAAAGTGACTTAAAGTCCAAAAACAGGTACAGAACTCGAGAGATTTTTTTTGCTAGGGGCTTTATGTCGCACCGACACAGATAGGTCTTATGGCGACGATGGGATAGGAAAGGCCTAGGAGTTGGAAGGAAGCGGCCGTGGCCTTAATTAAGGTATAGCCCCAGCATTTGCCTGGTGTGAAAATTGGAAACCACGGAAAACCATCTTCTGGGCTGCCGATAGTGGGATTCGAACCTACTATCTCCCGGATGCAAGCTCTCAGCCGCGCGCCTCTACGCGCACGGCCAACTCGCCCGGTAAGGGGAGAGAATTATCAAACAGGGAAAGATCATTATAGCTCTGAACAGGTACACGATCTTATAAGAGCATGTTTGTTCCATTAGTTAACATAGCTTAGTAGTCTGAGGTCCAAAAGTTGAGTTTCTTACAGCGCACAAGTTTATACTTGACAATCTTCAAAATAGGTTACTTACAGTCACTTGCCTTGTTTTAGGCTTATCTTCTGCTCAACAGTTTTTCACTTTCATTTACAGGAACAAAAACAAGGGGCAATAATTGCCCATAGTAAATGGCCTTAGTGTAAAAAGAAAAAAGGTTGAACATGATTGGGCATGAACAAAAGGATAGGAGGCGATACTCTTGCATACCTTCTACAAGTTTCTAAAACCCTAAGTGGGCTTATGGTCCTATGACACAGAGGCGAAGCCTCATCTACGCCGGGGCGACTGAAAGAAAAACGTTAAATTCCAAGAGAGTGTTAAGAATTTTAGATGATTAGAAACTTTAGTCACCCCAATGGAAAATCACTCTTTGTTCCCTTACATTATATGTTTCCCAGCAGGGATCTGAATAGAGTCCTTAGAATTGCCAAAAGTCTACATTTAAACCGTGAAATTAGAACTTTACATGAATAAAAGAAGTTTGAAACTTTCCCTCCAAGCTGTCTGCCGGAGCTATCACATGTTGAGAAAATTCTGCCATTACCTTGAGTTGCTGGGTCTTCCGAACGCCGACCTGCGGCCCCTGCCTCCGTAGTACACGACGCACACAATCAACTGGGGCGATGAAGATGACAATACGGCCTAAAAGCGCCCAGCTTTTATAGCGCCTCGAGGGGAAGTTTCCAGAACTCTTTGCATATAGGATGGATGCCTGTACACAGCCCCAATTTTAAATGGCTGGAGAAAATATTCACTAAAATTCTTTTTGGTTGGTAGATACTGGGGGCTGAGGGGGTCAGAAGTGTTGACATTCTTGACTCAAGCACAAAACAATCTTCTAAAAGTAAGGTTATCCTACCGTAAAATATTAACTTTCTCTTAAGAATTAATTGTCCTTAATCCCGCCAGAGGCCGATGGTAGAGACGTCTAATAGTTGAAAGTCCAAGTACCTTGCATGACATTGGTTCATGTTCAATTACATAGATGGCCTTATAGAAGGCGCGCCGTTTAACTGGACGGAGAAGGTGTACCCCTGGTACAACAACAACAGCAACAACAACAACAACAATAGTAGTAAATGGGTAGGGGCAGCGCTGATAAGCGTCTCTACTATCTTCTTCTTAACTCGTTTACCCTCCAGGTTTAGTATTTTACACGGACTCAGCGAGGGATCCCATCTCAGCCGCCTCAAGGGAAGTGTCCTGAGCGTGAGACTTTGGGTCGGGGGATGAAACCGAGGCGGAGGATCAGTACCTTTCCCAGGTGGTCTCACCTTGCTATGCTGAATAGGGGCCTTGCGGGGGGATGTGCAGTTTGGAAGAGATAGACAAGGAAAAAGGAAGGAAGTGGCCGTGGTCTTAAGTTAGGTACCATCCCGGCATTTGCCTGGAGGAGAAGTGGGGAAATCACGGAAAACCACTTCGAGGTGGCTGAGGAGGGAATATAACACCCCTGTACTCAGCTGACCTCTCGAGGCTGAGTGGACCCCGTTACAGCCCTCATACCACTTTTTACATTTCGAGGCAGAACCGGGAATCGAACCCGTACCTCAGGGGGTGGCAGCTGATCACACTAACCACTACACCATAGAGGCGGCTCTGAACTATTTGGCGAATATTTCTCCGTAATTGCATAGAATAACGAAGATGATATGATATGACAAAGAATGAACCCCGTATTAATAACGAACAAATGTACCGAAAAAAAAAATCTGAAGTATTTGAGCTGAACTGATTCGGAATCGAAACCGTGAACTTGGGACAGGAAACCGTCGCTCTACCGTCTCAGACATTCAGCACGGCATTCAGCAATGAACGCAGTAACCTGGGATAATTAAGTCTTCAGGAATGTTTAGTACTATAAAAGCTCACATCCTATTAGAAATAGGAAAGGATCAAACATTAATGCGACAAACACTGATTGTTCAAGGGCTCTTTGCCAAAAGAGAGAGGTGTAGTAAAAAGCAAACAAACTTGTGGAACACGCAGCCCAATGATGACTGCTCCCAGCCAGATTTTGGGTTGTCACAAAATCAGCATGACGACATCCTCAGTCGTGCTATTTAGTTTTCTTGGTCGGATCCGCTTCCTCTCTTATCAACAGCTCCTCAGTCGAACTCATGTGGCTCCGTGAATCCCATTCCAGCCCTCAGTCCACATTTATTAACGTAGAACTGGTAGGGAAGCGAAACTAAGACCTTCGAATAAAAGACGGACATAGTATCCCTCAACCACGGCGCTGGAAAGTCTGAATCAGCTGTATATGAAATAACTGCGTGTGTTCTCCCATTGACAGAACGTTAGTGTATCTAGTTAGATATCAGGAGATATAGGAATCCAATACTATCAAATGTTTTCAGCTCACTGTATGTGGAATCAATAAACACGATAAAAGTTACACTAAACGCAATTTTCCAAACCGTCCGTGACGAGATAAATACCAAGAGATAACGTCTGAACGAGGGGTTATATTGGGTTCTCTTATCCAATTTGAGTTGAAAATACAGAGCACCGTAACCTCTTCAGACCAAGTGAGTTGGCTGTGCGGTTAGGGTCGTGCAAATATGAGCTTGCAATCGGGAGACAGTGGGTTCGAATCCCACTGTCGGCAGCCCTGAATATGGTTTTCCGTGGTTTCTCGGTTTCAAACCAGGCAAGTTCTGTGGTTGTACCTTAATTAAAATCAACGGCCGCTTCCTTCCCACTCCTAACCCTTTCCTACCCCACCGTAACTATGAGACCTATATGTGTCGGTGTTAAATAAAAAATTAGGTACCTTTTCGGTTATTCGTACTTCTTTCTGTTCTCTGTCTGAGAAACGAACAGACCCGGGTGGACACAGGAAAGTAAGTCAATGGTACGAGTTACGAGAAGTTGAAATTTTCACCGTCAAATCATTAGTAGTCGAGTTTAAAAAAAAATCCTTATTCCCAAGACTACGGTTGCACAGCCAATAATTATCATCACTGTTAGAGGGGAGGATAAGGTGGTCATACATAGTGAGAATGGGAGATAGGTTATTCCTTAAGGAAACAATGCTAGAAATTGTAGTTTAATACCGCACTAACGCACTCAAGTTTCCGACGACGAACACGACGCCAATGGAACGATTACGGGCTCGGGTTTACCTGTGCTGATGATTTTACCTGGTGTGGAAACGGGAAAGCATGAAAAATGATCTTAAGATCACCTGATTGTGGGGTTTGAACCCTTATTGGTTTGCCAACAGCCCACAGATACACGATCCCTATCATGACCTTCTTGAAAAGCATATTTACCTGCCCCAGTCCCTTCAATCCTTGAATGTTTATGCACACGCAAACATTCTAACTAAAGAAATGGGACGAGAAGAGAACACAACAGAAAATAACATATACAAATCAAAAGAAAGGTAATTGATGGGGAAAGGGGGAGGAAAGGGTTGTAAAATTACCCCCTGATTCAATTAATCAGTTTACCCCTCACTATCAACATGTACCGAATATTGAAAAGAATTTCAAGTCAGTTCGATACAGGTTTCATGTAAAGAGGAATAGTTCTACGATTAGAAGGGGTCTTAACTCTCTTGTGATTCAGGCTGACAATTCCACTTTAATTTCCTGTATAACATGCAGCATATCTGGTCGAATTCCTCTAGTGTCGACCTGATAAAATCGTGTTACGTTATACAGAATTCATGAGCAGAGATGATGGTGAATTGAAGTTAAGTTTAAACTACGTGCAATATTCCTACAATAATATAATTGTCCTCGTCCTTTTTTGCCGGCCCCGTGGTGTAGGGGTAGTATGTCTGCCTCTTACCCTGAGACCCCCGGTTCGATTCTCGGCCAGGTCAGGGATTTTTACCTTGATCTGAGGAATGGTTCGAGGTCCACTCAGCCTACAAGATTACAATTGAGGCGCTGTCTGTCGGTGAGTTAGCGGCCCCGGTTTAGAAAATCAAGAATAATGACCGAGAGAATTCGTCGTGCTGTTCATGATACCTCGAAATATGCAGGTCCTCGGCTGAGCAGCGGTCACTTGGTAGGCTAAGGCCCTTAGGAGCTGTTGTGCCATGGGTTCAAGACAAGACCATAATTAACAGTAGTCTGCCTAACACTTTCGTAAAGCAGTTATTTCAATGCCTGCAACGTCTTCAACATCAGGGGAATCAGCTTAAGGTAAGGACACCTCATTTCATTTCCCATTGTTTGATAACTTCTTCGAGCTGCAGCTGTGTGTCTTCAAAGGTAAGTTGTGTTGCTAATGAATCCATGTTACTATTTTACATCTGCGTAAATTTATAGGTCGAGTAACAATACATTTGAACACGTCATTTTTCAAAACGGCGAACATCAGATGTTTCGTCCACGCCACAGTTAGGATGTCTTTCCAATCAATCAATCAATCAATCAATCAATCAATCAATCAATCAATCAATCAATCAATCAATCAATCAATCAATCAATCAATCAATCAATCAATCAATCAATCAATCAATCAATCAATCAATCAATCAATCAATCAATCAATCAATCAATCAATCAATCAATCAATCAATCAATCAATCAATCAATCAATCAATCAATCAATCAATCAATCAATCAATCAATCAATCAATCAATCAATCAATCAATCAATCAATCAATCAATCAATCAATCAATCAATCAATCCTTATCTGCATTTGGGGCAGTCGCCCAGGTGGCATATTCCCTATCTGTTGTTTTCCTACCCTTTTCTTAAATGGTCGCAAAGAAATTGGAAAATTATTGAACATTTCCCTTGGTAAGTTATTCCAATGACTAACTCCTCTTCCTATAAACGAATTTTACGTCCCACTACCTACTTAGACGGATTTCGGAGACGCTGAGGTGTCCGATTTCTTCCCACGGGAATTATTTCATGTGATTTCTCAATTGTTCACAGAATTTCTTATTTCTTGGAAGTTGAAACTTTATACAGTTTACATCACATTGTTCCTTGTACAATAGTTAAGTTCATGAAAATTGTTGGTAAATTATGAAGTCTGAGATCGATTTAATGTGCAGGTAAGAAAACTCTCTTAGCTGTAAAAGGATAATTGATGGCAAGGAACGTGCTAAAATAACCAGAGTATTTCAACGTTCGGAGACTGTCTAGGAGAGGCAATTACGAGGTTTCTTCCCGGAGGAAAGTAGGTTCACCTCCCCGTGGAACAAATTCTATTGCTCATATCTCTTATCCTTCTCCCCTCTTCCTTCTTTCCGCATTGTTTCTAATTTTGAAAATTTCCAGCTTCTCATTTATTGCACGTGGCTCTTCTCGTGCGCATTTATTCCTCAAAGCACAATTTCATCAAAAACAGTATTTCGTCCTTTTTTGTACGATCATGAATTCCGTGTGCTGCTCTTCATGATATCATCCACCACAATAATTATAAACAAAACAAAGTCATCTCCATACAAGCCATGAAGGCCATGAGAGGGGTGGACGGTAAAGACTTCCACCCTTTATAGGTGGGGCCTGTAGAATTCATCCACAGCATCCCCTGCTTTTCGTGAGAGGTGAATAATAGGGACCCCAAGGCTCTTAAATTAACCGAGTTCGATAGCTGCAGTCACTTAAGTGCGGCTAGTATCCAGTAATCGGGAGATAGTGGGCTTGAGCCCCACTGTCGGCAGCCCTGAAGATGGTTTTCCGCGGTTTCCCATTTTCACACCAGGTAAATGCCGGGGCTGTACCGTAATTAAGGCCACGGCCGCTTCCTTCCAATTCCTAGGCCTTTCCTATCCCATCGTCGCCATAAGACCTATCTGTGTCGGTGCGACGTAAAGCAAATAGCAATAATAATAAGCTCTTAAATTGGGAGCGTGGGTTAGCGACCACGGGCCTCTTAGCTAAGTCTGGCATTAGTTCCACTTACCTGTGCCAAGCTTCTCGATTTCATCTATCCTATCTGACCTCCCTTGGTCAGATCTTGTTCATTTCCGTTCCCGACGGTATTAAGTATGGTGGCCAAGGGAGTCATTAATTTTTTCGCCCTCTATGACCCTTGTATTTCTTTGGCCGATACCTTCATTTTTGAAG
Source organism: Anabrus simplex (assembly GCF_040414725.1). Taxonomy (NCBI): domain Eukaryota; kingdom Metazoa; phylum Arthropoda; class Insecta; order Orthoptera; family Tettigoniidae; genus Anabrus; species Anabrus simplex. The sequence continues at coordinate 190,394,920 of NC_090271.1, read as the reverse complement.
TGTCGGATCCTTAAAACAATAATCACCACCAAAGACTTCCACTATCCGTAACCTCGTCACTTGTTGGGGTAGTGTGGTAAGCTCTACACCTGGCCCCCTTTGCCCCCAGGAATTAACCTGGTACTTATTTTTCATGCAGACTGAGTCAACCTCAGGACCATGTGCACCTTCGGAAGTGGAAACCTCGTTTCTTAAATTTTTCGACTTGCTGACGGGGAATCGGACCCACATCCTTCCGAGTGAACTGAGCACGCCTTTACCGCCTCGGCCGGGCAGCCCCTGTAATGATAAACGTTTAAAAGCTTTGAAACAATGCAATAAACAGTAGAGCATAGCTTTCAGCATTGATATAGAGTAAGGAATTAATTTGTTAATATAAGGAAGATAAGGGTTATTCTGCCCGAAGGCAGGTCCGAACCTCCGCAGAGGTGTTCCTGAGCCGGAGTTTACGTGCGGTAGGGTGGCCAGTTCCTTTCCGCTCCTCCATTCCCTTACCCCCCACCAACAGCGCGTGGCAACCCATCCAATTCCTGACCACGCCCAATGTTGCTTAACTTCGGAGATCTCACGGGATCCGGTGTTTCAACACGGCTACGGCCGTTGGCTTGTTAATATAAAGGCAACTTCAGAAAATTAAGGTCATGCGGTTAGGGGCGGGCAGCTGTGTGTTCTCATCCGGGAGACAGTGGGTTCGAAACCAACTGTCAGCAGCCCAGAAGATGGTTTTTCCGTTACAAATGCTGGGTCTGTACCTTTATTAAGGCCACGCCCGCTTCCTTCCAACTCCTAGACCTTTCCTATCCCATCGTCGCCATAAGACCTACCTGTGTTGGTGCGACGTAAAGTAAATTGAAAAAAAAAAAAGAATAACAGAAGCACGCACGCAGAAACTTAATTTTACATCCAAATACAAAGATACACAGTAGTAGGGCATTGATAGGCACTACTGTTCCGCATAGTCTTCATTCTTGTCGAAGTTCTTCTCCCAAAAGTATATCAAGACAAATACGCTGGCATGAAAGAAATCTGCCTCCAGTCCCTGAAACTACGTCATGACGGCATGCTTAAAGGCCGTATCGTCGTCGAATAGCTTCCCACCCAGACGTTTTTTCAACGGTCTGAAGGGATGAAAATCATTGGATTGGGGCTGTAGGGAGGGTGTTCCAGATGGTAGATTTCATCACCAGGGGAGTGAAAGTGAATGCTGCCAATTACTGTGACATACTAGAACAGGGATGGCAATCATTTACCAACTAACGTGTCAATTAAGGTCTTCTTATTACATTTTACTGTCCAGTTGTGCCATCGGTTATTTTCCTATAAAATCATCACGAAAATGTCCGGCTCCATGGCTGAATGGTTATCGTGCTGGCCTTTGGCTGCAGGGCCGCCGGGTTCGATTCCCAGCAGGGTCGAGAATTTAATTGGTTAATTCCACTGGCACGGGGGCTGTGGGTATGTGTCGTCTTCATCACCATTCCATCCTCATCATGACGTGCAGGTCGTCTACGGGCGTCAAGCTGAACTTGTCCTCTGACACTCCCGGCACTAAATACCATACGCCATTTTATTTCATCACGAAACCCCTCATTTGACTTCATTTAGGTGTTAGATTGCATTACATATAAATCCATTCGACAGAATGTTTCACGATTTTATGTATCAAACCACTGAAAATTACATTTTTGAAAACAGATACATTTTAAAGCAGAATGTCTGTCTCTCTGTCTGTCTGTATGTCCGTCCATTAGTTATACAGATCCATACCGTTCCACCAATCTGAAGAAAATGTTGTTTACTTACGTTTTAGCACGCTGCGGGTAGCCCCATCTACAAGAAATTTTAATATCCCTCTCCATTCCCTAGATTTACGCCCTTTGGCACATTAACGTAGGCAAATATAGGCTAATTATTCAATTTGTCGCACAAGGACAAGGCAAAGCTTATTTTAAGCGTCACGGCGCGGCGCGTAGAACAAAGCTCGGTGGGGCCCCGAAAACCATGTTTTAAGGGCCTAAAACCAACCATTTTGGAGATATTGGCATCACACTACCCCGCTCTAGGAACTGAATGAAGAAATGACCAGCAGCGACCATGGCAACGTCAGCTCATGGATTCTGCAGTAGAATACAGGCCTGCTGTTCGAAGTAGGCACGCACGTAAATTAAGGTTAGGTCAAGGAGAGATTCTGTTACACATATGACTGTCTCGAAAAAAGCACTGTAGGGGTAAGCCACCCTTACGGGTTGTGGTCAGGAGAGGGTGGCATATATAAAAATAACCGAAAATAGTGTCGAAACCATAGGTATCCGGGTCGCTGAGATGAACAGTGACACTCAGCATGTCGACATGATACTGTATAGGCTTTTGGGCTTATGCCGTGTCGACAAAATAAGGTGTAATTATTTACGTTTCGCAGGGAACTGTGCTCTGCGTCATCAGAAGAAAATCTCGACTCTCCACGATAAAAGCTTCTTAAACAGTCGAGATTTTCAAGATTACTCAATTATTGACACATCTATAAGAAAATTTAGTCTTACTTAAATTCTAAAGTTTCATATAACATTTTAGTTCAGTAAACTTAAAACATTTGCTAAAATCAGCCCGAAGTTCTAAATATAAGAATTTGAGAGATACTGGGACATATACTTCATAATGACAATACTGACAAAATAGGACAAGCCAAATTCCCTCTATAAAGCTATTCCACGTATCTTTTCCAAGCGTACCTTGTTTTTTTAGAAAACAATTATAGCCTATCTCTTCTCACTGTCCGATCGTCTGTTCACTTTACTATTTTTATATTTTCCTGTTATATCTCCTTCGTTTCTATGATCGTTGCAACTTAAGATGGCTAAAAATGACAACTGGAGAGAAAGAAGAAACGGTCTTGAGGTGCTGTCTAAAGATAAACACAGATAGCTTTTGTATCAGACTGAAGTAGGAAGGCTCAACTCGATGAAACCCGTCTAGGTGACTCTAGTATTTGCTGTGTGTTTCAATTTCAAGGAAATATCCCAAAGCAGAAAAGAGAACCGAGAATGCTGTTTGCTAAAAAAAAAAAAAAAAAAAAAAACACAGTGGATTTAATGTGTGTGCCAGTGTGAAATGAATAGCAGAAGATCGTCTGGAGACATGTACAATATTGTTTACCCTATTAACTGTATCCCGGAAACAGTGTTTGAAAACAACGGACTACGCTCGGCAGATTAGATAAGTAAAGAAATATTTCATTAAGTTAATACGGTGGCGGTTGAATACTAATACAATAATTATTTCTTAATACTTGTTCATTTTATCACCAAACTCTCAATCATTGACAAGTTTACGTAACGAAAACAATAGCCTACTGTACATGTATACGCATGATTTAAGTAATTTGATAGAATCTGAGGATGTTCTTGTAGAAAGAAACGTGCCATGTTTAAGAGTGTGTATTTTTACAGGTATGTTATAGTGTTATAATTTATATTAAAATTGTGTGCTTGGCAGACTGGAAAGCTATTTAAGTTGCATTTAACTAAGTAGACACAAGAAAGTATGGATTCCTTCTTTACGAAGAATAGTTTTCTTTTACGGGTTGTTTGTTTTACAATTAATTGAATGCAATTACATTCCTATTAAGTTCCGCTGATTGCCATTTTTACGATAAAAGTAGTTACTGCGTATAAGGCAATTAACTTTGAGCTCTGGCATAGAATAAAGACAAATTCTTGAACTGAATGACAGAACAAAATGAGAAATTTTCTCTGTGAGAATCATTTGTCATTTCAGTGGAGTAGCGACAGCTTCATGCGACGCAACTCTCTCTTGAAATTGTGTTTTGAAAGGAGCTAGCTTCCGTCATTTCAATAGCTGTGCAGCTGGAATGTTAGAGATTGCTTTCACATTCAAAACTTTCCAAACTATTCCTGGCTTTACCCCTTCCGGTTGATAAGAAGGCTTGCTTGGGATGTGGAATGTTCAACGTGGGAAGGGCCAACAATACTCCGTCAATCCTATCTAAATATCTGACATATATCATATCCAATATTATTGACGTAACATGTATATAACTTCTCTTCATCAAAGCTGTAGGAGTCTATTCATTCCGAGTACTCAATGGAACCGGCAATAAATCATACATCACTGGAATTCTTTTTAATCAAGAGATAAAAGTACACCATTTGATCACGTATTAACTTACGCGTTCTGCAATATATCACTATACAAAGTTAAAAAGAATGGATATATATATATTTTTTCATATCATTGAAGTGGTAACTGATGGATAGGATTTCCAGGAGAGAAAACAAATGTAAAATGTACTCACTGGAGCATTAATCCCAAATAAAGTATTATATTAAAAACGATTAGAATAAGACCGTATAACCGACCACTGTTAAGTCTGATCGCCTTCCATAACACTACATCATATTTAAATTACCCAAATACGCCAATTCGTTTTCGGAGGAGTTAGGATGAAGAAGAGTAACCTGGGTCAATAACCCATCTATAGACTAATCACCTAACATCTGCAAGACAATTCCATGCATGTTACGAAATTATGACACACGTTGACATTAGTACTAATTAAAATCCGTGCGAGAGTTTTGAAGCACAGGAACTGCTACATGACCGATATAAATTACCCCCAGTGGGTAGGAATGGTAGAATACATCTACGATATCCCCCACCTGTTGTAAGAGGTGACTATAAGGGGAACCCCCTGCTGCTCTCGACTTGACAGCGTGGGTTGGTGAACACGCGACCCTAGCTGAATTGGAGTTTCTCTCATTGTTCCAGACTTAGTGACTTTTAACTTTCCCATATGACCTTCCTTGATCAACTCTTGTTCTCCTCTGACCGCGAAGCTATTACGGTATGCAGTGAAACAAAATACACCTACATTATTGCTCGTCTGTTGTCCACGTGTAATTACACATCACACAACATACGATAAGTTGTTTATCGTGGTGTGTGAGTTGCAGGGATGTTGAGGACAGCACAAACACCCAGTCCCCGAACCAAGGGAATTAACCACTTAAGTTTAAAATCACCGACCCGGCCGGGAATCGAACCCGGGGTCCTTACTACGCTAACCATTCAGCTCAGGAGCCGGACAGCTGTGAGCCAGCATGCGGGAAATGGTGGGTAGGAACCTCGCTGTCGGTGGCCTGAAGATGGTTCTCCGCGGTTTCCATTTTCACACCAAACAAATGCAGTGGCTGTACTTTAATTAAGGGGACGGTCACTTCTCTTGCTACCGGGCGAGTTGGCCGTGCGGTTCGGGGCGCGCAGCTGTGAGGTCACAACCGGTAGATAGTGGGTTCGAACCCCACTGTCAGCAGGCCTGAAGATGGTTTTCCGTTGTTTCCCATTTTCACACCAGGCAAATGTTGGGTCTGTACCTTAATTAAGGCCACGGCCGCTTTCTTCCCATTCCTAGGCCTTTACTGTCTCCCATCGTCGCCATAAGACCTATATTAGGTACCATCCCGGCATTTGCCTGGAGAAGTGGGAACCAGGCAAAACCCCTTTGAAAATGGCTGAGGTGAGAATCAAACACCCCTGTAATCAGTTGACGTCCCGATGCGACGTAATGCAAATAGCAAAAAATAGCTTATTTTCCATTGCTAGCCCTGTCTTATCGCATCGTCACCATAAGACCCGTCGGAAACGGTTCAAAGTAAAAATATGAGTTACATTTACATGTTTAAACGGATCGGCCTAGTTTTTAAACAAGGAATAGTTATTATTTGCCAATCTGAGTAGCTCTCGCTGGCGTTCTGACTCCAAGTTGGCAGGTACGAACCTGATTCAGTTTGGGGGTATCTGAATTTGCTCAAATACGCCAGTCTAGTGTCGGTGGATTTACCGGCACGTAAAAGAACTCCTGCGCTACAAAATGTTGGCACCCCCGGAGTCTCCGAAAACCGTAAAAGAAAACCAATAAGCTGAATTTCTTTCTTTCTTTCTTTCCTTCTTAATCCGTTTACCTCCCAGGGTTGGTTTTTCCCTCGGACTCAGCGACGGATTCCACCTCTACCACCTCAAGGGAATTGTCCTGGAGCGTGAGACTTTTGGGTCTGGGGATACACCTGGGCAGGAGGACCAGTACATCGCCCAGGCAGCCTCACCTGCTATGCTGAACAGGAGACTTGTGGGAGGATGGGAAGATCGGAAGGCATGGATAAGGAAGAGGGAAAGAAGCGGTCGTGGCCTTAAGTTAGGTACCATCCAGGCATTCGCCTGGAGGAGAAGTGGGGAAACCTCGGAAAATCACTTCGAGAATGGCTGAGGTGAGAATCGAACACCCCTCTATTCAGTTGACCTCCCGATACTGAGTTAACTCCGTTCCAGCTCTCGTGCCACTTCTCAAATTTCGTGGCAGAGCCGGAATCGAACCCGGGCCTTCGGGGGTGGCAGCTAATCACACTAAGCACTACACCACAGAGGCGTACATAACATGAATTATTAGTAATTATTTATTTGTTGTTTGAAATGGAAGTCGTCGAAGCCTGTTTAGAACCTGCCAGCCATTATCTTGCAGGTCCGACTCCTTTGCTGAATGGTCAGCGTTGAGGCCTTCGGTTCAGAGGATGCCGGGTTCGAATCCCGGACGGTCGGAGATTTCAAGCGCGTGTGATTAATTCTTGTGGCTCGGGGACTGTTTTTTTATGTTTGTCCCAACATGTTCCTCTTCATATTCACTCAACGCACCACATTAGCAACCACTACAAGAACACGCAATAGTGATTACATCCCTACAAATTGGGTTGGCGTCTGGAAGGGCATCCGGCCGTAAAACAAGGCCAAATCGACGTGTACAACACAGTTCGCAGCCGCGACCCCACAAGGTGTGGAAAATGCGGTAGAATAATAATAATAATAATAATAATAATAATAATAATAATAATAATAATAATACACTGACTGACAGAGCAAATGCAACACCAAGAAGGAGTGGTCAGAACTTTATGCCAATTGCAGGATAGACTGACGTCACTGAGGTATGCTCATGATGTGAAATGCGCCGCTGTGCTGCGCACGTAGCGAACGATAAATGGGACACGGCGTTGGCGAATGGCCCACTTCGTACCGTGATTTCTCAGCCGACAGTCATTGTAGAACGTGTTGTCGTGTGCCACAGGACACGTGTATAGCTAAGAATGCCAGGCCGCCGTCAACGGAGGCATTTCCAGCAGACAGACGACTTTACGAGGGGTATGGTGATCGGGCTGAGAAGGGCAGGTTGGTCGCTTCGTCAAATCGCAGCCGATACCCATTGGGATGTGTCCACGGTGCAGCGCCTGTGGCGAAGATGGTTGGCGCAGGGACATGTGGCACGTGCGAGGGGTCCAGGCGCAGCCCGAGTGACGTCAGCACGCGAGGATCGGCGCATCCGCCGCCAAGCGGTGGCAGCCCCGCACGCTACGTCAACCGCCATTCTTCAGCATGTGCAAGACACCCTGGCTGTTCCAGTATCGACCAGAACAATTTCCCGTCGATTGGTTGAAGGAGGCCTGCACTCCCGGCGTCCGCTCAGAAGACTACCATTGACTCCGCAGCATAGACGTGCACGCCTGGCATGGTGCCGGGCTAGAGCGACTTGGATGAGGGAATGGCGGAACGTCGTGTTCTCCGATGAGTCACGCTTCTGTTCTGTCAGTGATAGTCACCGCAGACGAGTGTGGCGTCGGCGTGGAGAAAGGTCAAATCCGGCAGTAACTGTGGAGCGCCCTACCGCTAGACAACGCGGCATCATGGTTTGGGGCTCTATCGCGTATGATTCCACGTCACCTCTAGTACGTATTCAAGGCACGTTAAATGCCCACCGCTACGTGCAGCATGTGCTGCGGCCGGTGGCACTCCCGTACCTTCAGGGGCTGCCCAATGCTCTGTTTCAGCAGGATAATGCCCGCCCACACACTGCTCGCATCTCCCAACAGGCTCTACGAGGTGTACAGATGCTTCCGTGGCCAGCGTACTCTCCGGATCTCTCACCAATCGAACACGTGTGGGATCCCATTGGACGCCGTTTGCAAACTCTGCTCCAGCCTCGTACGGACGACCAACTGTGGCAAATGGTTGACAGAGAATGGAGAACCATCCCTCAGGACACCATCCGCACTCTTATTGACTCTGTACCTCGACGTGTTTCTGCGTGCATCGCCGCTCGCGGTGGTCCTACATCCTACTGAGTCGATGCCGTGCGCATTGTGTAACCTGCATATCGGTTTGAAATAAACATCAATTATTCGTCCGTGCCGACTCTGTTTTTCCCCAACTTTCATCCCTTTCGAACCACTCCTCCTTGGTGTTGCATTGCCACTGTCAGTCAGTGTAATAATAATAATAAGAATAAGAAGCAGAAGAAGAAGAACAAGAAGAAGAGCCAGCACCTTGCAAGCCATGAAGACCCTTGGAGGTGTGAACATTATTGGCTTCAGCTATCCGTAAATCTCGGTAGTACTGTATTAATATAATAATGCTGTGTGTCTATTACTAGCCTTGTAAGGCAGACCCTTCCGGCGAGGGTGGGTGGCATCTGCCGTGTACGGTAAGCTGCGTGTTAGTGTGTTGGATGCATGGATGTTGGGAACAGCACAGAAAACATAACTCGAGCCAAGAGAATTAATTATTTATCGTTAAAACCTCCAAAGCAGCCGGAAATCGAACCCGGGGGCCTCTGAACCGAAGGCCACTCCAGTGACCGAAGCCTGACACTTTGGCAGTATGTGAGAGAGAGGGTTAGTTTTGTACCCATTCAGGCTTTGCGCTGGTCCTGATTCGGGTGTAAGGTGAATGTATGTGCAAGCCATGTGAGCCTCCAGAAGTGGAAATGTCGTTTCTACATGTTTGACTTCCTGAGTAGGTATCGAACCCACGTCCTTCCAGGTGAACCGAGCATACTTTACCGCCTCAGTTAGGCAGCCTTTTTTATTCAGATAATGACTGGAGATGAGACTCAAATTCATCATGAAATCATCAATAATACCGTTGCACGGTTCCTTGGCTGAATGGTTAGCGTGCTGGTCTTTGGTCCAGAGGGTCCCGGGTTCGATTCGCGGCCGGGTCGGGGAGCTTAACCATCACTGGTTAATTCCGATGGCTCAGGGGTTGGGTGTATGTGCCGTCTTCGTCATTAGAATTCACCTTCCAAGGCCACACACCATAAACAGTAAAAACACCGTTATGTTTAACACATTTAAATGTTCGAGTAATTAGGCTACGTGGTATGCGTTATTTTGAATTCAAGAGATAGTGGCTTTCAGCTCCACTGTACCGAACTCGATAGCTGCAGTCGCTTAAGTGCGGCCAGTATCCAGTATTCGGGAGATAGTGGGTTCGAACCCCACTGCCGGCAGCTCTGAACGTGGTTTTCCGTGGTTTCTCATTTTCACACCAGAAAAATGCTGGGGCTGTACCTTAATTAAGGCCACGGCCGCTTCCTTCCCACTCCTAGCCCTTCCCTGTCCCATCGTCACCATTAAGACCTACCTGTGTCGATGCGACGTAAAGCAACTAGCAGCTCCACTGCTCGGACAATTACAGTAAAATCATTTTTAATGGTTTTCCGTTTTCACCCCCGATCCTCAATTCAGTCAATTCAGGACACCTTCCTGGTCGTAGATCTCCCATTCTTTGCTGCACCGAGAACCTTCAGATGTTATTGCAACGTTAAATATGTAAAGAAGAGAAAAGTCAAAGTGATCTTCGTACCCGGCCATAACGGCGTCGGAAAAAGTTCCCCATACGTAACCTCAGCACTAAAAGGGGAATACCAACAAGTGCGACAGTCCGATAAGATTCAAGCTTTGCAGCTATATTGTAATACCCATTATAATTAAGTTGTAAAAATATTAGAAATAAAACATATTACCGTTTCCCGTTCGAGGCTATTTTTATTCGGCGTGCGAACGTTTTTGTATAACGAACACATTGGGCGAACGCAAGCAAGGTGATGTAGCATAGTCTGAAAGATGTGTGTGTTGTAATTCATCTCCGTTTTTTCTTTTCCTCTCGATCAAGTAACATTGAAGTCTTTTTCTTAAATTTAGCTCTCTTCTCGTATTTATTTATGCTCTTGTATTTTGTTATTTTAATTTGGATACTTTATTTCAGTTGGGATTTAAAAGTATATTTGTAATACTGTAATTATAATACATTGTAAACGGTATCAATCTAAAAGCTAGTATATGCATACTACTGTATTTTCACTACCAGTTATGATACACATTTTGTGTAAGATGCTTAGTCAGACTTTACACTATTGATGTAAAATAAACATAAATGAAGGTCTTTAGTAAAACCCCCAGTCCAGCTCCTTATCATCTGTACTATGTTGAATGACTTGAAATTTCTGTTAGTTTGGAGCACACATCATTCTCATGGCAAAAGAAAACCGGAACCCCATGGGAAATAGCGTCTACATCTAATACTTTCACAATATAGTTAAAAATGCCAATTAATTCTATCTACAAAGTTTGGCAAGTCTCGTTTCTATGTTTACGATTTTCTGACGGGAAACTGAGCCCCTATTCTTCCAAGTTAAATGAGCATGCCTTGCCACCTCGGCTGAATAGTCCTCAATCAGTCACATAAGAAGAAAATAGTAGGGCTTCTACTGTGTAAGGTTACTTGAATAGAATTTGATGTTGTTCCATTGAATTCACTGATAGTGAACTAAAATTAAAACTATTTCAATAAAATACTAAAATATTAAGCTTAGTGCACGAGACATGATTTCTCTGTTAAGTAGGTAGAGAATGTGCAGGTTGCCGAAGTGGTTAAGGCGTGCTCTTTTGATGTAGGAGGACGTAAAGGGATGGCGAAATCCATTTATACTAACCTATAAAGGGATTATAGTGAACACATTTAGTGCCTTGAGAAATATTTTGACGTTTCGTAAAAACTCAGTAATTTATAAAACAGCACATTAAATGATAAACATTCTCTTCGTGATTCAAATTTGAGGTTAACAATTTTGGCAATAATGGAAAGCAGAAACGTGAAGATGGCCTTAGCAAATGTTTAATCTTTACCAGAGTTCGGTAGAAATTCGTTATTTTCAACCTTAATGAACGTATTAGGTGCATATGCTGAAGGTGATCCAAAGTAAAATAAAACACCAGCAAAATAACTTTCAAAGAGTATATTATTCAAAAGCATACAAAATAAATATAAGAATAATGCAGAACAACCTTTGTTTCATTTCATAAATTAACAGTAAAACTATTACAAAATTATTTACAACAGTTTTAAATTGTACTCGTTATACCAGGCTAAAATAATTTTGGATGACTCTTTTTTAAATTAATGTACATCCTCTTGAGTTCTTAAAACACTAATTATTGTGGTGATGTTACACGACTTATTAAACTCTCAATATTTAAGATTTTACAGACGAAAGGACTTGACATTATACCATTTGTTATATGTACTGGAGACTTTCCTATTTCTCACAGAAAAATTCTGTCATCACAGTGTATATATATTTGGAGTCTACGAAATTTCATTTAGCCTAAGATGGAAAATCTACAACAGTACAGAGTGTAGAGGCACTACCCTATGGACGTCATCGAAGCTTTTAAACATTACAGAATTATTCTCACTTACAGAACTAATCTACATTAGACCTATATGTGCAGTTAAAACGAATGTGTTGGAAACATCAGTTATTTCTCCTCTTGAACTGTAAAATAAATTGGAATACTATGAATTATGTCACTTGATCACAGTATTTTATGACAGTTACTGAAAACATTCGTTTATAATTGAACCATTAAATGCTATGATCTCAATTTTGAGACCTTTTGACTGCATCAATTTTGAAGCAGTTTTTTTAGTTTTCATATTTGTCTATAACGTCCAGTGATGACTGGATGGTTTAAAACAGATTAGTTGCAGAGTGATGCTACTAGACTATTCAAGTTTTTTTCAACTCTGTGTTCGGAATAAATATTTGGGTCACATTATTATATAGATAATCTGTAAAATTTCAGGATATTATTTTGTTTTTTATAACCTACAGGTTATATCTAATGGAATTTTGTTTTCACAACACACTTCCTGTGGACTTTCAGTGGAGAGTACATTATGATTGATCCCCGTTTGGGGCGCATAATAGGTGATGGTTGTTCAATATATATGTCTTATTGATGTTATCTTTACTTCTTACTATACACTTTAAGAAATATAGGAAATAGTTTAAATTACAGGAAATAATATCAGTTAATAGGTTAAATCTGTACAGAAGTTTGACTTGGTTTCCAGGGTGAGAAAAACCGTTGATAGCTTGTAGCCACACCACCAGTATTTTCTCGTCCACGTTGGTTATTTGCCAGTCCCTGTTCATTACCTGTCTGTTTTCCTTGATTTTCAGGCGCTATTCTTCCATTATTTGTTTGAAATTGTTGACCTTTGTTCTCTGGATTACCTATGAATTGATCTACAAAACTTCCCAGTTGGTTTCTTTCCCCCTGGGCCCCTTGGCTGCGCCAATATTCCGTTACACCCACGTCTCTATTATTTCCATCGATAAAGCCTGTGTTTCCTCTTGGAAAATTCCCACCAAAATTAAGACCTGGAACATTTTCGTCTTTTCCCAAATCCCCAAGACCTGACTCTGTAAACCCTCTGTTAACATTCACTAAGCCGGTATTTATCGGAGTACTAAAACCGTTAAATTGTGCTTCGGCTTCCCTTCCAAGGAATGTTGGTACTGCTATGTTTTCCCTTCTTCCATAGTTCGGAATATTTGCATGACCTCTAGGTCTTCCGTTGCCTCGTATAAATAGCCTGTTATATTTACTTCTGATATTTTCAGTTATATCTCTATATCTCTGTTCTTCTCTATTATTATTTCCTGAAGCTAACCCTCCTAGAAACCTATCCGTATGAGGAGAATTACCGTTTCCTCCATTCTCGTTGGGAATATTTCGCTCACCTTGACGACTTTCGGAGCCCCTAGCAAATTCCTCATTACCACCATCTCTTATATTTCCTGTTATTTCTCTATTCCTCTGTTCTTCTCTGTTCCGTATATTTCCTGAAGCTTCACCTCCTCCAACCCTGTTATTTTCACCTCTTAAACTTCCTGTTATTTCTCTGTTCCTCTGCTCTTCTCTATTTCGTATAATTCCTGAAGCTACACCTCCTCGAAACCTATCTGTATTAGGGGAATTACCGTTTTCTCCATTCTCGTTGAGAATATTTCGCTCATCTTGACGACTTTCGGAGCCCCTAGCAAATTCCTCATTAGCACCATCTCTTATATTTCCTGTTATTTCTCCGTTCCCCTGTTCTCCCCTATTAAGTATGTTTCCTGAACCCACACCTCCCAGAAACCTATCCGTATTCGGGGAATTACCGTTTTCTCTAAACTGGTTAGGGATATTTCGGTCACTTTGAGGACCTTCGTAGATCCTAGCAAATTCTTTATTATCACCACCTCTTATATTTCCTTCTCCATTACCCTGTTCTTCTCTATTTACTGAACTAAAGCCTCCCAGAAACCTATCCGTATTAGGGGAATTACCGTTTTCTCTATTCTCGTTGGGAATATTTCGGTCACCTTGGCGACTTTCGGAGCCCCTAGCGAATTCCTCATTACCACCATCTCTTATATTTCCAGTTATTTCTCCATTCCCCTGTTCTTCTCTATTAAGTATATTTTCCGAACCCCGTCCTCCAAGAAACCTGCCCGTATTGGAGGAATAACTGTTTTCTCCATTCTGGCGTGATCTATCATTTTCTTTCGGATAAGAATGAACAATGTGAACGTCGTAATTTGCATACGGCTGCTGAGATTCCCCTCTGCTTCTTTTATCCTCCTCTATAAATCGTGCTTCATTTCCTAAAACTTCACTTCCTCTGTTAGGTAGTACTGATCCTTGATCACTCCCGTATCCTCCAGAGGTTTCTTTAAATCTTCCATTAAATGTTCCAGCAGATACTCCAAGTGGTTCTCTGTTGGCAACTTGCGGACCTCCAGCGTTTCCGTTGATACTTCCTGGAATTATTCGGTTTCCTCCAATTCCATCACTTCCTCCAAATGCGGGACCTCTTGCAGTTTCAGTATTGACTTGTTGGCTAAAGCTGTTTTCAAGCCATGATGACCGCTTAACATTTCCACCTCGTACTAGTCCCAACACAGCTATAGTCAGTATCACCTGAAAAGAAGAATGCAGAATTCAGTAACACTCACAAACGGGAAGAACAGGAAATACATTGTTAAGCATATTGACTCTCCTCAAAGGATATAAACAATTCAAGGTGTGTGTAATTTTGATAAGTAACATACTTTCATTGTCCAAAAAATTACATGTTATGAAAAATCCTCAGCCTGTTTCCAGTCGTTCGACCGGGCCGGGAATGAAATGAATGAAGCCCCATCTAGCGGCGAGGATAGATTTGTGCCGGCTGCCGAAGACTGTCACACTCCTCTGGGGGCAATGAATAGGCTAATGATGGACGGATGGAATGAAATTATATTGGAGAGTGTCGCTGGAGTGAAAGACGACAGGGAAAACAGGAGTACCCGGCGAGAAACCTTCCATGCCTCCGCTTTGTCCAGAACAAATCTCACATGGAGTGACCGAGATTTGAACCTTGGAATACAGCGGTGAGAGGCCGGTGCGCTGCCGCCTGAGCCACGGAGGCTCTATCGTCACCTCTTATATTCCCTGATATTTCCGTATTCATGTAATTTTCTCTAGTAAGATGGTCAGAAATTCATAAATTGCTCTACTAACTGATGATGATGATAATGATGATGATAAGTACAAAAATGATATTGTCATCGATTTACGTACGCTAACTGCTTTTATAGAGGGAGCCGAGGTCGATTCTGCCAATTTTAACTGAGAAAGCTAGCGATCTAGTGTCTAAGTCATTCAGCACGGCGAATTTGACTGATTATATGAATTATTGGAAATATACTCTTTATTTTTTTACAGTGATGGAGTCTTCCTCCGCATTACAATGATTTCATCTTCGATTTAATGCTTCCCCGTACTCGCAATCATCTTCCTCTTTAGCTAAATGCGCTGGGCCACGAACGGTGAGTGTGGCAATCAAATGGAGAGGATTTTTCCCGGTCACAGTGCCATTTTATGGTCATAGCTTTGGATCAGACCTGAACGTGCACTATATACCCGGGTCCTGAAGGGAACATGTACAACATTTGTGTTATACAGGCAGCATGCTTGAACAGTGAAAGAATATTCGCGTCGTTAGAGCAAATTTATACATTCAAATACAAAATATGAAATTGTTTCAGAACTCATTTCGTATAATATAGGCTATACATAACAATTTTGAACGTCGAAATGTAAATTTCCTCCTAGAGTGGATCAGTTTTTAAAATTAAAATACAGAGCTTGTTTCTAGTCATTTGATCGGATCAGAAATGGAATGAATGAAGTCCCCATCTGGCTGCAAGGATAGGAACTGCGCTGGCTGCCGAAGCAACTCGCAAGACGTCAGGGGTAACCGCTGGAAGTTCGACCGTATCTGTGTCATTTCTAGTCGCTCTCCGATCGGGTGAAAATACACCTGTCACATGGTCTGTTTGCAGCTATCCAGTGAACATCATCATCATCATCATCATCATCATCATCATCATCATCATCATCATCATCACGCGAAGTCAATTAACTGATTTGAAATAGTACTAGCATACACTCCAGTGTGCACTATACATCATCATCAGCATCATCTTCAAGGGAAGAAGAATAATAGGTCTATTTAAAGAAAACCAGGTATCTAGTCTTTGCCAGAATTACTACTCAGGGTAGGCGTCTGGCAGGAGCAAAACAAGCTGAAAAAATTATTAATAATATTATCTGTTCGGAAAGTCATCTGAAAGAGCACTGGGACCAAGCGAAAGAAATCAAAATAAGACAGACGAAACAAGATCTAGAGTTAGGAAAATGTGGCATTTGCTCCGTTGAAGAGACCTAACACTTGTCAACAAAACCAGAACTGTTCAATTCTACGTGTTGCCTGTGTTCGTATGTAGAGTTGTGTACTGGATATAAGATCGAAGTGTTTTACATGTGAATTTATAGACTGGTATTTAGACTATAATTGTTTGACCAAGTGACGAACGAAAACGTATTGGGCCCAACGAATAAAGAAGGAAGGTAAAATACTTCGGTGAACAAAGTACCAAATATTCAAGCTCGTCATGCAAAGGAATATTTGCGGAAAGAGAGGCAGCAGACACCGTGTTCGACTGAAATCACCACGATGTTTGCCAACATCCGAAATGGATCAGGCAATAGAAGAAGGTTGATTTAAAATTTTCCTGATACGTATGTTGGAGAGAGGGGCTGCCTGGCCGAGGCGGTAAAGGCGTGCTCGGTTCTCCCGGAAGGACGTGGGTTCGAATCCCCGTCAGGAAGTCGTAAAATTTAAGAAACGAGATTTTCACTTCCGGAGGTGCATATGGCCCTGAGGCTCACACAGCCTACACCGAAGATGAGTACCAGGTTAATTCCTGGGGGCAAAGGCGGCCGGGCGTAGAGCTAACCACTCTACCCCATCGAGTGCCGAGGTTACGGATAGTGGAAGCCTTTCCCTTCCACCATTCCAAAGGCCTTCATGGCCTGTACGGAGACGACTTTGCTTTGTATATTGGAGAGCCTGCGTTAACTTGAGAACTTAACTTGTAAATGTGCTTATGTTCCTGCCATTGAAGCATATTTAATAGCAGATGTGAAAAGTTAATAATTTGCTGTGGTTTCTTACGACCAGGAATTATGAATTCCTGTTATTTAACAACATTGTTGTTTATAACATTTATCACCCATTTGTTGGAAACTTGTTTATGAATTCTATTTCGATGAATACATACAAACTATATCGTAGGGTATCGCGACAACCATGAGCAGAAACACCACCCGACTATGGACGGGTATGAACCAATCCTTGTCCCTCGTGGAGATTCAAAGGCTACGGAAAGGAAAAGAAAATTTCCTGCGAACGAAATATGAAGATACCGGTGGTCCATGAGCCCTACATCAGTACTAATCGACACATCGTAAACACACAGTGATACATTTACATTCACGACGATTGTACATCACATTAATAAGTACGTACATGTATCATATGATGGCAGAAAGGCATATATTACTGATTATTAACCCTAGAAATACCAACGCATGTATGTATGTGGGGTGGGGGGCACTTTGTATCCGCCACCCGCTATTTATTTCTCCATTTCTTTTAACATTTGAAATAAAAGATTGTAAAATGTATCTATTGTTACTAACAATGACGCGACTGGTGTAGTTGGTCTGAAGGTGGTACAGAGTCATTCAACTATAAGAAGGCATGAAGTACCCCTCCCATTTTCACACCAGGCAAATGCTGGGGCTGTACCTTAATTAAGGCCACGGCCGCTCACTCCTAGCCCTTTCCTGTGCCATCGTCACCATATGACCTATATGTGTGTCGGTGTGACGTAAAACACCTTGTAAAAATCCCCTACATAACCGATCATCCTGCATTCGCATCACATGGACCCACAGCGATGTACATACGCACAGCTCCACTTTCTAAAGTGCATAGTTCTGTGTCTATGCCAAGAACATTCACAATGAGTAATTTGCACTTGACGGCTGCTGAAACATTGTCCGAGCTAGCTAATTCGTCTGAAAATGGTGACAGTGATATTATTGTTCGTGAAAATGAAGACCGAACTGAGAATATCACAGCTCTATCCTGCTCGAAGAATGACAAGTATAACAAAGTGAGCAAGACTACCATGTATGTTCATCATGCAAGAGACACACCAGCGGAAAACGCAGTTCCAAAACTGTTATCTGCCAGACGTGTGGAAAGTTATCATTCATCAGACTGAAAGTAGTGCATTGAAAATATTTTCATTTTAACAACAGATCAGTCAGCTAGTTATTTGTAGGCAAGTCATTGAAAGGTTGACAGGTGATAATGCCACCAAGTTGAAATAAGCTCTGTTGTTGTTGAAAGACCTCTTTAGTTGATTGTAATGAATGCAAAAGAGTTGTTAAATGTTCTTTGTATAAATAAATTCCCAGGAATTTGACTTTAGGTGGTAGTCACAATGTACCCCCGTTGGTATAGAATTAAAAAAAAAAAGATTGACATTCCTAGGATTAATATGAAAACGATAATTCTGTGGCGGTAAACAGCTTTTGATTGGTTGAAACTCCTGAGTCCGCCTCTGTGGTGTAGTGGTTAGCGTGATTAGCTGCCACCCCCGCAGGCCCGGGTTCGATTCCCGGCTCTGCCACGAAATTTGAAAAGTGGACGAGGGCTGGAACGGGGTCCACTCAGCCTCGGGAGGTCAACTGAGTAGAGGTGGGTTCGATTCCCACCTCAGCCATCCTGGAAGTGGTTTTCCGTGGTTTCCCACTTCTCCTCCAGGCGAATGCCGGGATGGTACCTAACTTAAGGCCACGGCCGCTTCCTTCCCTCTTCCTTGCCTGTCCCTTCCAATCTTCCCATCCCTCCGCAGGGCCCCTGTTTGGCGTGGCAGGTGAGGCCGCCTGGGCGAGGTGCTGGTCATACTCCCCAGTTGTATCCCCCGACCAAGAGTCTGAAGCTCCAGGACACTGCCCTTGAGGCGGTAGAGGTGGGATCCCTCGCTAAGTCCGAGGGATAAACCGAACCTGGAGGGTAAACAGATGATGATGATGATGATGATGAAACTCCTGATATTCTTCTACCGGATTTTGTCATTGTAGCCTGAAATAAATGACTTCAGAATTGTTATCTTCAACATCCTCCAAGGTTCAATACAGTCAAAACTGACTGTACCAGATGAAAAGTCAATATGATATAATTCTTCGCGAGATAATGGCCTGCAAGTAGGTCGTTAAAACCCCACCCTTGGTCAATATTAAGCTTCATTTATACGCTTTAGCCATAAATAGGCAAATCACATAGCCTGATTTGACGCAGACGTGTAGTGTGCATTTATAACGATTAGGACGAAGGGTGGCATGGCGGTAAAAGTAAATTTACTGTGGCATAAAAGTAAGACAATTAAAATCATAATTGCTGTCGGTTTTAGAACCTGATTTATCTACAGCGATGGTGACCGCAATGTGGACTTCCCATGTTCCAGTCGATTATTCTTTACATCCGCATGAGTGTTGATGTATTTGCTCATACAACTGCTGTGTTTATCATTGGAAGTTGAAAGTTACCACTATACTATTTGAAGTTTCCAAGAATACACTAATATTTTACAGAAGTTCATTGCTAAAATTGTACATTAACATTAAACACGTTGTGTACATACATCTTATTATTGAGTTATATTAGGTATTTTCACAGACCTTAGCAAACGTTGTGTTCTTTCCTTGCAGTCCATTAGTAGAGTTATTTCTCTTGTAGATACTAATTCTTAATTCATTTGATGTTTCTGTATTTCTAGTTTTGCTTTTTTAATTTACATTTTTAGGTATTAAGTATTTTAGGTCACAAATCCTCTTCAAACTTGGGAAAAAGTATTAATGTGCTGTAGGCTAAATTCCGATTGCTGTTTTACTTCTTAGTAATGCTGTATATTTTTCCTTTTAGATAATAAGTTCTTCCTGGCATTTATTATTTTTAATATTTAATGTACCGAGCTCGATAGGTGCAGTCACTTAAGTGCGGCCAGTATCCAGTAATCGGGAGATAGTGGGTTCGAGCCCCACTGTCGGCAGCCCAGAAGATAGTTTTCCGTGGTTTCCCATTTTAACACCAGGCAAATGCCGGGGCTGTACCTTCATTAGGTCACGGCCACTTTCTTCCCCTTCCTAGCCCTTTCCCATTCCATAGTCGCCACAAGATATATCTGTGTCGGTGCGACATAAAGCAAATAGCAAAAATAAAAAAAAATAAAAAAAATATGTATAGTGACTAAGCCACTTGTAATTGGAGAAACATCTCTGTTGGTGGTATGAAATAAATAAATATGAAATAAATAAATATAAATATGAAAAGTGTACAAATGAGTTAATCTGTTAAAACAATATTTTATTGTTATAACTTAAGGTTTAAAAAATATTGTATGCATTGGAAGTGATTTAATGGAAAATAATCTGCACGTGTGATTTACGTTCGTATAATGGAGGAAGATTATTGAACGTAGTTGAAGTGGGAATATTTTGCTTCCCTTTTACAGGCAAATTTACTATATGTTATAGATTATTATTAGGAGGTTTATTTTCATGTATAGATTCTTGGCTGAATGGCTAGCGTCGAAGCCTTCGCTTCAGAAGGTGCAGCTTCGATTATCAGCCGGGTCATAGGTTTCAATCGCATGTGGGTAATTCCTCTAAGTGGGCATTAGGTGTTGCTGACTTTACCAAAACTCTCCTATTCATACACACGAGACAAACTACACTAAACCACCATAGAAACATTAATAGTGAATGCACTGGGCGAGTGGCCCGTGCGGTTAGGGGCGCGCAGCTGTGAGCTCGCATCCGGGAGATAGTGGGTTAGAATCCCACTGTCGGTAGTCCTGAAGATGGTTTCCCGTGGTTTCCCACTTTCACACCAAGCAAATGCTGGGGATGTACCTTAATTAAGGTCACGGCCGCTTCTTTCCAATTCCTAGGCCTTTCCTGTCCCTTCTTCGCCATAAGACCTGTCTGTGTCGGTGCGATATAAAGCAAAAAAAAAAAAAGTGAATGTGCCCCTCCACATACGGTTGGACATCCAGCCGATAAAACAGGTCCAACTCGGTATGTGTGTCACAGTTCGTACCTGCGTCCTCAGCAGGGTGTGGTAAAAGTGGTAGAAGAAGAAGGTAATCAGGCGGTTTATTTTAATATACGGGCCTTTTTGAATATTTACAAGTTTTTTTTTGTATATAAGAAAAGTATATACATTTGCTTGGTTATTAGGTTGTCAAAAGAGCAACCACGAGATGTTCCCATGATTTCCATTTCCTTCTCTGAGGGAATAACAATGAACTATTTTACCAGTCCGCGACCTACTAGTATACTCCAAAATATTGCAAATGTTTAGTGTTTTTCCCTCTCAGTTTTACTCATTACAGGTTGACTTAAAAAAAAAATTCCTTACCTCGTATTTATCATTTTTACAATGTGATTTACGTCCCACCGACACAAATAGATCTTATGATGACAGTGGGATAGGAAAGGGATAGAAATGGGAAGCAAGAGATCATAGCCTTAATTTAAGGCACAGTCCCAAGATTTGTCTGGTGTGAAATGGGAAACTACGGATTACCTCTTATTTATGACATTGTCAAATTACACTCTCATTGGTTTGGAGGTTCCTGAGATATCGTTATGAGTCAGTGAGTGGTATTTAATATTTAGAGATAAAATGCATGAATCTTACTCTAAATTAGTCACAAATATATAATTATTACTATTATTATTATTATTATTATTATTATTATTATTATTATTATTATTATTATTATTATTATTATTACCGGGCGAGTTGGCCGTGCGTGTAGAGGCGCGCGGCTGTGAGCTTGCATCCGGGAGATAGTAGGTTCGAATCCCACTATCGGCAGCCCTGAAAATGGTTTTCCGTGGTTTCCCATTTTCACACCAGGCAAATGCTGGGGCTGTACCTTAATTAAGGCCACGGCCGCTTCCTTCCAACTCCTAGGCTTTTCCTATCCCATCGTCGCCATAAGACCTATCTGTGTCGGTGCGACGTAAAGCCCATAGCAAAAAAAATTATTATTATTATTATTATTATTATTATTATTATTATTATTATTATTATTATTATTATTATTATTATTCGAATCTCATCTAGAACGAAAGCCGTTTTATTATTATAGATTTCACATTATTCATATCAATTCAGCATTGCATAGATTTCTTAATTTGTGTACTTGAAGTAATCGACGACAGTTCTATTTGATCGGCAGCGATCTTATAAAACACATGAAGAGATGGGTCAAGTGCAGCTTTCATACATTTATATCTAGGACTCTCTGACATTAAAGCAGTCATCTCCCAGCAACTCGTGACTTTGTGTGTCTTCTCTCTATACACTTTCATCGTTTCGCTTCGTTATACTCGCTAGTAGTAAATCGCTCCATCACATCAGCGTGTCACGTCTCGTTATCAGTACTGCCTATCAAAAATGAACGTCCTTCGTTCCACTTCCCTGAGTTTTCATGATTTCAGAGGAGTTAATTCAGCGACTAAAAGCACCTAAGTGAGTCTAAGACAAAATATGATAAAGAACAAAAACATGGTATGGATCTGAAAGTGAATAAGAATGTGACATTTTTGTTCACGAACTGAAATGTCAGGCGCTGCACATCCGAAAGTTCTTGTTGGTTTAAACAGATAGGATATTCAGCACTACGTGGGATGAAGAAAATAAGCTTGCAAGGTTGATGTCGAGATCATAGCCACGAGACCTTCCATTTTACGTAATTTTCTAACCACAGGGAAGTGACTTCTCTCTCCAAAACCCTTAACATTAATTGACCGGTTTCGAACCACGCCCGCCTTGATGAAAAGCCAGTAACAGTACAGTTCGGCTATAGTGGACCTACTCCCAATAAAGCAGAAAATTGTTTACCTTCTGAGTCTGTGGAAACCAATCTTACAAATTAACACGCGGAGGTACCCGACTTGAAGAAAGAATCCTTTCGTTTTTTATGAGCTTGAGCGCTGTTTACCTGAGTATCAATAAGAAGACCTCTTTCATGTGTGTTGGTCCCTATTTTATTGCAATTTAACGATATACATAGGCAGATGAACTGCTTCCGCTCAGGACCTCAATTGGCGGTGTAATAATGCACGACAATATCAGCCCACACTCGATAAAAAGCACACGTCAGCTACTATGACACCTTGACCATCCTGCTCTGACAAGACCTCGAATGACGTTATTCCCTGATGCAAGGTGTTAGACCCTCAGTTTTTCTTTGCCAAGTCGGATGCTTCCATATACCGTAAAAACAAATGTTTAAACAAATACAAGAGCAAGGAATGGACAGACTAAGTCGGAGGCAAGATTTGTGGCGCAGACTTTTCAACTGACCTGGTCAGGAAGTTATGGAAGTTATGATGACCAATGTATGATGTAGTATTATAGGAGAACTCTGTAGTCCGGGTTTCTGGGGATCTAAAATCCTTCCTATACTACACCCTGCCATACACATGACAACAGTAACCAAACTCATTATCCATAAACATAACACCAAACTGCTCAATGACAGCTTGCCAAATCCTGTCAACTCGGCCGCCAGTCACGGCTCCTCCACTCGGGCCTGGTCATCCCCTACGAGGGTCTGGTGGTGAGAGATGGTCCGCGAGAGGTCCCCAGCAATTGATGATTCCTCATCTATAACCGACTTGCGGTGCACAGGCTCCAAAGGAGCGGTAGAAGTGCTGGGCTGTACGTCCCGCTGCGCGGACCCCTACACTTTCTTGCGTTTCCGATACTCTGGCACGCTCTGTTGGAGACTTGGGCTTTCAAGATTTCTCAGACTTGTCTCTAACCTTCAGAATACGTTTACGGCAATTTCTAATCCATTTAGACTGAAGACATTTAGAAAATTTTCAAATTTATCACACATTTCAACATTTCAAATGACTTGGTCTCGAAGTTGTGAAAGTTATGATGACGAATGGTAGCTAGTATGCTAGTTTTCTGTCCGCCTCTGTGGTGTAGAGGTTAGTGTGATTCTCGGCTCTGCTACGAAATTTGAAATGTACGATGACTGGAACGGAGTTCGCTCAGCCTCGGGAGGTCCGATGTGTAGAGGGGTTCGATTCCTACCTCAGCCATCCTCGAAGTGGTTTTCCATGGTTTTCCACTTCTTCTCCAGGCAAATGCCGGGATGGTACCTAACTTAAAGCCATGGCCGCTTCATTCCCTCTTCCTTGTCTATCCCTTCCAGTCTTCCCATCCCCAGCAAGGCCCCTGTTCAGCATAGCAGCTGAGGCCGTCTGGGTGAGGTATTGGTCCTCCTTCCCTGTTATATCTGCGACCCAAATGTCTCACGCTCCGGACACTGCACTTGAGACGGTAGAGGTGGGATCTCTCGCGGAGTCCAGGGGAAAAACTAACCCTGGAGATTAAGCTGATTAAGAAAGAAAGAAAGAAAGAAAGAAAGAAAGAAAGAAAGAAAGAAAGAAACAAGCAAATTTTGCAATATGAAGATTCCTTTTACCTTGTCAGTGATTTCCTAGGATCTACAATTTCACTTCATTTAAACAATACAATATTCATTTTCCTTCTTTCTCCCTGCTGACCACACGACACCTCGTAATCTACAGGTCTTCGGTCTGAGCAGCGGTCACTTGGTAGGCCAAGGCCCTTCAAGGGCTGTAGTGCCATGGGGGAAAATGCTTGCAGACAGAATGTACCGTATAAGGATAAGTAAAATCTTGGTAACAAAAAAAAAAAAAAAAAAAAAATTTCCAGATAGCCATTCTGAATGTAGTCTTCTCAATGGATTTCCCATACCAATTCCTTTTATATGCGAAACTGAAAGTTGCGAAAAGTTTTCTGCGCATGCATTTTCAGAGAGAACGCTTTCAGAAATGGCATAGAAAACCTTTACGAAGGTCTTCCCTTCAAGAATGATTGAATAAGTTGCAGCTTACGTGAAGTACAATATCAACTGTAACATTTATTATGCAGAAAGGGTTTAATAACGTATAATAATGTAACTATTCTTAGGGAAGTGTCTTATAAACACCACATTCTAATAAGATGTTAACTAGCATTTCTATTTAAAGCCTGTATACAGTTTTCAGTGCATACTACATGACAAATCGATAAAGCAGTTAGTTTACGAAAACTGCCTCCTTCCCTCTGACGTTACTTATTAGTTTTCCTATTCAGGATAAAGAATATGATAAAAGAAATAATTTAAAACAATGAAGATTTTATAGAATTAGGAATGGAAACTTGTATCATACTGTTTGAGATGAAATCGTGAATTATTTAGGGTTAAATAAAGGTTTTGCTCCATAAAGGTACATTTACTTTTCAGAATAATCCGTTCAACTGTGATATCAACTCTAAAGGTATTGGGAGAGTTGTTTCCTTCCACCTTGAATTCATCTGACCTGATATCTGCGATGTCAGTTAAAAGGTTTAGGTCACTGGAGTGCTCATGTCTACTGAAGGATTCAGATTTATGTGCGTTGATTTTCCTCCTTGACAATTTTTCTTATATGTTTCCTCCGGCACTTGGCGGAATAACAGAAGACACAAAGAAGAGACGATTAATTTAAAATGTCTCACAGAGTGGTTCTTAATTTTTAGGATAAAAAAAATAATGACCGAAGAATGGGTTTTATATTCTAAGATTACTGTTTATTTTCTTTCGTCCAGCCTTGCGGCATGTGGCACTAACACGGTTACATCTATTTTTACAATCGAATGTCTTTGTTCACAACTGCGTGCTCACTGCACGCAATAATAATAATAATAATAATAATAATAATAATAATAATAAAATCCACAGCCTGTTTCCAGTCATTCAACCGGTTCAGGAATGGAATGAATGAAGCTTCCATCTAGCGGCGAGATAGGAATTTTGTCTGCTGCCGAAACCTGTCGCACTCCCCTGGGGCAATGATTAATGACTGACAGATGAAATAAAGATATTGGAGAGTGTTGCTGGAATGAAAGATGACAGAGAAATCCATACTACCCGGAGATAAACCTGTCCCGCCTCCGCTTGTCCAGCACAAGTCTCACATGAAGTGACCGGGATTTGAACCATGGACGCCAGCGGTGAAAAACAGCGCGTTGCCACCTCAGCTACGGAGGGTCTTTGAATAATAATAATAATAATAATAATAATAATAATAATAATAATAATAATAATAATAATAATAATAATAATAATGTATTCTCTTGATCTTACTTAACAGAAAATCAGACCGCTAAGTCCCCTACAAAAGTTACATTAGTAGTAATGTACAGCTGTCGTAATGTTCCTTGCTGTATAATGATACCGCTGTTTTCAACTCAGTAATGCCTTTGCTGGCAGGACCTAGTGTTTACAGTGCACTATGTCTTCTGGTATGGGCTAGAGCAATCTTGTTACTTTCATTGGTCTGTCTCAGCTTTATCCTTAGCTTTGACAAAATGAAAGTTACTGAGGTATGAGTGATGCTAGTAATGCCATTCCTTCTGCAGCCAGTCCCTGCTATGAATGGTGTGAAAATATTGCTCATAGGGTCGGTTGGTGCATGCATTTCACTGGGCTTGGCAAACTGATATGTAATAGCAACTTCTGGCTCAGTGAGGAAAGCAACGGGAAACTACCTCACTCCTCATTTCCCTAGTACGCCTCTTCAGTGATGCCTAGGCCATCTATGACAGCTGATGGCGGAGCTGTTGAGGATCCAACCAGCCTTCGGGCTGAGGACTAAACATACATACAATCGGGGTTTGTATTTGAGCCTGTGGTGTATGGTGCCCATCCTGCGGTCTATGAATAACGATTCTGCCCCGGGTTCGATTTCCGACCAGGTCACGAATTGTTTCTTGGATTTGAGTGCTAGTTCGATGTCACCCGGCCTACGTGAGAACGAGTTGGAAGCTAACTGACGGTGAGATAGCGGTCCCGGTCAAGAATACAAAGAATAACGACCGAGATAAATTGTCATGCTGGCCACGCGTCACCTCGTAATCTGCAGGCCTTCGGGCTGAGAAGCGGTCATTTGGTAATCCGAGGCTCATCAGAGCTGTAACGCCATGGGGTTTAGTTTCATAGTTTAGAACGTAGCAACACTCGATTCGGTAATACGACTGCAAAGGAAAAAAGGTGAAATCCCTGTCATTCATTGCAGTTGAATGACAGGGTGACCCCCATAACGTAAGTCCACAGCATATTCCTTCCCAAACTTGAAGTTAATTTTACGTACAGAGAGAAAAATCAGAGACACAGGTTTATTAACGCACTAACTACACAGGAATGTATCAAGCACTTTGTACATTAAAAATAAACTACGCAAGTGTTAGTAAAATGTCAATTTTGAGTGTTACTTTCTGCCATAAAATGCACTGTGTAATTTTGAGCGAAGCGGCACTACTATAACACGAAGGTCCACAGACCGCAGGTTTACTCTTGAAGTTTCCGCATGAACCAAGTTAATGGCAAATAGTTTGCTGAACTGTCACAAAGTTGTAAAGGTCCAAGTGAACTCCAGAGAGCCCGATACTTACCAAAACTCTCATGTTGGTGCTGTGGAGACTTGTTGCAATGTGATGGAAGTTCACGATGCTGCTGGCTTATATATTCCGCCAGCAAGAACGGTGTTGTCATACATAATCGGTCACTCGTTATAAACTACGTGAAACCAGTTCCACTTCTGCCAGAAAACAACCCAGGAGAAATCACAACAAATCAATCATTGTGAATGAGCCCCAAACATTAAATTGGACTGCTGTTACGCAAGTGAATTTCTTTTATAATAGTTGTATCAGAATCTTATAATCAAAGTTATGTATTCGATTGCTCAGACCATTAGTAGTATTAATTTGTGAAACTGTATTAGACTCATTAAAAACGCAAGAGCTGCATTTGTAATCATCTTCTATATAGACTGGAATCCAAATCCATTGGACTCTGGATAGGCGAGTTAAATACTGTATTGCTGCTTGCATATTGAAGCAAGGGAGAATCATGGTTAAGCTCTTTGATGCTGAGTTGACTGCCTGTGGTAGAATCTTCAGAATATGCAGTGGATTATTCTGGATTATTATTTATTTATTTATTTATTTATTTATTTATTTATTTATTTATTAATTTATTTATGTATTTATTTAATTTATTCTTGTCAGAAGCAACATTTATCAATAACCTATTTTAAGGATGAACAGTAGTGATTAATGCATTACTTGCTGTTAACTAATATAAAGGCTAACACAATAAACTCACATGATTGAAAAGGATGTACCAAAAAACCTACTTTAAATGTGAGAATAAAAAATAACGAGTGATGGGAAAAGTATCAGAATAAAAGTAACTGCACTGAAGTACAGTTCCTTGAGAAATTGAGTAAAATTACAATTACAAATTACTTTTTCAACAAGTAATCAGTGAAATTATAAATTTCACAGAATACGAGTCTGAAAAAATCACTGGCATTCTTTTTTGCTTGGGGCTGGAAATTTTGCAAGGAAAATATACGACTTCATTTTGAGTATTTGTTTAGCATAGAGATATTAAGTGGCTATCATCATGAAGTGAGACTAAACAATTCTTTTTTTTATGGCATGTGGCCCCCCAAGGGGCTTGTGGCAGTTCTTTCTCCATGGAACCGGACAGACTAAATACGATACCTTGGAACAATTAACATGATTTTTCTCATAATTTTAATTTTTTGTTAGTAACCTTTGGCATTTCAAATAATTAGTCATTAGTTCTTAATATTCTCTGCCGGGCTGAGTGGCTCAGACGGTTGAGGCGCTGGCCTTCTGACCCCAACTTGGCAGGTTCGATCCTGGCTCAGTCCGGTGGTATTTGAAGGTGCTCAAATACGTCAGCCTCGTGTAGGTAGATTTACTGGCACGTAAAAAGAACTCCTGCGGGACAAAATTCCGGCACCTCGGCGTCTCCGAAAACAGTAAAAGAGTAGTTAGTGGGACGTAAAGCAAATATTATTATTATTAATATTCTCATCGCTAGGCATCGACCTCTTGGGGGAAAGGAAATATTTGCGTTTACTGAAAAGATTCTACGTGGGCAATTTTGTGTTTAATTTTACGAACATTTTCAGCAGTGGTGGATATTGTAGGTTAAATTCGATGTCTTTGGAAGTACTGGAGAGGTAAGAACGTACCTCCTATAGCAGTAATGGAGTTACAGGTTTTTAACTAAAATGTGATGATTGCCCGCCTCTGTGGTGTAGTGGTTAGTGTGATTAGCTACTACTCCCGGAGGCCCGGGTTCGATTCCCGGATCTGCCACGAAATTTGAAAAGTGGCTGAGGGCTAGAACGGGGTCCACTCAGCCTCGGGAGGTTAACTGAGTAGAGGGGTTTCGTTTCCCACCTCAGCCATCATCGAAGTGGTTTTCCGTGGTTTACCACTTCTCCAAGATGTCGGGATGGTACCTAACTTACGGTCACGGCCGCTTCCTTCCCTCTTCCTTGTCTATCCCTTCCGATCTTTCCATCCCCCCATCCCCCCATCCCCCATTCCCACCCCTGTTCAGCAGAGCAAGTGAGGCGTACACCAGGCTCATCTTATCGGATACCTGCTGCAGTTCAAGGGATAGGCCATTGCTTGAACCTCTCCACATTCATATAGTAAATAAATCTTCTTCTATAATTATAAAAGAAAGTGTTTGTCTGTCTTTCTGTCTGTCTGTGCGCGATGCCCAGCAAAATCAACAGCAGGCAGAGATCTGAAATTTTGAACATAGGTAGATGGAAAGGGGTCCGAATGCACCTCGAAGCCGGAATTTTTATTTTCGCTTTCGTTGGTAAGTTATGAACGAGAAACCATCGGAAAACGTACATTGGGATATGACAATCCAACGTGCTGTCAACCAAGATTGAATGTATGGAGTCGCTGTCGCTAGGCAACGTACATCAGATAGGTAGAGAACACAATATTCAAGGAGCCATTTTAAGTCCAGGCGTAGGAAGCCGTTGTTGGTCTTATATGGTGTGAGGGCATATGACGCTGTTGATGGTGATTCGCCCGTCGGATCGGGACGTAAAGTCGTGAGCTATTCGAGAGGAGTGGGCTATGTGCCGGCGCCGGGTTTCATCCTCTTCATTCTTACTATCATATTTGTCATTAATTTCATTTCATTATCTCATCTGATGAGCTTGACGTCATGAAAGTAATCCGGTCGTAAAAATTCGCTACGAAGATTCATCTTACTTCATACCCAAACCCCGTAGAGAACGGGACAAGGATTGGACATGTATACATTTAGAGGAAACATATAGGACACAAGATAGACGATAATAATTAACAAGCAATAATATACATAAATAAGTCAGGACGCCATTGTAAGTCCGTGGAATAGGAAGTCATTTCCCTTCAATCCATGATGTCTGTCTATCTGTTTTTCATGTGTGTGATGCCCAGCCAAATCCACGGCATACAAAGATCTAAAATGTTTGTCATAGGTGAGCACAGGTTTTCAGTTAAGATGCGTTGCTGTGTCTGAAAGCAATTCTTGCTCCAAGACATGAAGCTCAAGAATTATCCGGCTTCCTATAAACTGAAAAGTCTATCGACACGACATGTCATACAGATGAGGCTGTCAACTACACGACAGAGATTTTGAACAATTTGGAGTCACTTTCAACACCCTCGAACATCTTGGGGTGGATGATTGTGGCACCGATTATCCTTCTCAGGAATATGAATCCTTCCCTCTGCAATGAACACGGCTCTGAAACTCATGACGAATATTATTGAAGCCACCATCATGACTGAGCATGCCGCGGGCGAAGTAGTATTCCTCGGAATGTAAGTCCATTGAGTAAGAAGCCATTTTCGGCCCGCGACACGAGGAGCCATCAGCCTGTAATATTCGGAAGTGTTTGTGTGTGTGTATGCGAAGCCCAGTCAAATCTACGACACACAGAGATCTGAAATTTTGACATAGGACAATCACTTAAAGTTGTAGGACTCCAGCTTCGAAAACGGTGCTTTTGCCACTGTCAACTGTACGTGGATGGTTCAAGAGTTCGAAAGGCATACACAATACAGTATACATCTTACCTCCAAATGTAAGGACATTAATATAGTTTATTCCGAGGCTCTAAGGAAACAATATATGTTGTATTATATAACATGGTCTTTTACATGGTTCCAATATTATTTGTACCATCCATCAACCCGTTATCTTAAGCATTGAAAGTAACAATATAATAAAAAATAATGTATTTCATGCAATTTACTTCAAAAAGATGTGAGTTAATAAATATAATGTTTTAATTTGCTTTTCAAAAGAGTTTAGAACATCTAACGGTTGAATTACTAAACGCGGGCAAAGCCGCGGGCACATGCTAGTAAATAAATAAATAAATAAATAAATAAATAAATAAATAAATAAATAAATAAATAAATTGCGATATCATTCTGGTTTCGGATTTACCAACTCCAACACATAAAGTGACTTATGTTAGTCCAAAGTTCCTTATGGCCTAGAGGAAGAGTTTCAGATAGAAGAATCCAGTCAGAGAGGTGTGTATTCCTATGCAATGAAACTCCACAGCCTTTTCCAGTCATTCGACCGGGTCTGGAATGGAATGAATGAATCCCCATCTAGCGGAGAGGATAGGAATTGTGCCGGCTGCCAAAGCCTGCCGCACTGCTCTGGGGCAATGATTAATGACTGACAGATGAAATTAAATGATATTGGAGAGTGTTGCTGGAAATAAAAGAAAACCGGTGTACACGGATAAACACATGTTCACCACTGCTTTTTCCAGCACAAAATGGAGTGACCAGGATTTGAACTACGGAACCCGATGGTGTGAGAGCGGCACGTTGCCGCCTGAGCCACAGAGTTTCTTGAATGTTTTTAATCCTCCATAATTTTCATCTTGGTGTGTGAGGAGGTTAATTAAAGCTTTCTGTTGTATGGGGACATGTTTATACTTGTATAACGGATAGCTGTTTGATGCAGCTACCTTTGATTTTCCATTCATAGCTGCTGCTTCTCTTGGAATATCAGGTGGTCCGGATCGATTAGGTGGTGCACAGGTGCGCTTCTTCAGTATGTCGATCTCAGTGATGTAGTCATTTAGTCGATGACCTACCGTTCCTAAGATAGCGAGTTCAATTTCGGCGGAGGTCAGCGTCATTTGTTAAGTGCGACTAATCCGTGTAATTAGTCTCCAGCCTGTAAAAGAGCTTGTAGGCCGCCCCTAGTGGACTTTGAGTGAACTAAAAACTGCAGATAACTCATCTCTGCCGAGAGAAAAGCGGCAGAAAAAAGTAAAGATGGAGTGAGCTGTTTTTGTACATTTGTGTAGCGATAATTGTGGTGTAAAATAAAAGTGTAGTTAAAACAGATTCAGCGTGTTGTATACTTCACTACATAATTGGTGACCCCGACGTGATTCAGTGACGGAAGTGCGCAATAAACATCGCGAAGTGCATAAGTGTGGTGTAAGCGTGAATAACAATGGATGAAAACAACACAACGGGTACGCCAACGGCAAACGAATCTCATTCAGGACACATGGTGGGTGAAGCTAACAAGGTAAGCATCAAGATCCCTCCTTTCTGCATAGAAAAACCTGAAATATGGTTCTTTCAAGTGGAAGCTCAGTTTTCTATCTCAAGAATTACCCAAGAGGACACTAAATTTAACTACCTCGTGTCTCAGCTCGAACCTAAATATCTCGAAAACATTTGGGACATTATCAAAAGTTCGGAACTGAATAAATATTCCGCGGCTAAAGAACGCCTTCTAAATATCTTCAAGGAAAGCGAAGATAAACAAATAAAACGGTTGGTAACAGGCCTAGAATTAGGCGATCTGAAACCTAGTCAGCTTTTAAGGAAAATGCAGTCCTTAGCAGGCGTGAATGTTTCCGAAAAAGTGCTTCGTACCTTGTGGCTTGAGAAATTACAGGACTCTATCAAACATGTTCTAATCGTATCGGACGAAAACTTGGAAAAAATCGCAATTATGGCCGACAAAATCATTGAAATGAATCCCTGCAGTAAACTTTACAGTGTGGAAAATAGCGGTACTGATGCGTCCGTAAGTAACGACGCTATCACGAAACTCTCTGCACAGATAGCCGCCTTAGAGCAACAGATAGCTTCGATGCGCACTTTTAGGCCCCGCAGTCGAAGTTCGAGCCGAAACCGAAGCAAAAAGAAGTACGATCCAAACGGAAAGTACTGTTACTACCACTTCAGATTTGGTAAAAAGTGCTTCCCTGACAAATACAAGCCTCCATGCTCGTGGAAAAATTTGGAAAACACCAAACAGTAGTAGAGTTGGCAGCAAGCTCCACTACTGAAAGTAGTAGAGATTGCTGTAAACCCCGTTTATTTGTACGTGACAAAAACACGGGTTTGCACTTCCTAGTGGATAGTGGAGCCGATGTTTCAATAATCCCTGTCACTTCCAGTAACAGAAACTGTGACCCAGATTTTAAATTGTTTGCAGCTAATGGCACAGAAATCCCAACTTATGGACTTACAACACTGAATATTGATTTGGGACTCGGTCGACAATTCCAATGGCCTTTCATAGTAGCTAAAATTGGCAAGGGCATATTAGGTGCTGATTTTCTGAAGAAGTTCAACTTACTAATTGACCTAAATAAAAAGCAGTTAATTGATGGCGAGACTAGACTCTCTGTCATGGGTGAAGTAACAGCCATCACAGCTGATAATGTTGTTAGCACAA
This sequence comes from Anabrus simplex, assembly GCF_040414725.1. NCBI lineage: Eukaryota > Metazoa > Arthropoda > Insecta > Orthoptera > Tettigoniidae > Anabrus > Anabrus simplex. Next base: position 190,361,577 of record NC_090271.1, on the reverse strand, counting down.
TGTCAAATGCACAAAAGTTTGCCGATCTCTTATCCGGTTACCCAGATTTAACGAAATCTAATTTACTACCTACTCAAATCAAACACGACATTCAACACTTCATCCCAACTGAAGGCCAACCAGTTTATTGCAAGCCCAGACAGCTGCATCCTCGGATGCTACACATTGCTAAACAGGAATTCCAGTTTATGCAAAACAGTGGAATTATTCGACCATCAAAGTCGCAATGGGCTAGTCCTCTTCAACTGGTCCTCAAAAAGGATGGAACTTTTCGACCATGCGGTGATTACAGACGACTGAACGCACAAACTATCCCAGACCGATATCCGATTCCTCGGATTGAAGATTTTCAACATATTTTGAGGGGTAAGAAAATATTTAGCAAGCTCGACCTCTTCAAGGCATATTTCCAAATCCCTGTAGCAGAGGAAGACAAACCTAAAACCGCTATTATCACTCCGTTTGGCTTATATGAATTTAATGTTATGCCGTTTGGACTCCGTAATGCACCAAGCACCTTCCAACGTTTCATTAATGAGGTATTTAGAGGCCTAGACTTTATTTTTCCATATCTTGATGACTGCCTAATTGCTTCAGAATCAGTAGAGGAACATCGTGAGCATCTTAAGATTGTGTTTGAGAAGCTACATGAATTTGGCCTCCGAATCAATGTCTCAAAGTCTGTACTTGGTGTAGAGCAAGTGGAATTCCTGGGACACTTAATCACCATGGAAGGCTCCAGACCCTTACCAAATAAAGTGAAAGCGATTGTTGACTACAAACTACCACAGACAGTTCATGACCTTCGTGTATTCTTAAGTACCGTTAATTTCTACAGACGTTACCTCAAGGATGCAGCAGAAACGCAGTCTCTTTTGCATGCTTATCTCAAAGGTGCTAAAAAGAAAGATAAGCGACAAATTCACTGGACATCAGAAGCTATCACAAAATTTGAAAAATGTAAGCAGGACTTGGCAAATGCAGCACTGCTTACATTTCCAGACCCAACATACCAGCTGGCCCTGGCAGTAGATGCAAGTGACTTTGCAGTAGGAAGTGTCCTGCAACAGTATGAAGTAAAAGGATGGAAACCTACTGGATTCTTTTCGAAGAAGTTAAGCGATACACGGAGAGCGTACAGCACCTATGACCGTGAACTGTTAGGAATCTACCTCTCTGTCAAGCAGTTCAAACATTTTCTCGAAGGAAGAGACTTCATAATATATACGGACCACAAACCACTCACTTTTGCTTTCAATCAGAAAAATGAGAAGGCATTTCCACGGCAGCTGCGACATCTTCAGTATATCTCCCAGTTTACAACAAACATCCAACACATTAGTGGCAAGGACAATATCGTTGCGGATAACCTGTCACGGATTGAATCTATGACTGTCATCGATCACGACACAGTCGCTGAAAGCCAACGTCAAGACAGTGAACTTAAACAACTTCAAGAGGAAAGTCAGTCACTCGTGTTCAAGAGCTACCCACTGCCTTCTGGAAAGTTACTGTGGTGTGATACCTCCACAAACAACATAAGGCCATACATTCCAAAATAATTTCTCAGACAATTCTTTGTTCAGATCCACAACATGGCGCATCCAGGGAAAAAGACTACTGTTAGGCTGATGACTTCCAAGTTTATCTGGCCTGGTATCAAGAATGACGTCACAAAATGGACGCAAGCTTGCATGGGATGTCAAAAAAGCAAAATAACAAGACATACCAAATCGTCAGTCAGCCATTTTCAAGAACCTGATGAGAGGTTCAGCACTGTTCACATAGACATTGTTGGCCCCCTTTCACCTTTTGATGGCTATCTCTACTGCCTCACATGTATAGATCACTTCACCAACTGGATGGAAGCAATACCATTGCAAAATATAACAGCAGAGACCGTAGCAAAATCATTTTATGATCATTGGGTGACGCGGTTTGGAGTCCCAGCAAGTCTATTTACTGACCAAGGCCGACAGTTCGAAAGTCAGCTTTTTAAGAATCTTTCCGAATTGTGTGGTGTGAAGCTTAAACGTACGACACCCTATCATCCGCAGAGCAATGGTAAAGTTGAACATCTGCATCGAACAATAAAAACTGCTATCAAAGCCCACAACTCTATAAAGTGGACAGACACCCTTCCGACTGTGTTGCTAGGTCTACGCGCATCACTCCGGGAGGACTCGAACAGTTCAGTTGCACAAATGGTGTATGGCACGCATATTAGGCTTCCAGGTGAATTCTTTGATAACCCTCCATCTTATACCGAACCAGAAACTTTTGTCTCCAAACTTCAGCAGCAAATGCAGCAACTCAGGCCTGTGGAGGTTAAGCACAAAACTTCCCGAACTGTGTTCATCCATAAAGACTTGAGTAAATGTACTCATGTATTTCTGAGAATCGATAGAGTGAAAAAACCTTTGCAACCCCCATATGAAGGTCCTTTCCTGGTAACTGCCAAAACTGATAAATATTTCACGGTTACCATAAAAAATAAATCTGTGAATGTCTCCATTGATCGCCTGAAACCAGCCTACTTCATAGCAGCAGATGATGAAACTTCAACTGCTCGTCATGAAGAACGACCAGGTGTCTTGCAAGGACTCTGCCCCCCTGATGGATCAACCGCGGATTCCCCGGACAAACCCAGCAAGGAGAAAGTGGTAACAAAATCACGTAGTGGAAGGACTGTCAGGTTCCCCACTCGCTATTTAGATGATGTTGTGTATATTTAATATTCTTGTGATTATGGTATATTTTGTTTATGTTTATATTGTCTTTGTATCGTAACTTGGTTACTGGAGGGGGAGCGGTGTAGGCCGCCCCTAGTGGACTTTGAGTGAACTAAAAACTGCAGATAACTCGTCTTTTCCGAGAGAAAAGCGGCAGAAAAAAGTAAAGATGGAGTGAGCTGTTTTTGTACATTTGTGTAGCGATAATTGTGGTGTAAAATAAAAGTGTAGTTAAAACAGATTCAGTGTGTTGTGTACTTCACTACAAGCTCATGTGGAACGAATTTCATCAGTTCAAATAGTATTATTTATTTATTTATTTGATAAAGCCTATGGAGGGTCATTTTACAATAATAATAATAATAAGTTGAAATAAGTATAAAAGATAACAATAGGTATAAACACAACAATGTCCGCCTCTGTGGTGTAGTGGTTAGTGTATATAGCTGCGATCCCCGGAGGCCCGGGTTTGATTCCCGGCTCTGCCACGAAATTTGACAAGTGGTACGAAGGCTGGAACGGGGTCCACTCAGACTCGGGAGGTCAAATGAGTAGAGGTGGGTTCGATTCCTACCTCAGCCATCCTGGATGTGGTTTTGCGTGGTTTCGTACTTCTCCTCCAGGCAAATGGCGGGATGGTACCTAACTTAAAGCCACGGCCGCTCCCTTCCCTCTTTCTTGTCTATTCTTTCCAATCTTCCTATCCCCCCACAAGGCCCCTGGTTAGCATAGCAGGCCTGGGCGAGGTACTGGTTGTTCTCTCCAACCGTATCCCCCAATCCAATGTCTCACGCTCCAGGACACTGTCCTTGAGGGGGTAGAGGTGGGATCCCTCGCTGAGTCCGAGGGAAAAACCAACCCTGGACGGTAAACAGATTAAGAAGAAGAAGAAGAAGATAAACAACAATATTAAGTATCAGCAGTAAATTATTTTTATTAACAATAACAATGTAACAACAATGGCAACGATAATGGCAAGGGTCGGTTACAGAGTTAGGAAGAAGAAATTTCGTGGGTTTGGATGGACGGAAGAAAATGGAAACCTGGAAAGGACTTCAAAGGAATCTTTTAATTTCGTGTTTTAAGTATACGAAAGGGGTGAATATTTCAATATTGGGCAGTGAGGAAGCCAGGTTAGTGTGTTTTTATATAACAGGTTACTCACAACGGCCGCGTCACAGAGATACCTGCTTTCTGATCGCGGGAGCAGGTTTAGGGCTCAACTGACTTTGTAAAGACTAGATAACGAACACAATAATGTACAATAAAAGAGCTAATCGTGTCAGAAGAGCGTGGTTATTGCTAATAGGATTTTAGTGGCCACACTTCGCTACTGGAATAAAATAAAGTATTCTGAGTTAAACGAAACTGAGCATTAAATATGACCGATAAACAAGCAAGCGAAGAAAATAACGAACAAACAATTCCATTATGATAAAGCGAATCTTACCTTAACTGGTAAATTGCTTCATTTCCTTTATCTTCTTGACTTTCACCTCCATAACGTTGACACGTTTGCTTCCACTTTATCCTTTTTTCCTCACGTTTGTTAAAACATTTTATACGAATGTATGTCCCCATTTTCACAAATGTGGCTACCAGATCACGACTTAAATTAGGATCATTTGTACATATTAAAGAAACTAGTTTCCGTATTACACCCAACCTTCTTCGGACTGTAAATCCGTGATTCGAACAGAAACGTTTCTCCATATCTCGTACAGTTCGTGACCACTCAGCTGTCGGCTCTGTAAGACCACCATATGACAGACTTCGAACCAAGGACCCCGAACAATACGTACTGTTGTATATTCCTCCTATGGCTATTTGAGAACCGAAGTGTGGATGAGTGCTTTCGTGTTTGTTAGCCATCCAACCTGCAATGTAATTCAAACCTTCGACCTCCATTTCAGTGTCAGTTTCACCGGCAAATGTTGGAACAGTGTCATATTTACCTTCTTCAAACTAGCTTTCAGTAGGAGAATATTCTAACTCGCGACAAGTTATTTCGCACTTCACCAGCATTTGTGATGAGAAATATTCATCAGAGGTTTCTGTTCACGTGTTCTTGTGTTTCTCTATTTTACCGTCGTTATTTCCGAGAATAATCATCCGACGATGTGGTCGTATTATCCTCCTCGAGAACGGATCTAGGAAAACAAATTCTCGAGTGAATCTTGGTTCAGTCGGTGAGTTAAAATGTACTTCATTCCTAGATTCTGAACTTCTGAGATCAGATATATCAAGGAGGAGATAGCCACAAGGATAGCTTTCTGGAACACTTTCTTAACTTTTTTCCCCTTGCAGTTCATACTATTAATAAGGGCAAACATTTTTATCTAAAATTTCGTCTTGTTGCTGTAACTGAAGACCGTACGCATTTTTGCTAGGGACTTTAGAAATTACCGGACTGTAGGAATTCATGATATCGTATCAATTATTAACAGTTTCAAGGAATTCACTCGTGCTTTCTGCAACAGTTTCATCAGCTCCTAATTTTAAATGACGTAACGCTGTAGCTACACTGTGTGACATTAATTCTGCAGCTTTTCATACGTTCATCCTTTCTGTGCCATTGGCGGTGGGTAACTGGCTGACGTCATAACCGAGCGTACCCGAAGCCCTTCGAACGCAAAAGCCCCTGTTCTAGGCAACCTGTTATAAACTAACCTTACGGTGGAGGATAGAGCGTTGTTGTAAGGTTAGGCGCATACGGGACACATAATGAGTATGCCGGTTGCGTGTTGGGCGGCGGGACACCTATATAGGGAACCACGTCGGAAGAGTATTACATTTGGTGCAGGCATTGTTTATTTTATGAAGGTAACAGATCGGAGAACTGTAAACGGCGAGATGACGAGCAGTCAGCAAACCTCGTCATCCATTTTATGAGAGGCAGTGGTCTTTTTTCTCGTGTGTAATATTATTCTTGTCTTAGTGTATTTTTTCGACTGCGCTTTTATCCCATTGGCTCTATTTTAGTTCGTATTGAGTATTTTAATGTGTTATTTTAACTAATAACTTGAATTACATGACCAGGCAATGCCTTATTCCATTATCACCTCTATCCTTTTATTAGAAACAAGGCATTGCGAATTAGATCCACTGATTGTTTAAATCTCATAATCATTTTTTCATCACGATTTCTCTAGTCAGTGGATGCATTTTAATCTTTTAAATTTTAATTTTTTTATTTATCATCTCATGTCGTCCATCTCGTACCATTAGGGGACGAAGACCTTCGATGTTAGGCCCTTTTAAACAGCAACCATCATCATCATCATCAACTGTAGACGGCTTCTCAGGTCAAGTATACCCAGGTAGTCCACGCTGTGTAGGGTCCAACGCCTTGGGCTCGATTCCCGGCTGGGTCAGGGGTTTTTAATTGTAAATGATTAATATCCCTGGCCTGGGGACTGGGTGTTTGTGTCGTCCATAACCTTCCATTCCTCAGATTCAACACTCTACACTTCCTCCATTCCAATTACATGCAGGTTCATATCATATGGTGTAAGTAAGGCCAAAAGATCAGTATAGGTCGACGCCCCGAAGAAATAGAGTTTTCGAAATATACCCAGGTGCTTCAAAATGTCAGATTTAGTTTTGTTCTTAAAAACAGGATTGCTAATCTTAAAAACGAAAGTGATGAAACAGTTAAAAATACTATTTGGTTGAGATATGTTTGTGATAGCAGATGAGGACAAAATAGGGGAACAGAAGTCAATAATGGGGAGAACACAGGAGACAAAGTATAGTTATGCGTTAATATCATTAATTTCAGTGAACCTGTAAAGCATACCTAAAGTACGCATAGCACGGTATTTTATTGACTCAATATGAGCAGAGAAGGTTAGTTTACAGTGTAAGTCTTATCTGAGAAGCCGATTGCAGTGTATTTCCCTGGATGTTACAGGCAGTGTTCATTCCTTGCTTTTGCAATGAAAAAGATATTGTGTTGCACTTCTTGAAATTGGGAGAAAGATTCCATTTCTTAAACCAGTCACCATACAAATTGAGAACAGTCTATACATCATCACAATCATCAGGCGTATACATTTTCCTTAGTATTTTCAGGTCGTCGGCATACAAGGGGAGGGAACACTGACTATTTTGGGTGCAAAGAATTATGTCATCGATTTAGAGAACAAAGAGTAGGGGTCCCAGAATACTGCCCTGAGATACACCTGATAACACAAATAATCATGTTGAGGCAGATTCAGGGAGTACCACTCTTCGTTTTCTGCCGGAGAGGAAATTGTTATCAATGACAAGACGGGGGCATGGATATTAAATCTGGTAGCGAGATTATTATTATTTCCTAGTGGCTTTACGTCGCACCGACACAGATAGATCTGATGGCCACGATGGGATAGGAAAGGGCTAGGAGTTGGAAGAAAGCGGCCGTGGCCTTAATTAAGGTAAAGTCCCACCATTTGCCTGGTGTGAAAATGGGAAAGCACGGAAAACCATCTTCAGGGCAGCAGACAGTGGGATTTGAACCCACTATCTCTCGCATGGAAGCTCACAGCTAGGCGCTCCTAGCCGCACGGCCAACTGTACCGGTGTTATTATTATTATTATTATTATTATTATTATTATTATTATTATTATTATTATTATTATTATTATTATTTATATTAGCGTTCTACAATCTTATAACATTTTTATTTAACCGTATGTGTTCCTTCAAACTGTTTGTAGCCTACACTCTCATAAGTAAACGAATTTGAAGCGTAAGGCCAGGAATATACGTGAAGTTGAAAATCCACAGCCTGTTTAGTCATTCGACCGGATCAGGAATGGAATGCATGAAGCCCATCTAGCGTTGTTGCTGGAATGAAATATGACAGGGGAAACCGGAGTACCCGGATAAAACCAGTTCCGCCTCCGCTTTGTCCAGCACAAACCTCACATGGAGTGACCGGGATCTGAACCGCGGAACCCAGTGGTGAGATGCTGGCGCGCTGCCGCCTGAGCCACGGAGGCTCAGGAATATTTATATCATCTCAAATTGTTCATGGTACATATAAATAGAGTCACTGGCCCCGCGGTGTAGGGGCAGCGTGCCTGCCTCTTATCCAGAAGCACTGGGTTCAATTCCTGGCCAGGTCAGGATTTTTACCTGGGTCTGAGGGCTGGTTCGAGGTCCATTCAGCCTACGTGATTACAATTGAGGAGCAATCTGACGGTGAGATGGAGGCCCCGACCTAGAGAGCCGTGATGATTCGTCTTGCTGACCACGCGACACCTCGTAATCAGCAGGAATTCGGGCTGAACAGCGGCCGCTTGGTAGGCCAAGGCCCTTCGGGGCTGTTGCACCATTGGGTTTAGTTTTCTTGTTTGTTTATTTGTTTGTTTTACGTATAAATACAAGAAATATTATTTTGTGTCGAAATATCCGTTGATTAGAGTCTGAGAATGCCTATGATTGCAAATACACACGTTAACCTTCCTGAACAAATAACATCAAGGACGTAAACTGGATTGGATCTCAATATGCCAACTGTAGATTCTAAAATGAAGTGATATTTTATGATGTAACTCTAATTACCTTATTAAACTCTTAAAATCATGAGCTTGATATAGAAGTTAGAAATAAAGTATGTACACAATCAGGTTATTTATATGGATACAGATGAAACTGGACGCGAGCATCTAGGCGACAATACCTTAAGAAAAATTGAGAACTTCCACCGTGATATACGAATGGAGAAGTGTCCGACAGTTTAGCTGCAAGGTATGTTTCAGTAAGAATGCCATAAAGGAGAATAAACTTTAAAATACCTAGGTATTAAGGCAAGAAAAATTATTTTCTCTTAGGTAAAAATAAATTCCTTTAAATGAGTAGTGGAACGTCTAGAAATCCAACTTGAACTGCAGATACATGACAAAAACTGTCTATACGTACTCTTTATTTGAGCTAGTATATTATTCGAAGCTGGAAAATTAATTGCAAAATTTGTACCGAGCTTACGAAGGGACGGATTATACCTCAGTAGTCGAGGATTCATCAAAGTGTTAACAACTACATAGGGCACTCAGTGGCACGTTTTTCTGCAGCCTTTCTAATTCCTCAGATTTTACGGTAGTTTTTGTTTCATTTATACGGAACGTATTTCGTCATTTTACAAATTTAGTGCAATTTTTATCATTTCAACTGACCTGGTTCTGAAAGTTATGGAAATTATGGTGACCGGTGTAGCTACATGATAGAATTCGACGAGATAAATGTAACGATACTACACGAGCTATATAAATTTAATTGCGTCGCGACAATCTCCATTTGAGCATAAAATGGCGGATGCCTCAAACCACTCCCTATGACATCACCGGTTGTTGTTGAGTCATCAGTCCATAGACTGGTTTGATGCAGCTCTCCATGCCACTCTATCCTGTGCTAACCTTTTCATTTCTACGTAACTACAGCATTCTACATCTGCTCTAATCTGCTTGTCATATTCAAACCTTGGTCTACCCCTACAGTTCTTACCACCTACACTTCCTTCAAAAACCAACTGAATAAGTCCTGGGTGTCTTAAGATGTGTCCTATCATTCTCTTCTTCTCGTCAAATTTAGCCAAGTCGATCTCCTCTCGCCAATTCGATTCAGTATCTCCTCATTTGTGATTCGATCTGTTCATCTCACCTTCAGCATTCTTCTGTAACACCACATTTCAAAAGCTCCTATTCTCTTTCTTTCTTTCTGAGTTAGTTATCGTCCATGTTTCACTTCCATACAATGCCACGCTCCACACGAAAGTCTTCAAAAACATCTTTCTAATTCCTATATCAATGTTTGAAGTGAGCAAATTTCTTTTCTTAAGAAAGCTCTCCTTGTTTGTGCCAATCTGCATTTTTTGTCCTCCTTACTTCTGCCACCGTTAGTTATTTTACTACCCAAGTAACAATATTCATCTACTTCCTTTAAGACTTCATTTCCTAATTTAATATTTCCTGCATCACCTGCCTTCTTCGTTCGACTGCACTCCATTACTTTTGTTTTGGACTTGTTTATTTTCATCTTGTACTCCTTACCCAAGACTTCGTCCATACCATTCAGCAGTTTCTCGAGATCTTCTGCAGTCTCAGATAAAATAACAATATCATCGGCAAATCTTAAGCTTTTGATTTCCTCTCCTTGGATTGCGATTCTTTTTCCAAATTCCTCTTTGATTTCTTTTACTGCCTGTTCTATGTAAACACTGAAAAGGAGGGGGACAAACTGCCTTGCCTTACTCCTTTCTGGATTGCTGCTTTTTTTCAAAGCCCTCGATTCTTATCACAGCAAACTGATTTTTATACAAATTGTAGGTATCTGATCCCAATCACCTTCAGAATCTTAAATAGCTTGGTCAAATCAACATTATCAAATGCCTTTTCTAGATCTACAAATGCCATGTACGTGGGCTTGTCGTTCTTGATTCGATCCCCTAAGATCAGATAAGTAAGTAAACTCGTGTCCTCATCCCGAGGTGGTGCAGCTCTTTTCAGGCACACCCCCAATGGAGGTGAGCTGCGTGTACCATTTGAACCACATACCAGCCCTCCTGCCATTCTTAAATTTCTGGCAGTACCGGGAATCGAACCCGGGCCCCCAAGGACGGCAGCTAATAACACTAACCGTTACGCTATGGAGGCGGACCTAAGATCAGATGTAAAGTCAGGATTACTTCACGTGTTTCTACATTCCTTCTGAAGCCAAACCGATCTTCTCCCAACTAAGCTTCAACTTGTTTTTCCATTCTTCTGTAAACAATACGTGTTAAAATTTTGCAGGCATGATATACTAAACTAATTGCGCGATAGTTTTCACACCTGTCAGCACCGGCTTTCTTGGGAATATGTATAACAACATTTTGCCGAAAATCGGATGGGACTTCTTCTGTCTCATTCATCTTACCCACTAAATGGAATAACCTTGCCATGCTGGTTTCTCCTAAGGCAGTCAGTAATTCATAGGGAATGTCATCGATTCCAGGTGCCTTGTTCCTATTTAGGTAGCTCACAGCTCTGTCATACTCTGACCTCCATATTGGGTCTCCCATTTCATCACCATCAACGGCCTCTTCTTGTTCCAGAAACAAGTTATCTACATCTTCACTTTGATACAACTGTTGGATATGTTCTTGCCATCTTTCTGCTTTGTCTTCTTTCACTAGAAGTGGCTTTCCATCTGTGCTCTTAATATTCATACACCTAGATTTCCTTTCTACAAATATTTCCTTGATTTTCCTGTATGCAGCATCTACCTTTCCTAAGACCATACATCCTTCGACATCCTTGCACTTCTCTTTCAGCCATTCTTCCTTAGCTACCTTGCACTTTCTATCCACTTCATTCTTTAATCGTCTGTATTCTTTTCTGCCCTCTTCATTTCTAGCATTCTTGTATTTTCGTCGTTCATCAATCAGGTCTAATATCTCCTGAGTTATCCGCTGATCTTTTCTTCCTTCCTAACATTTCTTCAACAGCCCTGCTGACTTCATTTTTCATGACTATTCACTCTTCCTCTATTGTGTTTCCTTCAGCCTTTTCATTTAGTCCTTTTGCAACATGTTCCTTGAAACAATCCCTCACACTCTTCTCTTTCAACTTGTCTAGATCCCATCTTTTTGCATTCTTTCCTTTCTTCAATTTCTTCAGCTTTAGATGGCATTTCATGACCAACAAGTTGTGGTCGGAGTCCACGTCTGCTCCTGGAAATGTTTTGCAATCCAACACCTGGTTTCTGAGTCTCTGCCTAATCATAATGAAGTCTATTTGATGCCTTCCAGTGTCTCCGGGTCTCGTCCACGTATACAGCCGTCGTTTGTGGTGTTTGAACCAAGTATTGGCAAGGACTAAATTATGATCTGTGCAAAATTCAACCAACCGACTTCCTCTTTCGTTCCTTTGTCCCAATCCGAATTCTCCTACTGTATTACGTTCTCTTCCTTGGCCTACCACTGCACTCCAGTCTCCCATCACAATTAGATTCACGTCACCTTATACATACTGTATTAAATCTTCTATCTCTTCATAAGTTCTTTCGATTTCCTCATCATCCGCTGAGGTAGTAGGCATATAGACCTGCACTATTGTGGTGGGCATTGGTTTGGTGTCTATCTTGACGACAATAATTCTTTCACTATGCTGCTCGTAGTAGTTTACCCGTTGCACTATTTTCTTATTCATTATTAAACCAACTCCTGCATTTCCTCTATTTGATTTTCTGTTGATAATTCGGTAGTCGCCTGACCAAAAATCCTGTTCCTCCTGCCTACGTACTTATACCAACTACATCTAACTTTAGTCTATCCATCTCCATTTTAAAATTCTCTAATTTACCACAACTATTCAAACTTCTAACGTTCCACGCTTCGACTCGCAGAATGTCAGTATCCATGTTCCTGATGATCGCCCCCGTGTCGTCCCCACCCGGAGATCCGAATGGAGGACTAGTGTACCTCCTGAATATTTTATTCGGGAGGAAGGCATCATCAGTACATCATTCATACAGAGAGAGAGCTGCATGTCCTCGGGAGTTAGTTACGGCTGTAGTTTCCCGTTGCTTTCAGCCATGTAGCAGTATCAACACAGCAAAGCCATGTTGAGTATTATTACAAGGCCATATCAGTCAATCATCCAGATTGCCGCCCTTGCAACTTCCGGAAGGCTGCTACCCCCCTTTCGATGAACCATTCCTTAGTCTGGTCTCTCAACTGATACCCATCCGATATGGTTGCACCTGCGGCTCGGCTATCTCCTTCATTGGGACACGCAAGCCTCCCCACCGCGGCAAGGTCACACTAATTAAAAAAATTCACATTTTACTTAGTCGTATATTAACCATTTGTCATTTATCGTTCCTAATATATGAAACGGAACCTTACTATACATCCTTGTGTTTCACTCGAAATTCTACCCGGGGCACAGTACACAAACGAAACAAAAGGCGTATACGTTGCAAGGACGAAATCGTTAGGAATTGGAATAATTTATCAAGGGAGACGTTCGATAAATTTTCAAGTTTTTTGATATCAATTCAGAAAGGACAAAATAAACACTTACTGGTAAGGAATCTGCCGCCTGGACGACAACCTTAAGTGCAGATCAGACACAGATAGGTCCTAGGACTAGGAGTGGGAAGAAAGCGACCATGGCGACCAAAATAGGAAACAACGGAAAACCATCTTCAAGGCTGCCGACAGTGGGGTTGGAATCCACTATTTCCCGAATACAAGCTGAGAGCTGCGCGCCCCTTCCATTTCCGTCCATTTCAACTCATTTGTTATGCCTCACTTTCGACTCTGGTGACTATGACTATTGTCTCACCACTTGTTTGTCTTCACAGAGTAACGTGAATGTCCAAATAAATGATCAATGAAACATAATGATTCCGAAATGTTCCTATACTTTCACCCCCTGTGGGTGGGGGACTCAGACGTAGACTACACCCACGGTATCCCCTGCCTGTCGTAAGAGGCGACTAAAAGGGGCGACCAAGGAATGATGAATCAGAACCATGAAACTACTTATGATTAGTACCATCATGCGGGGAACACCATTGGTTGCCTTTACTTGCGAGTAGTACCACTATTTTAGGTACTCAATAGTTTTATGATTAATAGCAGCAAAGAGTGGGTCACTGTGGGTTTCCAGTATCTGTGATTAGTACCACTAACGAGGGAAGTACCCCGGCTCGAACGGCTAAAATTGACAGAAAGTGGGCTTAAAGTATACAGTTGTACCTATGTTAGTAGGTATCAAGACTATTCATTTGTAGAAGTACGTGTTCGGTCGCCAGCGCCATCTGACAATCAGAGCACAGGCTGCACTGTATTGGAGCTGTACACGCACTGCCTGTTAGTCAGTTGCAGTGTGTCGTGGTCTGACATGAGTAGGTGGAAGCCAATCAACCCTGTGAATGTTGTGAAGTTGCTGCACGAAAAGGTACGCCGACGCTACACACTGGATAGTGAAGATGTTAGTGGAGTGGAGGATGGACCATTTGCATGCATGTTATATGATGTCATAACGCAGAAATACAATGGATCTGTAACAGAACTACATACCGACACATTGGAGAGTAATGGTGAGTGTGAGGTGGACGGCGTAGAAGGAACAGCTCGTGAGTATTTGGGTTCCAACCGTACCGACAATCCAGCAACGGAAGGAAGTACACGTGACAGTGATTTCACTCCTTCACCCCCAAAACGTGTACGAACAAGTTTGATACGGAGTACTGATGACCGAACATTGGACAACATTTATGAGGATTATTATAATCGCGGTTACAATTCTTATCAGAAACGAATGAAGCGTTATAGACGCATTAGGTCGACATCAAATTGCAGGTCGTTGTTCAAGGGAGACAAAACATTAAAATTGAAGGCTTTAAAAGAGTCTGTAAAAGCACAATTTAACAGAGCTAGAGATAATGGATCAGTGGTCCACTACTGACACATTCAAGCTTGGGCTCTGGAGGCCGCTAGAGCAGTTTCTCTGGACAATTTTAAAGCTTCGTAGCATTTTGTTAGGGCCTTCAAAGGCGAATATAATATTTCGTCCAGGCATATCACTAGTTTCTTGGCTCGCAAAGAGATAGAAGAAGAGCATGTTATTATACAAACAGCAGAAACATTTTTGGCAGACGTGAACATGTTATTCAGAATGGGAATATAATGAAGGAATGCAAGTGGAATAGTGGTCAGAGCCAATTATTTTATGAACTTACGTCTTCTAAAACACTTTCAAACAGAGGGGAAAAATCAACAGTTGGTCTGGTACAGTCTGTGCATAGTTCTACGCATAGGCAACTCATGGCTGTGTCCATGAATGGCAAATTAGCGACCAAGCTTTACATTTCTCTGCAGGAAAAGGATGGAACGTTTGGTCCGCAGTTTGCGAAGAAACTGACAGCAATGCGTCCACGGAACATCCATGCTGAAGCGAGTAAAAGTGGAAAAATGACTAAAGCACATATGAAGAGCTTCTTTAATTCGGTCCTCGCTGAACATGTTGGCAAGAGAGGTCTATTACTTTGCGATTCCTGGTCAGGACACAAAGACTACAGCTCATTAAAGAATGGTTTCCAAATAAAGATATTACATTAAAGATATTGCCATCAAAGACAACCAAATACTGTCAATCTCTGGATGTATATTTTTTAGGCAATACAAGCTCTATGTCAGACGTCTTGTTGATTTTGTACGTTTGCAAATAGATACCACGCAGGCCACGTTACATGATCGATACTTCATCATCCGTCTTCACTCCATCATCTACAACCAACTATCTGCACCGGGATACAGACCTATGTTAACATACGCATGGCAAAGAGCAGGTTATGATGTGGATGTTCCTGTTGCTTCGTTTGATAATGTGATCACCGTGGCATTTGAGTTTGGACTATTGCAATGCGGGAACATTGTAAATAATGTAGTATGTCTATATGTTGCCCTCGTTAAGTGTGTATACTGTTCCATTCCGCTGTGTTTTAATCACTTCATTGAAACTCCACATTTACACTTCGACGTCGAATGAAGTACAACACAGTATCTTCTATTGTGGGAAAGACGACTATGTCAACAGAGTACTGCATGTGTTAAGAGTTCTTGTTGCAAGCACGTGTTCAGCCTTTTGCCAGATGATACTGCACTACATCTGTTTCTTGTTACTATAATGGTCCGAAGTGCCTGTTGCACGGTAGTTTTTGCTGCAATTGTGTTTCTGCAATCTTCGTACGCCGTAACTTCTAAACATTGATTGTACACTAATGCGGGGTTTTACAGATAAATGCCCTTGATGGGTAGTAGAACAGACATATCTTTGTATGTTAAGCGCACTTCCAGTCGGTTTTAGCCGTTTTAGCTCGGGTACTTCCATCGGAAGTGTGGAACACCACGGGTTTATGTTGCCTGTGATTAGTACCATTATGAGAGAAACATAACGGGTCTGGACGTTGCCTATGATTAGTAGCCAGTATATGTGGAACATCACGGAAATACCGGCGCCTGTGATTAGTACACCTAGGCGAGGAACACCATGGGTTTGCGTTGCCTATGAGTGGCGTCATTATGTGAAAAATACCAGAGGTCTGCGTTACCTGTGCGACGTACAATACTGCTGAGTAGTACCATAATGTGTGGAACACCGTGAGTCTTCGCTACTTTTTATTAGTACCGCAATATGACAAATACCATGGTTCTACTTTACTAGCCATGAGTACCATTATGAGGGGTCGTTGACCTGGATTTTGGACACCTTGAGACATCGATTCAGGATTGTGCTTTGGAAGCAGCGTCTTGGTCAGTACTACTATTGTTTCAAGGTAGTTTCTGGGAAGGTGGGGCATTGCGGGTCGGATCCACTGATTGTTTTAAATTCATACTCATACATTCAGATTTCATCATTACGTTTGGAATTCTGGTCAGTGGATGAGATTGGACTCCTTAATTGTCATTACATTTCGTACCATTAGAGGCTGGTGGCCCCTTCAAACAACAAGCATCATCACCATCATCATCATCATCATCATCATCTTTTTTATATTTTGTTTGCTAGAGGTTTGACGCAGTGGCGTAGCCATGAATTGAAGGTAGGGAGAGCTCACCCCTAAACTACATACAATATGTTGAACATTATAAGCTTAGGTTAATAGCATATGAGGATTCAGATAAAACTGTTAACATATCTAGTTCAGATTCTTGTCTCCGTATTTTATGCTAAGGTTTGTTTTCTTTTTCTCTTTTTCGAAGAAATCGGTGACCGTTTCCTCACTTTGAATTTACTGCGAAATTGAACTGATCGACACTAAAACCTGTAGCTGACTGAGCGCTCAGTAAGCATCATTTTATCTTCACTCCTATGCTAAATACAGTACATCATGCTCTAGGAGCGAGTAAATACTCCTAAAATACACACACACACACGTCACATCCACAGGGCTTCAGTGACAACTCTCCACGCCATTTTTTCGGCTGGGTGGCGCTCATCTCTGCTGTTAACCAGTCGGCCCAAGGACAATCAAACGGGCAGACGCCTAGTTGGCTGTCGCCTCCCCTCTCCACCATGTACTCGTGCCTAATCAAGGGCGTGGACACATCTTTTTCTCCGACTTCCATCCGTGACGAAATTCACCGCAATGGGACCTTTGTGGACTCAGTTCTTCGTCTCCAGGATGGCCTCTCCGGACAACCCTCTCCAGATGTCGTCGCCTTCTTCCGCTTTCCAGGCCCACCGCTCGGCATCATTGAAAATGGCATACGATTATATGATGCAGACTACGCTGCGGTCGCTACTCCGGAGCATCTTCTCCAGCAAATGCTTTCCCTTCCTGACTTCCCCATCTCTCCTACCATACCTCCCATCGTTCCCCACTCCACCCCCACATTTACTACTACTACCACCACCACCATCACCACTTCTGTACATTCTGCTCCGTCGACTTCCACCTGCACTGTTTCGTCCTGTCACCCCTCTTCTATCATGTCTGCTCCAGTTACCTCCCTCCCTGCTCATTCACAGCCGCCCCTGCTCCCTTCACTGATACCACCGTCGCAGCTCCGCCACTCTCCCCCAACACTGCAGACTCCTCCGTACCAGCTCCCAACCGGCCTTCGTCATCGAGCTGTGTCATCCGTGGCCTGGACCCAGCCTTCACCGAGCAAGATATCCTGGCTGAACTGACCTCCGCCGGCGTTCCAGCCCGTCGCGCGCTCCGCATCTTTAACTCCAGCGGCCCGACCTTCATGGTTCGTCTCCAAGTCTCCTCTACAGCCGCCGTCGACCATCTCATCACCACCGGCGTCCGGTTTCGCGGGCGAACTTATCGAGTGGAGCCTTCTCGCTCCCCACCCCGCCCCGCTCGTTCCCCTCCTCGTACCTCTTCTCCTAGACCGCCGTCCACCCCGCCACCCACGCCGCCCCCGCAAGCGGTCCCCTTACCAGCTCCACAGCCTCCCTTCTTCCTCCCACCCCTCCCGACCCTAGACCTCCTCCGTCTACTTGCTACCTCCCTTACCAACATTACCGCCTCCCTTTCCTACCTTCTCTCTCAATACTACACCCCGCCTTACACCCAATTTCTACCCACACCGTATCTGTAATACTCTTATGTACATGTCTGTAACTACTGTCATTCTCTGTAACGCGCGCCCGAGATACATCTGTTTTCAATAAAGTCAATCGTCCCCCTTTTCCCTGCTGTTCGTAGGGGTTTGCCTTCTCGGGGTGCTCTGCGGGCTTCGCCCTGGATTCCGCCTTGTTGTGCCGGTGCCCTTACGCCAGATTCATTCATTCTTTTCCCCTTCTGGTGTGTACAACACACACCCCCTACATTTTCTCTTTTCTGTCATACCTTTTCTCTTCACACGGACGAAGAGCTCCTTAGTAGAGCTGATGGCCCGCCCCTCCTCGTCTGAGGAGCGGGAATGAAATAACTTGTTTTCGTTCGTTCCTAAAATACGGTGTAGTCAGGTTCATTTTCCTGTACACATTAGCACAGGAAAATGAACTCTGGACTGCATACCAATATGTGGCTGGGAGGTGTGACCTGTCTTAAGGGACATAACGGATAGGAAGAACATTGTCACACTCGTAGTTTGGGCATAAGAGCGACGACATGATAGCCCATACAGAGGTCATGATCCTTACAGCGTCAAATATATATGTTCTGACACCGTGGTTAGCCGGTTCGATTCCCGTTGATGGAAAATTTCACCATGTTGGCCGGCAGGGTAGGATAGTTGGGGGTGTACAATTACTAATAAGTAGGCTGTATGCCAAAAGCTGGAATTCAATTCCAAACCTCCCAGCAGTGTTCATATGGAGTAAGGGAATAACATTGTTGATGGCGATTCATCCGTCAGATGAGGACGTTAAGCCTTGAGCAGATCGCTTGGTGTTATTCGATAGGAGTAGGCTATGTGCTCACACCGGGTTTCAACCTCTCCCTACCTCATTATCAATATCCCACATCCAGGCGCGGGTCGACCATGGGCGTCAAATAGAAAGACCTGCACCAGGCGAGTCAAACATGTTTTTGGACACTCCCAGCACTAAAACTCATACGATATAAATAATATTATTATGTGGTAGATATATCCGCTAGGGGCAACTGTTTAATATGCCCTTTTAAGAGGCGGATGGAAACGTATTCCTTTAATTTGGGAAGCCGGGTCTAATTATTATAATACTATAGGCTTTACGTCCCACTAACTACATTTTGAGGACGGCGAGGTACTGCAATTTAGTCCCGCAGCAGTTCATTTACGTGCCAGTAAATCTACGACACGAGGTTGACGTATTTGAGCACCTTCAAATACCACCGGATTGAGCCAGGATCGAACCTGCCAAGTTGGGGTCAGAAGGCCAGCGCCTCAACCGTCTGAGCCGCTCAGCCTGGCCGCATCTGAATAATAATGCATGTGTTACTGTTGACAGCAGACAAATACATTCGCAGAACCGAACGTAAGACAAAAGTAATCTATGTTTGTATGCCATCCGTGACATGGATTCATGTCGGTAAGTCACATTTCAGATTAAGGTAAACCGGGCGAGTTGGCCGTGCGGTTAGAGTCGCGCAGCTGTGAGGTTGCATCCGGGAGTTAGTGGTTTGAATCCCACTGTCGGCAGCCCTGAAGATGGTTTTCCGCGGTTTCCCATTTTCACACCAGGCAAATGCTGGGGCTGTACCCTAAGGCCATGGCCGCTTCCTTCCCACTCCTACCTCTTCCCTATACTATCGTCGCCATAAGACCTGTCTGTGTCGGCGCGACGTAAAAAAAAGAAATGAAAAAATAACGAGGTCATAGTCGGCTGAAACCCCAGAGATGGATGATTTCTTCATGCTTTAACTCTGGCTAAAATTTGAACATATTTCTGCCCACTCCACTGGTTTATCGTCGCACTAACACCTCGCATGTTTTCGGTGACGTAACCATGAGAAAGGGATAGGATTGGAAAGGTAGTGAGCGTGGCCTTAATTAAGGTCCATCCCCGTCATTTGACTGGTGTGGAAAATGGGAAACCACGGGAAACCATCTTCAGGGTTGCCGACGGTGGGATCCGAACCTACCATCTCCCGAAAGCAAGCTCACAGCTGCGCGATCCTGACCGTACGGTCAACTCGTTTGGTAAGAAGTGGTCCTTGAGAAAGTCTTAAGAGTAGTATTTGGCAGAGACACAAGGCTAATTCCACCTGTTTTCCAGTTTAATTATGTGCCTTCTGTTACTATGATAGTGGGTATATCAAGTGACGTTAAAGACTTGTCTACCTACTTTCATCCTTGATGGTGGTTGAGTTACGCAAGCTGCCTGCTATTGACCTATTCTGTCAAACACTAATTAGCGGCCCTTCCGCTCGCTCCGCCCCTTTTCTTCCCAATACGGAACTGTCAACAACGTAGTAAAAGAACATGTAGAGGTTGTTATGTAACAAGCGAATATCACAGTCTTCTAGCCGCAGATGTCGTCTCGAGTCTTTTCATAACTAGAGCTTTATTTGGAGTCGATCAAAATAAGAGGTTTGTACAATATTATATGACGGAGGTTTACGGGTAGCGATTCTGCGTCTTACTGCGAGGCCCCTGGTTCGACTCTCCGTCAGGTCAGAAATTTTGTTTACGTGCACCTGAGGACTAGGTCGAGGTCTATTCAGCATATGTAAGAACATAACGGCCAAGAGGATTTGTTACGCTGACCGCGCGTCACCTCGTAATCGTAGGGTTTTAGATTGAGCACTGATCGCTTGGTAGTTTACAGCGTACTGCGTCTTTTGATATGAGCTAGAATAAATTTGTTGTAGACGGCCCCGTGGTGTAGGGACAGCGTGCTTGCCTTTTATCCAGAGGACCCAGGTTCGATTCCCGGCCAGGATATGGATTTTTACCTGGACCTGAGGGCTGGTTCGAGGTCCACCTAGCCTACGTGATAAGGGGATAAGAATTGAGGAACTACCTGACGGTGAGATAGCGGCCCCGGTCTAGAAAGGCAAGAATAACGGCCGAGAGGTTTCGTCGTGCTGACCACACGACACCTTATAATCTGCAGGCCTTCGGGCTAAGCAGCGGTCGCTCTGTAGGCCAAGGTCCTTCAAGGGCTGTAGTGCTATGGGGTTTGGTGTTTGGTTTGGTTTAGAATAAATTTGTTACTTTTACCGACATGTCTCAACCTGCCCAGCTCATTGGCAGTATGGTCAGCGTACAGGCCTTACGTTCCGAGTGCCCCGGGTTAGATTTCCGACCGGGTCGGGACTGTGCGTTTGTGTTCGTTCCAATACATTTCCTTTCCTTTGTTGAGAAACTCATCGACACTCCAGCCTGCCTCAAGGAAGAAGTTTAAGTAGGCCTGCATCAAACAAAGTTTATAAATTTAAATCTGAACATATAATATTGAACATCACCTCTAGAACATTTAAAGAGAAACTAGGGCTCGGAAGTTGAACACCTATAAATTGCTTAAAAAAGGCCTAAAAGAATACGTAAACAACGTCGTAGAAACGCGATCCAAATTCATTCATAATTTTAGTATTAAGTACATATTATTTAATGTTTTAAACTACAAAATTCTGGCGATATGCAACACACAGTACACAAATATATGAGTGAAATACTTCTTCATTCAGAGAGTATAATTATGTCTGTCTGTCTGTCTGTCTGTCTGTCTGTCTGTCTGTCAAGTAATCAGCCCAGAGGCTGGTCGGATCCTCAAATAGCACCACCAAACATTAAGTGGTTGTAAGGAAACCCCAAAAACCAATGGTAGCAGCAAAATGAGACGTACTAGGCAGATGAGGAGTGAGGTAGTTTTTCATTGCTTTCCCCACTGGATCAGACAGTACTGCTGCAGTAAGACCCTATGAGCAACACCTTTCATAACACTCAGATGCACTAGTTGTGCTCTGAATGTCAGTACTCAGCACTATCCATACCCCAGCAGCTTCCATATTGTCACAGCCATGGATGTTGACTGGGACTTCGGTGGAATCTACACTTTACTCTGGCCTGTGCAAAGAGATGGATGCAAAAGTACTGCATCCATCAAGAAATGACAGCAGGCAGGAGACAGTATATATTTTAGAATAATATAATTTTTGAAACAGGTAATTCCGTGTTTGTTAAAAGAAAGTATTTGCAAAATTTAGAATGAAATACTTTTTCCATCTGGAATGAATTCAGCGATGGATATCCTGGAAAAAGAAATAGAAGTTAGTGTAACTTGAATCATATTTGGCTTAACCACACTAGGGTTACAGTAATTGGAATTTGGAAACCTTATCTTAGTAGGCTTTGTAGTATATCACAGTGCTCATCTCCAGGTTCTTAGGTGTAAAGGATCCTCGTTTTTCAGACAGCACGCTGCGAAACATCGAGAAACATCTCTCCACATCAATGGATGTTAAAGGTTCATACTTGAATGAAGTGAGATCTTCCTCTTCAAAATAAATAAATAAATAAATAAATAAATAAATAAATAAATAAATAAATAAATAAATAAATAAATAAATAAATAAATAAATAAATAAATAAATAAATAAATAAATAAATAAATAAATAAATAAATTAAATACCGAGCTCGATAGCTGCAGTCGCTTAAGTGCGGCCAGTATCCAGTATTCGGGATATAGTGGGTTCGAACCCCACTGTCGGCAACCCTGAAGATGGTTTTCCGTGGTTTCCCATTTTCACACCAGGCAAATGTCGGGGCTGTACCTTAATTAAGGCCACGGCTGCTTCCTTCTCACTCCTAACCCTTTCCTGTCCCATCGTCGCCATAAGACCTATCTGTGTCGGTGCGACGTAAAGCAAATAGTAACCTCTTCAAAAACACTCATAAAAATGTTCTCCTTTCAATATTTCACTTATTTTGCATATACTGTAATTTGATACCCTGTTTTTTTAAGCACTAGTTTTATCATTTCATTTCATTTTCTCTCGTTTTAGATATGGTTCAAATGCATTATATGTATTTACTAGAGAAAAGATGTTTAAGAGGTGATGGATAAACTAATGATAATTAGAATTGAGAATGGGCAGTAAAAGGTAGTAAAAAGAAGTCGAAAGAAAGCCGTTAAGACCTAAAAAAGGAGCAATAAGCCATAACACGCCGAAAAAGGAGAAAAAGGATAAATAAACCCACCATTATCTGGCCTAGAATGACCCAGAATGAAATATATTAGTACTTTTCCTCAACTTCCGAGCTCTACTAATAACATAATATATAGGCTATAGCAGGGGTTTCCAGTTTGTAAGGGCTCGAGGGCCATTTTTTAAACCTTAGTCATGTTCGCGGGCCGCATTTAAATAGGCCAATTTCCGTAAAATTCTGAAAATAGTACAGAAGCACCATTATAAAATAATATGCATCATTTTAAGTGCTTAAGACATGATTTTAAAATTGCATAAAAGAGTGAAATTAGGAGCCGGGCTGAGTGGCTGAGACGGCTGAGGCGCTGGCCTTCTGGCCCCAGCTTGGCAGGTACGATTCTGGCTCAGTCTGGTGGTATTTGAAGGTGGTAAAATACGTCAGCCTCGTGTCGGTAGATTTACTGGCACCTAAAAGTACTCATGTTGGACAAAATTTCGACACCTCGGCGTCTCCGAAAACCATCAACTGTGGTCAGTGGGACATAAAAATAACATTATTATTTGAAATTTGGTTTTTAAATGTTTTTATATCAAAATCTGTTGAAAACAAGTGAATACTTGAAAAGAGGAACTAGTATTAAAGAATAATTAGTTCTGACTTGGGTCTGTAAGGTGTATAAACATCAATACGTTTTTTGAACGAGCTAATAAATATTTTTGTGACTTTTCTTCACATTATTTGTTACTGTGCTCTCGCGGGCCGCAAAAATGTTTTCGCGCGCTACATCCGGCCCGCGAGCCGCCATTTGGAAACCCCTGGTCTATAGCATTAAGGCTTTTATTGCCGGGAGTGTCCGAGGACCTGTTTGGTTCGCCTGCTGCAGCTACTTCTAGTCGACTCCCATACATGACTTGCGTATCATGTTTTATGTTTTTATATTGGCTTTACGTCGCACCGACACAGATAGGTCTCATGGTGACGATAGGATAGGAAAGGGCTAGGAGTTGGAAGGAAACGGCCGTGGTCTTAATTAAGGCATAGCCCCAGAATTTGCTTGGTGTGAAAATGGGAAACCACGGAAAACCATCTTCAGGGCTGCCGACAGTGGGATTCGAGCCCACTATCTCCCAGATTCAAGCTCAAAGTTGCCGGCCCCTAAACGCACGGCTAACTCGCCCGATCGTGTCAGGTCGTGAGATGAGAATAATAAAATAATATTAATCAAATAATAATAATAATAATAATAATAATAATAATAATAATAATAATAATAATAATAATAATAATAAGACGGACCGGAAAAGAGAAAATTGCGCAGATAACTAGGTTACTGAAGATGTGAAGAGCCTTCACTACAACACTGTGATTAAAACGGAAGTGCTATACACAAGTGAGACCCTGACGTTACACACCAAAAGTGATCTGGAGAACCTACTTAAAGAGGAGAAAAAAATCATCAGAAAAATTATCGGCCCAAAGCTCACTCCTGGGATACCATAGAGAGGTTGTCTAACCTCGCAGCAGACACCCTCAAAAGGCGACTAAAATTTTATGAACACGTAGGCAGACCCCCAAAATCTAGACCAGGGCCTCTCAGGGTGCATGCGCCTGGTGTATGCACTGTGCAAAAGACGACTTCGCTTGGTTGACCAGAGTGCAGACCCACACTCCTCGATTTGGAGCAATAGCGTTGTTTCTCTCTTTCCCCACGCCTGTCTCGCTCACTCCCTCTGTCTCTCTCTCTTCCTCACTTGCTCCGTAGCGCTCCAAATCCGAACTGAGTTGAGCCGAGCTTAGCCGAGTAGCCCAGAGACGAAGCGTTGATCCGAGCCGAGCCAAGTGGTACCGATGCACTGTGCACAACAACTGTGCACCGCTATTTGCACGCGTGAGGTTTTGGGCGTTAGAGAGACCCTGATCTAGACTTACGTTCAGAATCATCAGATACATCCAGGGGGTCAAGACCAATACACCATGGATGACGCAAGTAAAACTTGATTTGGAAAGGGCGCAGGTAGTTTCAGCGGACATTGCAAACAAAAACATCTATAGGCACAAGATATACAGGTGGGAAGTAATGCCAGAGAATGCAGCACCTAAAGCACCAACGCCGAAGTGGACCGAAGAAGGGAACAGGGCCTTTAGTGACCAAATGAAAGAAGACTGTAAGAACAGGAAGAACAAGCAGTCATGAATGATTCACGGGGTCTAATATCGGCCTATTACGTGTGTAATAATAATAATAAGACGGTAGGGAGGGGGCAAAACCCGGTGTCTGCACATGGCCTACTCCTATTAACGAGTCTGTTCAAGACTTAACTGCAACATCCGACCGGACGAATCACCATGCATAACCTCATATATGCCCTCACTCCACGTGAACACTGTGGAGAGGTTTGGAGTCGAATCGAGGCTTTTGGCACGCAATCTTCTTCTTCTACCGCAGAATTTTTCCACAGCTGTGGGATTGCGGTTGCAAACTGTGTCGCACATGGGGATTTGGCCCTATTTTATGGCCGGATGCCCTTCCTGACGCCAATCCTATATGGAGGGATGTATCCACTAATGCGTGTTTCTAGTAGTGGTTGGTAGTGTAATGTGGTGTGTTGTGTGAATATGAAGAGGAGTGTGTTGGGAAAAAACGCAAACACCCAGTCACCAAGCCAGAAGAATTAATAAGACGCCATTAAAATCCCTGACGAGATCGGAAATTGAACTTGGGACTCTCTGAACCGAAGGCCTCAACTCTGACCGTTCAGCCAAGAAGTCGGACGCTTTTGGCACGCAATCTAGTGATTACAAATTATATACCACCACCTCTTCTACCCTGCCAGACAACATTCTGATGGTGATTAATTTCACCAATGGGACTCGAACCATCTAACCACGGTGTTAGACTATAGGGACCTGGCATACTAACCAAACAGAGAGCCAGCCGTCGCGGTTCCCAGCGCGGTCGACCTGCTGGATATAATCAGACACGACTGTCCGAAAGCAGACCAGACCATAACCAGCAGACAGCTTGCCCAACCGGCGGGCACCCAAGAAGCAAACAAATTTGTCAGAGCCCTCAGTGCGGTAATTGGTTCGGAATTCGTCCCGTTGCGACACGGTAAAACTACACTTGTTCCGACCGTGCCCACTGAGTGAGCGCCAAATAACGCCGGTCCCCGTACGAGTTTGACCAGACCAAACCACTGCTTCACCTTACCTGCTCCCACATTCACACACTATGAGCCAACCTCCAGTCTGGCAAACCGAATTAACTGCCAATCTACAAGCCTGGCAAGCAGAAATAACGTCCTTCATGGAATCATCTTTCAGTCCTCTCACTCAACTCACACCATCTCAAACGCCTCTATCCACCCCGAGCCCATTAAGCCACCAGTCTCCACCCTACTCCCCCGCCTCCCCGTACTCCTCTCCCCACCAACCTCTCATCCAATCAACCCCTCAGGAAGAAGATGAGAGCGATAACTCAGACGAAGAAGAAGACAACACCGAAGAAGTTGACTACATAGCCCAACTCTTCTGTGTTCGTGGGAACGCCACCTTTCCAGTTTCTCCGAAATGTAAGGTGCTAATATTCAACCTCAGGAATCTAGTCCCGGTCCCCGTGACCAGGAAAGCCATCATTAGCGCCCTTATGCCTATCTCTTCCGAGCACATCGCAGTCATCGAAGAGTCTCATAAAAACCTACTGTTGGTCACTCCTTATCGCAATAATTCTATCAAACATATTCTAGAAGCTCTTCAAATATCCCTATACCTATTATTATTATTATTATTATTATTATTATTATTATTATTATTATTACTAATCCCCTCAATAATGACGTCAATCAACAAATCATCTTACCGCCCAAAACCACGAACCAAGCAACCCAAACTCTCTCCACCCCCACATCTCAAATCAAGCCCTCATCAGTGGAAGCAACAACTCAAACAACCTCAACTAATGTTACCAACAAACACGCCAGGAAAACTCAAGACGCCAGCTGTCAAGCCACCGCCAACAGAAGAAAATTGAAGCCTTAAGCTACCCAAACCAATTCTCCCCACCCCACCACAGGTACCTCCATACAAGCCACTCCAAACACCCAACAGCAAGAATCCCAAACAACTCCAGACACCCAAGATAAATCTCAGCACATCTATCCCATAGCCTCCGATACCCGCACTCAAACCATCCCCACCCCTCCCCCACTATAACTCCCTCCGTCAAGCAATAAATGAACTCATTCAACCGACATCACTACCCAATCACAAATTTCTCAATCCATAGTCAATAATAACCTACCCCAGAAGCAAAACCAAACAAAACGGACAAAAATGACAAAACACTCCTTCTTCCCACACCACATATAAAAACCACATCATCCGGGAGATAGTAGGTTCGAATCCCACTATCGGCAGCCCTGAAAATGGTTTTCCGTGGTTTCCCATTTTCACACCAGGCAAATGCTGGGGCTGTACCTTAATTAAGGCCACGGCCGCTTTCTTCCAACTCCTAAGCCTTTCCTATCCCATCGTCGCCATAAGACCTATCTGTGTCGGTGCGACGTAAAGCCCCTAGCAAAAAAAAAAAAAAAAAAAACACACATCTCAACCTCGCCCACCACACCCCTCATTAACCATTCTCTGCTATAATTGTCTTAAAGTAAATCACCATGCCGCCAGGTGCAAAAATAAGACCCGATGCAACAGGTGTGGTGGACCTCACCACCACCCTGAATGCAAGGTGCCACACGACCAGGTGACCTGCGCTAATTGCCACGGCAATCACGCAGCATCGTTCCCTGGGTGCCCGTATTTTAAGAAGGCAATCAAACAAAATCTTCGCAAAAACATCTATACAAAGCCGACTGGAACACATACACAACAAACCCACCCCCGCCTCTTCATACCACCCCCATCCCTCCAACCAACCCACCCAACAGTAACCTTCTACTGCACATCTTCAGCCCACTCCAACACCAAATTCAGTCCAACTCAGGGTTCCCTCGGTGGATCGAGTAGCCGAGACCCTGACGAACCTAACCTGACTTACTCCCCCCCCCCAACCCCCGCCGCCCAACCTCCATCAAGAAAGTATGACCAACCATGCTTAGTTCTCAATTCAGTAGCTACTGATCTTCAACAACAAAGGGCCTTTTTAACACTAAAAATGATGAAGCACTAGTTCCCGTAGACGAGGCGGTGCACACACCATACATGCTGCATATTAACGATGCTATTCAAAATTAACATCCGCACACCCACGTCAACGTAAACTCATGCTTAACAAAAGTGGTCGTCACTGCGAACATCGGTAACAACCTCACTATTCACAGATCAGCAATATTGGGCGTGGTCAGCACTTGGATGGGTGACCATCCAGCACTACCACTTACCGATACATGTAACTGCTGTGCCGGTCATGTTCACTGAATGTATATTAATCTTCCTGGGTACACACACGCTAGAGTGCAACATACACATACAGACAAAGCAAACACATCAACGGAGTTAAGCAACAGTGGGAGTGGTCATCCACTGGATGGGTGGCCAGCACTTATACTTCCCAAACTACAAATACAGCACAAAATCACCTATACTGGTATATTTTTAAATTTAAAAAAAATTAAATTCAAATGATAAAACACACTACAGTCCAAAAACACTACAGACCGACAGAGGAGTTCCGATTGGAGCACCGGTATCGGTGTCTCATAGAGACAGGTGGACCATACAGAACCTAGGGGGCTGTCGAAAGGCACATCTTTATTTCTAATCATATACAATGCTTGTTCTTTATATTTATCACCTCAGGATTTAGGTAGTCCGCTTCAGTGGTGTAGTGGTTACTGTGATTAGCTTCCATCCCCGGAGGCCCGGGTTCACTTCCCGGCTTTGCCACGAAATTTGAAAAGTGGTACGAGGGCTGGAACGGGATCCACTCAGCCTCGGGAGGTCTACTGAGTAGAGGAGGATTCGATTCCCACTTCAGCCATCCTAGAAATGGTTTTTCGTGGTTTCCCACTTCTCCTCCAGACAAATGCCTGGATGGTACTCAAGGCCACCACGGCTGCTTCCCTCCTGTTCCTTGTTATCACTTCCAATTTTCCCAACCCCACAAAGCCCCTGTTCAGCCGTTGTCTACGAGATATTAAACGCCGGGAAATAGAGATACTTCCGACTACCACCACTAGAGTTCTCTTTAATGAGCTGTCTCGTCCGCTCATTGCAACACGTTCGAATATGAAAAACTATACAAATTCATTCAAACTAGTAATTTCAGAAGACAGCAAACAGATGTGAGATAAAAGATAGACCAAGAGGAATTGTTTGACTTATTTTCTACAACGTATTTCTTACACTATGCTTAAAAGAAAAAATAATTCACGAAAGAAGCAGAGGAATCTGATAGCGAGTTTGTCACTTCTTACCGATTCTTTAATTGTCCCTCAGAGTATCCAATAAACGGATCGAGATTGAGGTCATAAATAACTTTGGGTTTAATCGCCCTGTCACCATTTATAAGTGATCCAATCTATTCCTGATGTTTTGACATTCGTATTGAAACAGTTGTTTGGTGATCGATGTTGTGCCCGTTTTACCATTAGAAAATCCTATGTAATTTTTCAGCGTCTTCTAATACGGTAGAGTTAGGCAGTGCAAGGATCACATAAATCTGTAACTGGTAAGTGCTTTCCTATGCCAGAGGACCCGAATATTTATCGTCGTTTCACCGCATTTCTCTTTTCTCTTCCCGTAAAATTAAATTTGTTCTAACAGGAATCAAGCTTCTAAATGACCAATTTTAGCATTCTATTTAATTTGGTTTGCTTTTTGGTCAAGTTCAGATACCTTAAACCTTTATTTTCTGATTTTATTTCCCGTATCCTACTTCACAATTTACAGATTGTTTTCTGTAATCTGGTATTTAATTTTCTCATCCGTATATTTTTAGATTTAACAGTGATACTTGTAGTCTTTCCTTCACATAGAAGAGAGACTTGTACTCCTTTTTCGTTTGTGGCTGACGTATGAAGATATGGTATGTTCATCGTTATCTGAATCGGAACTTTTACTAAATTTTGATGGCAATACATCATTTTAGGGAGGTGGACGCTTCCTGCGTCTGACATTTTCCTGTTTGTGAACAGGATACACACTGAAAACAGAAGGAACTTTGATTGATGTGCTTACACTGAAACCTGTTTTATGAGAAGAATTGCTAGGTATCTAAAGATATCCTACTTTATCACCTTGCCTAGAAATAGCTTCCTTCCATTTCCCTTCAACCGCACTCGGAAGGGAAACTAAGGAACGTAAATTTTCATACTTTTTAAGTGTCATCTGAAATATATTGAGGTTCACAACAGTGCACCTTTCCTCACAGATACTCACCGACAGAAACAATATTCACAATAAATTGCACAAAGTCAACACAGCATCACAGTTACTCCGCATATTACAATGGTGAAGTCCGCCAAGAACAGAACGGAAACCTGGCATCTAGCGGCCAAACCGTTAACACAACACGGTCGGGCCGCATTTTCAGCGACAAATTAGTAGCTATATCCCGGCCTTGTATATCTCGTAGGCAACGGTTCAGCATAGCAGGCGAGGCCTCATGGGCGAGGTACTGGTCCTCGTTCGCAATTGTATCCCCCGACCTAAAGCGTCACGCTCAAGGACATTGCCCTTGAGGCGGTAGAGGTGGGATCTATCGCTGAGTCCGAGGGAAAAACTAACCCTGACGATAAACAGATTAAGAAGGAAAGAAAAGGATTTAAGTAAACAGCTGTAACAGAGGTGATGACACCTAGTAGTTTAGGTAAAATGTGTAATTTCTTTCTCATGTATTTCCAGAATTTATGTTATACTGAATTGCTGTCGATAGACTGAAGAATCTCACAGTCATACAATAAATAAACATATTGCTGTATTTTCTACAGCATGCTTGAACCATTACTGCATGTCCGAAAAATAAACAGGGTTTACTTGTAACTTATACCTTGCAAATATCGTTCTCTGTTATGTCGTATGATCACAGTAAAAAATCCCTTTCATCCTATAAAACCTGCGGTAGGTGGGTAAATATAAAGGCAGGCTCTGATTGACACCAGGAACAGTGCTTCACTCAATTGAATCATCGTGGTATCTATACACACTTCAGAAGCTGTGGATCCCAGGGGGGCTATGAATTTTGTCATAACAACATTTCCAATTACTGTAGTCTTGGGGAAGTTTATTTTACTATTTGCTTTACGTTGGACTGACATAGAAAGGTCTTATGGCGACGATGGGACAGGAAAGGGCTAGGGGTGGGAGGAAGCGGCCGTAGTCTTAATGAAGGTACAGACCCAGCTTTTGCCTGGTGTGAAGATGGGAAAGCATGGGAAACTATCTTCAAGGCTGCCAACAGTGGGTTCGAACCCACTAGCTCACAGCTGCGCGCCCCTAATAGCACGATCAACTGGGAGAAGTCTAAACAGAGATGACTGGCAATCAGTGGGCCCCAGTTGAGAGTGACGGTGGTATACTTACAGATTTCAGACATCTCTATTGTGTTTATTTTGTCACACCCCTTTATCAACCCTTACTCTATTCCGAATCTGCCAGTATCGTTTGCGGGATATAATAAATATTTCCTTTCCTCTTCTTTATATGGCCCTTCCTTTCTTCAGCCGAGAAGTCTTGGAGTGGGTGCTGTTTCCCTTCTTCCTCAAGATAACGTTTCAGGAGGAGGATAACCTCTTAAAACAACAACCATCACTACCACTGCCAACACCAATGTTTGAGTCGCCTCCCATAGAACGCTCCAAATTGCTTGCTTGTTTACTTTAGTGAGAATCAGGTTGATTAACATCTGCACGCTGCGTAACTCACAGGTACGTTGTTTGCATTCGATCCGCTTCTCTCAACTTGTAACGCAGGTCTGCTTTTCATGAGAGAAACCACGGAGTGTTTTACTTGCACTTTCCTCCTGGTTAATGAACTTGTTTTGACAGATACATTAATTGGACGCCACACCAATGGTGGTAACGAGCCTCCGTGACTCAGGCGGCCTTTCACTACTGGGTTCTGTGGTTCAAATCTCGGCCATTCCGTGCGGGATTTGTGCTGGACAAAGCGGAGGCGGGGCAGGTTTTTCTCCGGGTACTCCATATTTCCATTCATTCCAGAAACACTCTCCATTATCATTTCATTTCATCTGTGTCATCAATCATTGCTCCAGAGGACTGCTACAAGCTTCGGCAGCCGGCACAATTCCAATTCTTGCCGCTAGATGGGGCTTCACTCATTCCATTCCTGACCCGCTCGAATGACTGGAAACAGGCTGATGATTTTCATTTTCACCAATGTTGGTCCTTTGAGGCAGTGTTGAGAAAAATATTCAGAGCCATGAAACTCTGTTCCATAAATTAATAAATTATGGAAGCCTATATGAATATTTGCGATCTTACTTTAAACATTGATTTGACTCGTTTAATTTCTTCTCAGATAAGCGCAGCTGAAAATTTCGTCATTATAGGAAAATCATTGGAAATCCTCAGCAGCTCTATGATGTTGCTAGTAGTCAAGATTCTTTATGTAGCATATGGCCTTTAGTGCTGGGATTGGCAGAAGGCATAGTCGTCTGAAGCGTAAAGAACTTTGCCATAATGTTCTTGAGTAGAATCACTTCTTTTTATTCCTCAGCTTTTCCGACACTTGTGGGGTAGCGGGTGCGAAATGTGTCGAACATGTGGATTTGGCTCTGTTTTACGGTCGTATGCCCTTCCTGACGTGAACCCTATATGGACGGATGTAATCATTATTGCGTGTTTCTGTGGTGTTTGGTAGTGTAGTATGTTGTCTGAACATGAAGAGGAAAGTGTTGGAACAAACACAAATATCCAGTCCTTAAGTCAGAAGATATTTTTTTAACAATTTGTTTTACGTCGCACCGACACAGATAGGTCATATGGCGACGATGGGATAGGAAAGGTCTAGGAGTAGGAAGGAAGCGACCGTGGCCTTAATTAAGGTACAGCCCCAGTATTTGCCTGCTGTGAAAATGGGAAACCACGGAAAACCATCTTCAGGGCTGCCGTTAGTTAGGGTCGAACCCATTATCTCCCGGGTGCAAGTTCACAGCTGCGCGTCCTTAACCGAACGGCCTACTCTCCCGGTTCCAGAATAATTAATCAGATACGATTTCCATGACCTGGCTGGGAATCGAACAGGGACTCTATGAACTGAAGCCCTCAACGCTGACCATTCAGCCAAGGAGTCGGACTGGAGCGGCATCACTGACCCTAGAATTAATAATTGTCAGCATCCGCAGGAAGTAGCTGTGCAATGCATACCATTAAACAGCACTCATACACCTCAACAGCTACCCTACGTAGTCATGAATGAGAATGACATAATAGTGAATGTCTGAGCCAACAGACTGGTATAAACATCCTACATATCGTCGTTGCGTCTGCGAAAACCGTTATGTGACATACTTCAACTTAGAACTCCGGCTGGTAAGTTTCCGTCATTTTAAGGTTCAATGTTGTGCGACTAATTTCAAAGAATTCTCGCTCTTGATATATCGCACCGCGAGAAGAGGGCCACACGTGCAGAACGATACTTCTGAGATAATATAGGAATGGATGATTTAAAAGTGCTCTAGTAAATTCAGTTTTTAATGTATTTGTATATATGTCATATATTTTATATAGCCTATTTTAAATTTTTTACATTCTTACATTGCAATTATCAGAGAAGTATCATTTTTGCACTTGTGGCCCTCTTCGTCCCAAGGTGCGATATGTGCTGCTGGTCAGTATTTCTCCCACAACAATATCGCGTAGTGGTATCCGCAGGGGCAAAACGACATACATATGCATACATATGCCTCTGTGAATGACGTCTACAATCCGCCATTTGTAAGAAGCGTTGCGGCCATGTTTAGTTCCACACCTCTTATCTTTATATCATACCTCCCGTGGGTGGGAACGACGAAAAGTACACCCGCGGTATCCCCTACCTGTCGTAAGAGGCGATTAAAAGGGGCGATCAAGGGATGGTAGTTTTGGAACCATGAGCTTACCTGTTTTTAGTACTATTGCGTGAGGAACACCATGGGTCTACGTTGCTTGCGATTATTACCACCACCGGGCGAGTTGGCCATGCAGTTAGGATAGCGCAGCTGTGAGCTCGCATCCGTGAGATAGTGGGTTCGAACCCCACTGTCGGCAGCCCTGAAGATGGTTTTCCGTGGTTTCCCATTTTCACACCAGGCAAATGCTGGGGCTGTACCTTAATCAAGGCCACTGCCACTTCCTTCCCATTCCTATGCCTTCCCTGTGCCATCGTCGCCATAAGACCTATCTGTGTCTGTGCAACGTAAAACAACTAGCAAAAAAAAAAAAAATAGTACCACCATATGAGGAACACCACGGGTCTGGGTGTTGCCTGTGATTAGAATAACTCTGTGAGGAAACCTCTGTGATTAGCATAATCAGGGGAGGAACACCATAGGTTAACATTATCTGTGATTAGTACCACCATGTGAGGAACACCATGAGTATACGCGGTCTGTGATTAGTACCACTATATGAGGAACACTACGGGTGTGCATTACCTGTGAGCAGTACTATTATGTGAGGAACCCCATGGGTCTGCATTACCTGTGAGTAGTATCATTATGTGAGGAACCCCATGGG
Source organism: Anabrus simplex (assembly GCF_040414725.1). Classification (NCBI taxonomy): domain Eukaryota; kingdom Metazoa; phylum Arthropoda; class Insecta; order Orthoptera; family Tettigoniidae; genus Anabrus; species Anabrus simplex. The sequence continues at coordinate 190,327,085 of NC_090271.1, read as the reverse complement.
TCTGCATTACCTGTGAGTAGTATCATTATGTGAGGAACACCATGGGTCTGCATTACCTGTGAGTAGTATCATTATGTGAGGAACCCCATGGGTCTGCATTACCTGTGAGCAATACCATTATGTGAGAAATACCATGGGTCTACATTACCTGTGATTAGTAAGGCCTACCACTTTGTGAGGAACACCATGAGTATACGCGGTACCACTATATTAGGAACACTACGGGTGTGCATTACCTGTGAGCAGTACTATTATGTGAGGAACCCCATGGGTCTGCATTACCTGTGAGTAGTATCATTATGTGAGGAACACCATGGGTCTGCATTACCTGTGAACAGTATCATTATGTGAGGAACACCATGGGTTTGCATTACCTGTGACTAGTATCATTATGTGAGGAACACCATGGGTCTGCATTACCTGTGAGTAGTATCATTATGTGAGGAACACCATGGGTCTGCATTACCTGTGAGTAGTATCATTATGTGAGGAACCCCATGGGTCTGCATTACCTGTGAGCAGTACTATTATGTGAGGAACCCCATGGGTCTGCATTACCTGTGAGTAGTATCATTATGTGAGGAACCCCATGGGTCTGCATTACCTGTGAGTAGTATCATTATGTTAGGAACACCATGGGTCTGCATTACCTGTGAGCAGTACTATTATGTGAGGAACCCCATGGGTCTGCATTACCTGTGAGTAGTATCATTATGTGAGGAACCCCATGGGTCTGCATTACCTGTGAGTAGTATCATTATGTGAGGAACACCATGGGTCTGCATTACCTGTGAGTAGTATCATTATGTGAGGAACACCATGGGTCTGCATTACCTGTGAACAGTATCATTATGTGAGGAACACCATGGGTCTGCATTACCTGTGACTAGTATCATTATGTGAGGAACACCATGGGTCTGCATTACCTGTGAGCAATACCATTATGTGAGAAATACCATGGGTCTACATTACCTGTGATTAGTAAGGCCTACCACTTTGTGAGGAACACCATTAGTCTACGTTACCTGTAGTTAATACCACTATGAGGAACATCATGGGTCTACTTTACCAGTGATTAATACCATAATGAGGGGACGGTCACCTGGATTTTGGACCCCGATATCATCGATACATACTTTTACTTTGGATGCAGTTCCTTGTTCTGTTTATACCATTTTTGAGTTATTTTATAGGAAAGTAGGGCATTGCCGGTCGGATCCACTGATTGTTTTAAGTTCATAATTCATTTTGTATCGTTGCTTTTGAATTCCAGTCAGTGGAAGAATTTTGGAATTTTGATAATCATATCATTGCTCTTCAACACGTACCATTAGGGGCCGATGACCTAGGTGTTAGGCCCATTAAACAACAACAACAACAACAACAACAACAACAACAACAACAATAATAACCATCATCTTTAAATCATTAGAATCTGTCTCTAACCGGCACTACCTTGGCCTCCCTCCACTTGTCTTACCATCTATGACCAAGTCCATTATTCTCCTACGTAACCTAAGATTCTCCATTCACTTCACTACCGAAGCCGGTTTATACGTACAACTTGATCCATTGAGTTGCGAGCTTAGCCTCCATCGTCTCATTCAGACTACCCTCCTGACGTTGTTCACACCTGTTTTTATCAGCGATCATTCTCATAATTCCATGTCTGTTATTTCTAACTTATGAATAAGATATCCTGAGTCCACCCAGCATTCATCCCCGTACTTCAGAATTTGTCTGAAAGTAGACCGATGTAAAAAAAGTATCGTCCGGGAGCTGACTTTGACTACCTTTGACCGCAACTGCGAGCTCCATACATTAGCTTTGCAGCAGCTTGATTGAAATTTCACTTACTATACTATTATCCTGTGAAAATACGCACCCTATATACTTGAAATATCCAACAAAAGCAATTTATCGAAACAAATAATATTCCAAATTTGAGACATGTTTGAGAATGCCTTTAATGAATTATATTTACCAATTTCCCTTTCAGAAATGAGTATTATAATTTGGAATACAAACTGTGCCTTTCAATCACACACGTTATGCTTAAAAAGGTTTAATGCGAGAAAGCTATAACTTTAAATCGTGTCGTGTGTCGAGTTTACTTTTATCTAAAGGTTTTAATTAATAGTTATATAAAAAATGAAAGCTAGGATGAGTGGTTCATACGGAAGAATGCTGGCCATCTGAACCCAAGTTGGCGGGTTCGATACCGGTTCACACCGACGGTACTTGAAGTTGCTTAAATACAGCAGGCTCGTATCGGTAGATTTCCTGGCACGAAAATCAACTCCTGCAAGATAATATTTCGACACCTCCTAAAATTGAAAAGGTCGCTAGGGATATTAATTATTATTATTATTATTATTATTATTATTATTATTATTATTAATGTTATTATTATTATTATTATTATTATTATTATTATTATTATTATTATTATTATTATTATTATTATTATTATTATTATTATTATTATTATTATTATTATATTTGTGTATGGCCATTTGAGACCACGTTAAGCAACAATCACACCTTACTGGAATCCTTCTTTGAAGCACAAAATTCTTTGTATTCTTTCTCTGTCAGCCTGTCTTCTTTCCTCTGTCCATCTCCTATTCAGTTCCTATTCGTCATGGAAGCCTCTGAAGCTGTCGATCACTGATCACTGATCACTGATCTATACCTTGTTCGGTTTAGGATGTCTTCCAGATTTGATCCAGACTGCTCAAGATACTTTCTTACCTCCCCGAACTATTTGTCGGAAACTTTGGGTCTACTGTCAAGTGATTGAAAAATCTATTTTGGCTGCCTGTTTTGTTATTGCTATTATTATTATTTTACTAAATTCGTGTGGACAATCTAGATTAGATGTTCTGCTTGCTTTCTCTTCTGCTCTGAAAACATCTTTATGTTTTGAATTCTAGCTTTCCCCTGTCGGTCTATCAGGGTCTGCTGCTGTTCCTCGGGTTTCTGGAACTTCCCGTGTGTGTTGAATATCGTTGCGAATGTGTTTCTCTCCACTTTAGGTGTAGTTCAGGTAGGTTTTTATTTACTGTTTTCATCGAGGTCATGGTGCTCTTGCATTTTTTACTGTGATCCCAGCTCCTATTAGCCAATTTATTGTCGCTCATCCGATGGATATGCCGAACAAACTTCAAGTGCCCTTTTCTCTTTCTTCAGTCCATTAATTAAAATTTATTGAATAAATAATTGATTATTATGCACAATTCTTCATTCTTCCTTTTCTTCCAGACGTCACCTACATTTATAGGGACTAACGTGGTCCTAAAATGTTACAAAACATTTTACAATCACGCAACTTTGGATGCTTGACTCATAAGATTGCTTAGACTATTCATAACTGTACTGTGTAAGTACACAGTTCAAAAAATTAGGGGAACATGCTTTGCAACGTCTGGCATGTGAACGTTAATTTGGAAATGGGGTTCCAATGGTCGTACAGAATACCTTGAGACCTTAGCTACTCAGGGTATGTCAAATCGAAGTTATACTCCATCTGTAGGCGTAGCCATGCATTAAACTGCCAGGCGACCCCTGGAAACAAAGCGAACAGAGGTGCGCCCGTGTGTCGTTGTGAGGTATACAGACAACTGCGGTCATTTGAGCACGTTGTACGTCAACCAGCACAACCCATTAGACATCTTAACGAGGTTCATGTCGCAAAAGCCGTCACTTTGATCCAGAAAGGATGGACTTTTCGTCGTGATGCTGTGGATCTCAATCTCTCTCCGTCAGTTATTCAATGCTTGCGGAATCGCTGCAATGAGACAGACCAGTTCACAAGGAGCGTTGGACAAAGTAGTGGACCCATGACAATCCCGCAGGATGACCGATTTCTGACAATCTGTGCATTGCGGCGTCGTTCAGCAACTCCTAGAGAACTGCAACAAGACCTCAGGAGGGTCACTGGAGTCACGGTGTCTGACCAGACAGTATGGAACAGGTTAAGAGAAGTGTCCTTACGATCCAAACGTCCTGTTCGAGTGCCCCGTTTAACGCAGCAACATCGCGCAGCTTGCCTTCTGTTTGCCCGTACCCACGTCAAATGGCAACTTCGCCATTGGAGACCTGTGTTGTTCACAGACGAGTTCAGATATCCCCTGACACAGCGTAATGGACGTCAACGTGTATGGGAACGCCGTGGTGAGCAGTACATGCCAAATGTTGTCCAGGAAGGCGACGGATTCGAACAAGGTTCTGTGATAGTTTGGAGTGGCATCAGTATTGATGCCCGTACGGATCCTGTCGTTTGTGGTAATCTTAGCGCTGAGGGATATATCGAACAGATACTGCTACAGCATGTGATGGTTGCTGCAAAAGGTATTGGTCCTGAATTCGTACTCATACACGACAATGCCAGGGCTCATGTAGCGCGCATCGCCAGAGCTGTCTTGCGATAATTGGACCTACAAGAGATGGAATGGCCAGTAGTGAGTCCCGACCTTAATCGCATCCAGCATGTGTGGGATAAGCTTGACACAAGTTTTCGTGGGCGTCTGTTCCTCCACAGACTCTCCAAGACCTCGAACATGCTCACATTGAAGAATGGGACCTGATACCGCAACGTGACCCCCGTCGACTTATACGGAGCATGCCACGTAGGTGCCAGGCTCTGATAAATGCTCGTGGAGGACATACACCATACTGAAACTCTCCAACTGTGTTAAAATTCCACCCTGGAGGACTGTTATAACTTTGTTTTCTCCCCTATTTGGACATCTCCGTTTGTGTTCTGAAAATGAACGCGAATCCATCGATTTTCTTCCACGAACCTGCTACTCTGGCGTAGCAGGGGGAGAGGTGATACTCCCACGTGGCGCGTCCCAGGTGGCGGATAGGGGGGTCCTAACCGGCTTGCCGGCAGAATTGAGGGGGAAAAATACCTCTCGCGGACCAAACACACACCCGCTGTGGATGGGGGAGGCAGACGAATAATACACCCACGGTATCCCCTGCCTGTCGTGAGAGGCGACTAAAAGGGGCGACCAAGGGATGATTGGATTAGAACCATGAAACTACTTGTGATTAGTAACACCACGCGGGGAACACCATGGGTCGTTATTACTTGCGCGTAGTACCACTATGTTAGGTACCAATAGGTTTGTGATTAGTAGCAATCAGGAGCACCGTGCGGTCAGGCTTTTACGGTACCTGTGATTAGTAGCACTATATGAGCGACACCAGGGTTCTGGTTTTCCTATGATTAGTACCCACTATATAAGGAACACCACGGGATAGTACGAGTCCCTGTGGTTAATACACGTATGTAATGAAAACCATAGGTTTGCGTTGCCTGTAAATGGCGCCGCTATGTGTGAAACACCGTAGGTCTGTATTACCTGTGCAAATTTCATTACCTGTGAGTAGTACCATAATGTGTGGAATATCGCGAGTCTACGACACTGTTGATTAGTACCGCACCATGTCAAATACCATGGTTCTACTTTCCAAGCGCCAGGTACCATTATGAGAGTGCGATGACCTATATGTTTGACCTCTTTAGCTTGCAAGCATCATCGATTTAGTATTGAGCTATAGAAGCAGCCCCTTGTTCAGTATTACCATTGTTTTCCGTCAGTTTCTGAGACTGAGGCATTGCGGGTCGTCTCCACTGATTGTTTTAACTTTATATTCATCCGTTCATTTTTCGTCCTCACGTTTTGAATTCTGGTCAGTGAAGGATTTTGTATTTTTATTTTGTCATTGCATTTCGTCTCATTTCGTACCATCAGAGGCCGATGACCTCGATGTTAGGCCCCTTAAAACAACAAGCATCATCATCATCATCACCATCATCATCATCATCATCGATTTTCTTTTTTATATTTCAACGTTACAGAATAAAGGTTTAGTTACTAACATATGTGGGTGTGAGGTATTGTTTTGTGGAGCATGGCATACGTTCAAAAACATGTTCCCCTATTTTTTTTAACTGTGTGGTTAGTGGAAGGTAAAATCAATTTTGCCACTAGGACAATGTACACTTCATTTTTTAATATACAACTTCCCATCGCTGCTTAACAGGTTATAAAAAATACTATGTGATAAATAATATCAGCATAAAATATCTTGCACATACTCAGCAAAAAAAGAACTTGATGCTTTGACTGTATAAATGGTATCTCAAAATTAAGATAGAACCGTGGATGGCAGCTACCACCATGTTTGTCAACAGATGCCTTTCCATACTTAATGAAGTCCAAAACTGCGACAAGAATTTAGGAATTGTTCTCCGGCTCCCACCATTAACCCTGTAACTGAAATAAATGCATGAATGAATGAATGAATGAATGAATGATGAATGAAGGAAGGAATGAATGAATGAACGAAGAAAGGTGATGGTGATTGTTAATTTAAGGAGAAATAACGAGATTAATAGCTCCAAAGAAAACAATGGATGACACTGATAGAAGAAAGGATACACAAATTAGGAAATCTATTCCTAGAATTTCGTAATAGAAAAATAATAACAAGCATTGCAGAAAAATTCTTCTTCTCAGAAGTAGACTGACACTCCGATTTCATTACGGAATTTTAATGCCTTTTTTAAGAGCTGCTTTGTGCAAAGGCGTAAGAAATTTATGTCTCTGCCTAGGTGAGAGGCTCAGACGGTAGAACATCGTACTTCAGAACCCAAGTTGGGGGTTCGATCCCGGCACACGCTAGCAGTATCTGAAGGTGCTGAAGTACACCACTGTCGTGTGTGTAGATTTACCAACTTGCAACAGAATTCTGCGGGACAAAATTTAAGCATCTCGGCGTCTCTAACACACTTAAAAGCACTTAATTTGACGTAAATGACGACGACGACGATGATGATGATGATGATGATGATGATGACTATTATTAGTTGCGCATAAGCCCATTTAAGACTCTGAAAAGTACTTAAAGGCGTTGATTTTGCTACCTTTAAGCCCGTATCTCTTTCTGTGGGCTTCTTTTGGTTCAACTTGCCTTTTGTATTTTGGACCTATTTCTTCTCAAAATTAGTATTTCCGAGCACCAGGAAAATTCTGATTTAATGACTGTGTTATGTGTTGACGTTTTGTGTTTGGAAATGGATTTTTGTTGCTGTCGATATTCCGGGTGATTAGATATAATGTTGCCATTTTTGGCACCTGAACTATTTGGCTTTGTTATCAATTCCGATTATTATAATTCTCTCTTCGTTATGCCCATTCAATGAGCGCGTTTCAATTTGTTCGTTGGCCTGATGGTTTTCGCCTTCTTATCCTCCCAAATCTCTTCGTGAGTGCACTGTGTTGTATCTTCCGTTCCGTGGACCATTACAAATAATAATAATTCCAAGATTATGATTTGAAGCGCAGAAGGAAAGGAATTCGTGTTGACATAACCTAAATATACGTTACTAAAGCACATTCTTGTAAATAAATTTACGTAGATATATAATTAAATAAATCCTTGGGCTTGAATACGTACCTTTCCTCCCTCGTACCTGGAGTATGTGAGGAAAAAAGGTCACCGAGAATGTGATTGATTTTGACTCGTCAGTGCTGTCATTTAGAATACCGGTACTCACTTTGTCTTCGACTTGAATTCGATCGATGTTATCCACTTAAGCAGAATGCGTCATGAATCAGAAATCTCGTGATTTAATCATCCAAAATTGCTTGATAGTAAAATCTATATTGCCCCCATTATTGCCGAGCTAAGCCCAGCCAGTGAGTGAGAGATCCCGGGGTGGACCGTTCGTTCCTGGCTTTCCGTTTTTAGAGGCATTTAAGGGAAAAGGGGTGACGACCAAGTAAAAAGAAAAAACATTAAAACAACACTCTTACAGTTATTGACATAAGCACCAATGAACAAAAAATATCCTTGCTGGATTAAATACAATGATATTTCATAAGGTCTGCCCTTCCTGTAGCAATTAACAACCAATCAAACATAATCCTCGTCCTCCAGTTTTATTGTAATGTTCTGGAATAAAAATTAACAAAAGATTAGGCCTTCACTGCCTTCAAAAGTTAAAATATTTCTCTAAATGAAAGTATCCTGAGACTTCAATAAGGATTTACACAAAATTAGTAGGCAGCTATCGCTTATTATTCCATAATAAAATTAAGTTAATGTTCCATTAATTTATTACAATCTCAGCACGAGGTCAATGTTAAATACTGATGGATTTCATTAACTAAGGTATATAACGTCCATTAATAATACCAGTAGAAATTCTGATGGAAAATCTAAGTTGACTCAAATAATATAATTAATTAATTAATTCTTCTTATTATTTATTTCCAACCTTCTCTGTGTGGCATTTACTTTTATCATCACACGATCGTGTTTACAAATGAGTGTATCTCATTAAATAATTCTCACTGTAATTATGACATACATTTTTCCAATTAATTAATCATCGAAATAATTATCATCGCCATTACTCGTTATCACCTAAGTTCAAGCTAATTATGCCATTTGTGGACATAAAATTTATATTTGCATGGCATTTAAAGTTTCAAATCAGTTTGAAAACATTTTGGAAATTTTAATATAAATGCACTGAAAATTTTCTCATAGCCACGTGTGAGTTAGTTTAGGATTAATTTATAAATCGCTTTCCTTTGCTGGAAATGAACTAGACGATCTTTCGTCTAAATCTTTGGTAAGTGCAAATAAAATCCTAGCCTGGTCTTACTCGACATTATTCTCAGCAAATTGTTCCTTAAAATATGCTAAACAAGTCATCATGGTGGCAAAACAACGTTGAAAATAATCCGTGCCGTTGCGATGAATGCACGACCAGATCAAAATACACTGAATAATTGAAAACACGAAAATATTCCTAATTACAACACACACACACACGCACACACCACATTCACACAAGGTAACACGTATTTTTATATACACAATATTTACAACGAATCCTGCCATTATGAATTAATTATTTTTAGCATGGTCGCGTCAATAATATCCGAAGGATGAACTCGTGTCTGGAAGTATTCTCAATCCAATTAGTGGCTAGTGATCAAATTTGTGGTATCACTTGAAATGAAATACACATTAAACAGCAACGGAGATCCATCCAAATTTCTGAAATTAACTTGAAGATTCTTTTTCTTTTTTTGCTAGTTGCTTTACGTCGCACCGACACAGATAGGTCTTACGGCGACGATGGGACAGGAAAGGTCTAGGAGTGGGAGGGAAGCGGCCGTGGCCTTAATTAAGGAACAGCCCCAGCATTTGCCTGGTGTGAAAATGGGAAACCACGGAAAACCATCTTCAGGGCTCCGACAGTGGGGTTCGAACCTACTATCTCCCGAATACTGCATACTGGCCGCACTTAAGCGACTGCAACTATCGAACTCGGTAAAGATTCTAATAGAATTCCATAATCATCACCATCACATGGGTTACAAGTCGCAAATGTAGCGCTCGTGAGCCTTAATCACATTATTATTACGCCCTATTCATGAAATGTATTCAACGTGTGCTGCACATTGTGCTCCCAAAGACACAAGCAACAAATCATTCAATAATAAATTATTCAAATAATATCCCGCGGGACTGCCAATATTCCAGGCGCATCATGAAATGAGCACATTAAACATCACATATAAGGAATCTAAGATAATTTATAGCCCACGACCGTTTAATTATATTCTTAACCCGGTTTTCTACTAAAATTTATTATAATTTTAAGTGATTATTAGATATATCAGTCTTCCTGAAATGTTATGAAATTAGATGACTCGATCCTAATTAATGCAAGTGAACTAAAACGACACTAAATTCGACCCTATCTCACAAAAATTTACATATAACTCCAATCAAGGTTATTTCCAATATCACACGTAAGCAAATGAAGTTTATCGCGTGGTCAGTGATTTCTAAATGTGTCTAAATCCTGCTTAGCATGATAACTCATTCAAAGACAGACTACAACAGCTAATCTAATAGATTTCAAATTTCAGTCACACACACGTAACTCAACTACAATGAGACCTCAAGAAATGAACATGAAAGTAAATCAGTCTACTACAAAAATAATAGAAGTACGATTTAGGGAAGAAGGATCATCTAGTTTTACAAAGATGAGAAAGATATCAAACAGTTAAAATGGTACTCAAGTTTAGCTGAAGTTTGATTCCAGGTTGAGGTTCGTCATTCCGGCATTTTCCCGCCAGTCACCCTCTCTAGCCAGAAATGCCTTACATGCTTAGCAGGTCATGTAGACACGACAGTAGACGTCCCACGATGAAATTATGTGCACATTGTAGAGGAAGAATCCGTCTTGAAGTACACGGCAATTCGCTGGGATGAGTTTCGCCACGTGCCAGTAATGTAAGCTGTAACTAATGCAACAGATATTAGAATGTGCACACACACGCTAGAATTTTTAATATTCTCGTGGAGAAATAGACTTAACTTGGATCACTAATGTTAAGTCCACTCCATAAGATTTTATAGTAAAAACTGCATTAAATTAGCAGAGGGGATGTCTGCCTGCACGGCTGAAATTTTCCCACGTGGTTCCAATGAGTGGCGTAGACCGGAGTAGCGTAGAGTAGAGTTGATCAGAGTAGAGAGAGATTGATTTACTGTGAACATGACGTTTTATAGTTTTCGCTCGGGGGTGTGCTTTTTTAGAGACGATCATTGGTTCACGGGGTCTCTTGTAATTGGTCGTGACTGTTTTTAGAAGCTTGCAGCGAAGGTCGACATGCGCGTGCCTCGCTTGGGAACACTGGCTTGTCACGTGATTTACCCTGCAGTCAATCGAACACGGATCAATACATTGTCCCTCTGAACGACAGAAGAAACCAGTTTGGTGCGCACACACACACAGATTTCCAAATGATGAATACAACTCCAGGCGAACAATAAAACTTTTAATGTCGACCTGTCGTAAATAATCCATTGATAGCCAAATTTGAAGGGGACAATATATACACTCATGTTCATAAAAAACAGACCACCTTGAAAGATAGATATTAAGTTCATATTCACAGGAAATGTTCAATAGTATGTTCTGCAGAAACGATTAGCATTTCAGTCACCTAGGTTCAGCATGTGTCCTGTTACCTAGCAGGGACTATGTCCTCCATGGGCCACTGATAACTTGTTCCATGCGTTATGGTATCGACGAGTATGAGGCGCGAATGGCGTCCTGGGGTATAGCCATCCATGCTGCATTCACCTGGTTCCACAGTTCATCTTTGATGGTTGGCATTGTGTCACAGCGCCGCACCTGTAATTTCACCACATCCCACACATTTTCGATTGGCGACAAGTCCGGTGGTCCGGTGGGCCAGGGCAACAGTCTGACATCCTGTGACAACAAGACCGCACGTGTTCGTGCAACAACATGTGGTCGTGCATTGTCCTGCTGAAATATGGCGTCCGGGGTGTAGTGCAGAAAGGGTATGGCTAAGGGTCACAGGATGTCATTCACGAAGGTCAAACTGGTCACAGTGCCCTGGACACGCACCAACTGTGATTTGTGGTTGCACCCAATGGCACCCCACACCATAAGGTCTTGAGTTGGCGCTGTATGTCTTATGCGAATGCAGTCAACGGGATGCCTCTTCTCCTGTCTGCGACGAACAAACATGCGGCCATCATTTTCACACAAGCAGAACTTGGATTCGTCCCCAGTGACGTCGTTCCATACACTATTGCAGTCTAGCATGTTTATGCGCATTAGTCAAATGTAGACGGAGCAGTGGACGACACGCCGGTAACCCAAACCGTAATAAACGGCGACAAACTGCCACACCTGATAGTGTACGATGCGTTACACTGTTTCACTGTTGCGCCAGAGCCGACGAGGACACATATCTGTCCTGCAATGCAATTTGGATGAGGTATCGATATTCTTGGGGGTGGTCTGGGTGGTGCGACCAGACCCATCTCGTCGTGTTCTACGGCCTTCTGTGAACCATCCTGTACATACCCGTTGCACTGTCGACACACTTCGTCCCACACGAGCAGCAATTTCTCGGATGGATGCATCACGTTCTCTCATGCCAATAATGAACCCTCTTTCAAACTCACTTATTTGACGGTACGGTTATCGCATACGTCTGAGCGGCATGCTACACGTCTGCTCAAGTGACACTGATCCATTACCTTCGGTTTATAGCGACAACGAGAGGCGCAGGCACATTTTACCAGTTGGTGGTGGTGCGCCGAAATAGCGAGGTGGACCTTGAACCTGAGGACCGATATGGTTCAAATGCTGACAATTTCCTCAGAACATACTTGTGCACATGTCCTGTGATATGAACTTCCGACCGCTAGTCTTTCAAGGTGTTCTGGTTTTTATGAACATGAGTGTATAAACCATATATATGAAAATAGACGCTTGTGTTCGTATATTTCACCTTGCAGCCAAAACTACCCACTGCAGACTACTGGTGGTTGCGTGTCGTAGTAAGATCAAGTCTCTCATCGTGCACTATAGTAGTTGCGCGTTGGTAGCTTCGGTGCTGTGGGAGATAACGGGGATTGAAATAGGCCAACTACATATAAAAATAAACGCGTGTAGCCATATATTTCCCCTTGCAACCACAAACACCAAACGCAGACCATTGATGTTTATGTGTGGTAGTAGCCTCAAGTCTCCCATCGTGCACTATAGAGGTTGCACGTCGGTATCTGTGGTAGTGTGTGAGATGTGGAGGTTGAAAATGGCCGACTATATGCACAAATAGACTTGAGTGTCCGTTTATTTCGTCTTGCAGCTACAACTACCCATCGCAGACCATCGGTGTTTGTGTGTGGTATTAGCCTCGAGTTTTTCATCGTTCAGTATAGTGGTTGTGTATCTGTTACTTTTGCAGTGTGGGAGATGTGGGTCTTGAAACTGGCTGACTTCATCATTTAATGCATTAAAATGAGTGGGAATCTACTGGGAGGATCGGAGTGAGAATGTATTCTAAAAGCCTGTGATGTGTACATCTTGGTTTTATATACCATCTTTGATTCATCTGGCAAGAGTGTAGTGTAATAGGTCGCTGCTTGAGTACATCTGTGAGTATTTTCTGTAATTAATCAGATACTTACTGAAACAGGAGTAATCCTAACAGGCAAAGACAAAGGAAATCGGTTTTTAGGCCAAGAATTCCATTGATCTCAAATTATTTGTAATTTTGTTTCAAACGATTACAATTTCCAGGGATATTAGCTTATAGTATGACAATCAATAAGGCGCAGGGTCAAACGTTCCACTATTGCGGAGTTAGCTGGAAGGATTTCTGTTTCTAACATGGCCAGCTTTACGTTTCTTTCTCACGTTTGTGCATGCGCCAGACATCAAATGTAGTGTATAAGAATGTATTGTTATGAAATTGCTTAGTGTGTAAGATGTTTATCTACATCTAAAGAAAAAATAAAATAAACTGGAAAATAGCGGTTTCTTGCACTTTTTTCTGTATTATATAGAGAAAATCACACGGATGGAAGAAAACCCAGCGAAAGGGGTTGTCTTCAGCGAGTGTTCTATAATTTTTTAGAACCACGTAGACTTTACAACCGAATGGTAAGCCTTATAACATTCGAATCTTGGGGTTTCGGGTTCCATTCCCTGCCGAATTATTGTATTTCAGTCACATATAGTTAATTTCTTAGGCTCGTGCTCTGGGAGTCGGTTCCTTCCCCAGTATTTCTCCAACTCCACTGCACGTCCCTTAACGATAAAGTTTCCTTCCCATGGGAGAGCCCTCCCACCCTCTTCTGAGGGTCTGAATTTAGAAGGCTGAAACAAGTTCAAAATACTACTACTATTACTACTACTACTACTACTACTACTACTACTACTAATAATAATAATTATAATCTCACTTAGTAATCAAACCTCTTCATACGTAGCAGCAATATCCATTTTGAGCTCAGTATTCATGTCCTATGTAACGCTCATATGACTGGGAAATTCCATAATCTTCGGTCTCTTGGCGTGCGCTATGTATTCATGTCTATTTCCCAGTGTAAATATTTGTTTAGCCGCTGGGGTTTATTCCTCATCTCTATGAACATGTCTTTTAAAATAGATCTGCTTTTACTTAACATGCAAATTTAGCTTTTATAAATATGAAGATGTGGTACACCACTAACACGACTGTGCTGAAATGAGAGAAGAAATGGCAAACAAACTGAAGAGAGAGCTTTTGTCGGCTCGATATGCTTGTGCAGAGATCTAAATATTTGGGACGCCTGTATCTGAGGAGCAGTGTTAGGAAAAGGGAAGGTATTTGCAGGGCATTCATCGACCATTTCCCTGGAACAGTGAACGCTAACCCATCCGTTCTACGGAAGCGACCTTAATTGTTCTAGGAACCTCTAAACTGAACTGATATGTTGACTCAGATCAACGCTACCTAGCCACTGCGTAGGTCGGCAGTTCTTCCCCCACTTCCCTGTGACTCACGTAGCTTGTTAGGAATCCCTGTAATTCCACACATATACAATCCCCTTGGTCATTTATGATTCCTGGAGTGTCCTTTCTGGTACCTTTCCATTCATCTCTAAAATCTATCTCTCTACCACTCATGCTTGCCATCATTTTATCCTTAGCTGCGGGAGGAAATATGCACGTCATTAAATAGATATGTAATTTAATAAACGAATGTCAGATGACTGGAAATTTGTCATTAGAAGTATAGAAATTATCATTCTGAAGGAATAAGCGCAGAAAACTTATGAAACACAGTATCACGATCCCTAAGTAGTTAGTGGCATCCTTCTACATACACTGTTTTATATGAATATTATGGCTCCTAAATAATGGAAAACCGACGATTTAAAGTCCACTTCTAATTTTAGCTTTGCTACTGGAAGAATATGATATAACGTGGAGCATGAATGTCTCTTTCTGTTCTTAGATTTTACTTGCTTCGGTGAAGAAAACATTTTTTAAATTATTGTATTAAATTGTGATTTTTTTGCAAGTTGCTTTACGTCGCACCGACACAGATAGGTCTTATGGCGACGATGGGACAGGAAAGGGCTAGGAATGGGAAGGAAGTGACCGTGGTCTTAATTAAGGTACAGCCCCAGCATTTGCCTGGTGTAAATATAGGAAACCACGGGAAATTATATTCAGGGCTGCCGACAGTGGGGTTCGAACCCACTATCTCCCGAATACTGGATACTGGCCACAATTAAGCGACTGCAGTTATCCAGCTCGGTAGATTGTGAAATTACTATCTGTATTGACTGAAGGCACTTTAGGTTTAGGATATGTTATATCAGTGAGGACCAACTTGCAAGATTTCGTTTGTATCGCCATTGACATACCCATAACCTTTTACGGGGTAAATTGTAGAAGACTACCGACGAGAATGAGGGCTATTGGACTAGACAAATTTGTGATAGAATGGGTGGTTAAATTTCTAGAAAATTTAACTCAGAGTTAGTGTAGGTGAATAATTATGTGATCCTGCAGTGATTAAGGGAAGGACTCCACTAGGCAGTATTATTGGCCCTTTACGTTTTCTCATTTTATACGCTATATAAATAATACGAGTAACGAACTGGAATCACAGACAAGGTCTTATGTGGTTGATATTATACTGTATAGGGAGTAATAAATAAGTTATGGGATTGTGAGTGACCGCAAAAAGTCCTTGACAAAATTATGAGGTATACCGTAGACAATGGTATCGTACTAAATTGGGTTAAAAGTATGTTTGCAGTTTTCAGCAAGGGAAGAAGTCCTCTCAGTTTTAATTACTGTGTTGACGAGATGACAATAACTTACTGGGATCACTATTAACTGCTTAGATGTTAATATAAGAAAACGTCTTCATTGGATTAATCACTTAATAAGGGATTGTAAATGAAGGTTAGCGATCTCTTCTTATGTTTATCGGGGTATTTAGGGGTTGCAGTATTGCTATTGTTACGAATATAAAACTCCATCTGTTTCATTACTCTAATATATTTCAGGATGAACTTATAAATATATACACATATTTAAACACAAGCAATTCTAACCTGTTATGAATGATCACACTAATTACAGTCTATTTACAAATCTCTTTTCTGTACACACAGGAGGAGGTCTGGCCCGCTCGTCTACCTACGGACGCTTAAGCCTCACTTTCACTTCCCCATGTCCAATCAACTCATACAGCGGCTGTACGTAGATAGCTGGATTTGAACACAGTATCACTGGCTATACAACACACGACGGCTGTTCCTTGGCTCGAACTCCAATGATAGTCCGGTACTTCACACAATAACATGAAGTGAACAACAGTCAGCAACAGCTCAACAGTATCCAACAGCAGGACGATACTCACAACAGCAAATATTAACACACGTCCAATTATCCTCACACTCACGATAACTGCTTCAGTCGCTGACTCACGGTGGTACTCAATCCACAGAAGTGCACACACATAGTACTCTAAGGCAGTATCCAGTCACACACTCACTGGTCTCTCCGACACTACAACCACAGTTCCTCGTGGGACACTGGCGACAGTCAACACTTCTGTCGCCCTCAGCCCAGCCGCCGAACACCAACTCACTGACTCCACCTCGGAGCGCAATTGTCACTCCGTGTCCAACACTTGACTGACTCACCGGACCAAGGGACCAAGGGGGAAGTTTTCATTCCCCTTCCCGAAGGAAGGGGTGGGCCACCTAGAAGGTTACGCCTTCTCTCTGGCCAGGAGATTTGGCGGGGTTTGGGGATTTGGTGGGATTGGTAGAGAGGGATGGAGCTTTGCTAAGTTGAAGGAGTTGGGGGGGGGGGGTCTCGACCTCTTGACTAAGTATTTATTGATTCTTTCAATATGTACAGTTTGGTTATACTTTTTACATTTTTACAATTTTTGGGTTTTTACATTAAGATTGTTTTTATTGTGTTGTAACATTTACTTGTTTATTGTTTTGCCTACCGTGTATTTTTAATATATCCCTACCCCCCTCTTTTTTATTTTTTTTATTGGGGGGTTATTAGGATATTTACAACTGTTAAACTATGGACTATTTACACTTGGTTATTTACAGAACTTGGCTATTTACACTTGATTATTACAGTGCTTGGTTGTTTACAATACGTTGTTATTTACAGTACATTGTCTTGATTTACATAATTATTTGTAGTCCAATATGGAGTTATTTACAAGTTGATCTGGGTATTTACAGTTGTTGGTTAGCAGATTTACATTTGTTGTTGCTTGATGATTTACAATATTATCTTGGTTGTGGTTGGAATGCACTGCTTCTGAAACATAGAAGGGTTTCGTTAATACATTTGACATATATCCTGATGTTGGGGTGGGGGGGAGGTCGCCAGGGGTTCTTAGGGTGTTGGGGTTGCGACTCTCCGGGGCTAGTCTCCCTTTTTTATAGCTCGCGTAATTTGATCCATAAATTTCACGATGTCACTGGAGGCAGAACATTCCCGTTGAATCTCAAAGAAACTCACAGGTAAGTCGGCCGTCGTGAACAATACACGGAAGGGCGGGCCCCATCCCACAGGCCGTCTGGGAGGTTCCAGGTCGTCTGAGTCACCAGCCCCTTCCTGGAAATAACGAAAGGAGCTACCATGGGACTGGTACGTAACGCTATAAAGTAGAGGGCGTGCAAAATTACTGGTAAAGACTACAATTTGTTAGAGTATGATCCTATTATAGGGGATCCTTACCAGGATTACTTGATTCCAGAATTGGAAAATATCTAAACGAAGGAACAATGATATGATTTTCTTTTAAAGTAGTGTTACGAAAATGTTGCAAACCTTGGGCTGGGAGGACTTGGGAATACGGAGATGAGCAGCTCGACTACGCAGAGGCGTCAGTGGAGAGATGGCATGGAATGAAAGAATGCGAATAAGTTTGAATGCAGTTTAAAAAAGTAGGAAAGATCATAATATGAAGATAAAGTTGGAACTGAAGTGGACAAGTAGGGGAAAATATTCGTTTATGGGAGAGGAATTAGGGATAATTTATTTAGGGAGATATTTGATAAATTTCCAAATTCATTGAAATTATTTAATAAAAGATCAGGTAAACAATTGATAGGGAATCCGATACCTGGGCGACAGCCCTAAATGCAGAACAGTGATAATCGATTGATTGAAGCATCGAAGTATCGAACGCAGCGATAATGCATACAATCTACTGCAAAACACTGTACTTTATTATTTACAATTGGCTTTACATCGCACCGACACAGATAGGTCTTATGGCGACGATGGGACAAGAAAGGGCAAGGAGTGGGAAGGAAACGACCATGCCTTAATTAAGGCACAACTCCAACATTTGCCTGGTGTGAAAATGGAAAATCCAGGAAAACCATCTTCAAGGCTGCCGACAGTGGGGTTCGAACGCCATATCTCCCGAATGCAAGCTCACAGTTGTTCGCCCCTAAAACACTGTAAACTTATGAAGCGTTCTAATAAAGTAATCCTTTGACTCCCCCGGGTATAATATGCCACTTTGCAGGGTCGCATGAAGCCCGTAAGCCTCCAGTTGGCCGTCACTGATAAACATGAATCTGCCAGATCGAGTAGCTCAAGCGGTAAAGGACTGGACTTCCGAACTCAAGCTGCCGGGGTCGATCCCATCTCAGTCCAGTGGTAACTGCAGGTGCTCAAATATGCTGGTCTCGTGTGGATGGATTTAGTAGCCCACAAAATAACTCCTGCTGAGCAAAATTCCGGTATCTCGGCGTCTCTGAAACTCGTAAAAATTGTTAGTGGGACGTAAAACCAATAACGCTATTAATATATAGATTGATCATTATTCTGCTAGGTATAACGGTGCAGAAAGGGATTCAGTTGGGCGGTTGGACAGCAGTGTTTAGTCTATAAAAACACTTGTTTCTAATGGCAGACAGTGCTAGAATACTGAAATCTAATATAAATATGAAAAGAGTAGCAGCATGTATGATATGAAATTAACATTATCAAGACTGAGTGGTGTTAGCTGGAAAGAAACCTAAGGGGGACTGAATGTTCTGTCAAGAATATAAAATGGTACAGGTGAATCATATCATGAACCTTTTATTTTATTTTATTCATTTCGACTCTTAGGATCTCGAGTGATTTGTTGAGATCGTCTTCGTTCTTCCCAATAACTCTTAATTCTTTTACGCCTACTATTTCTCTCCGCTTCTGTTTTAGATCTTGGTCGTATTACCGGCTCATTTGTGACTTTCGACGAACTTTTTGTAAACTTCTATCCCGCACAGTCGTTAGTGGATATTTATCCTTGATACCAATAGCTTTCCAGTCCTCCCTAACTTCCTTCATCTAGTTATTTCCCGTTAAGCATGTCGCGTTCCATATCTTCTTTGTCAGCCTGTTGTCATACATCTTCATCAAATGTCCTACGAAACACAACCTTCTTTTCCGTAATACACTTGAAATTGGTTCTACTTTCTCGTATGGCTCCGGACTTGATCTGTGCACCCATACATCACCCTGCTTTTTGGTACCCCAAATATCTCTCACGATCTTTCTTTCCTCCTTTTCCAATCGAATGCAAGCTCTTTCGCCCAATGTCATGGTCACAGTAGCGTACAATGCTGCGTTCCGGATGGTCATCATATACTGTCGACATTTGGCGTTCGTCGATAGATTTTTCTTCCCATAAGTCGTCTTGGCCGTGAATCGTAGTTTCTGAAGGAGTTGTGCGTCTCCCGCACTCTTATTATTCTGTAGTTTGCCTGTTATATTCTCACTTAGGCACCGGAATCTGTCGACTCTCTCTACTACTTGATCTCATACCTTACAGTTGGTCTTGGCATTGAGTACCTTGGTCTTCATGTACGCTATCGTCAGGCCAACCTTCGCCGCAGTCTCGGCTAGGTTTGCTTCTTCTTACTTCTTGTGTAACAATGCCATATCATCTGCGAAGGCCAAGCAGTCTACTGTAGCGTTGTGTTTGATCTTATATCTAATTTGCACACGTTCGATACCCATGATCTTGTTCAACTGTCTCCATTGTTTCACCACTTCATCCAGTACCAAGTTGAACAATACTGGTGGAAGCCAATCACTTTGTCGGACTCCTGTCTTAATTTCGAAGCTTTCAGATAATCTATTCACTACTACAATGTACTTTATATGCGCATTCTCCTAGATTAGTATTATACTGTGATAGTACATATATTACTTCCTCGCACTGTGTTCAGAAGTAGGAGATATTATTATTATTATTATTATTATTATTATTATTATTATTATTATTATTAGCGTATTCTCCCAATAATGGAAGACGTTAAGCAAACAACTCAATCAAGCTTTCTTTGGGTTCTTCTTGTTCTTCCAATAGGCTTTCATTCTCTCTGAGAAGGCTTGTTTACGTTCTTCCGACTATTTCGGTCTGCACTGTTTTTGCTTTGGTTGCTCTGATGTAACTTCCCACTTGTTGACTTTGTGTCTGAAGGTGTCTCTTTATTATTATTATTATTATTATTATTATTATTATTATTATTATTATTATTATTATTTGTATCAATTTAGGAAGGCTCGGCTTATGCCGGTAACATAATGGGCTGACTCGGCCTAAGCAAGGAGTCACCCTCTTGATTATGATACTACAGGTACATATATGTACAAATATTTACAACAGAAATAATTACAACATATACATTTATACAATAAATACAAACAACTTCAGACTTCTTATGTCCCCGTTTTGGGAATCTGTTCTTCAGTATTACTGGAACTGCGGCCTCGAACTTCATTCTGTTTGGCGTGAGTCAGAGGAATAGTCGTTCCTAGGAACTTTCTCACAATGTGGCAAGTGCTCGGGAGGGTGGCTTTCTGTAGTTCTACCTATGTGTGATGATGCAGGTTTAATGCGGCCAGAGAGCTGTGCAAGCATTTTGGAATAACACCGGTACATGATATTACTATTGGAACTGTGGTGACTGATTCTAGTTTCCACAGGCGTTGTATTTCTATTGCCAGTTCTGCGTATTTTGATATCTTTGTGGCTATTGTTGTTTGCAGATTGGAGGTGTCTGGACAAGCAATTTATTAATATTATTATTATTATTATTATTATTTCATTTGTATATTTATTCTTAATATTTTAAGCTGGAAGGTCTCCATATGTGATAAGGGTAATATGTTTTGTACAAAGGGATGGGAAAACAGTGCTATTTACAACTCGGAAACTTTGTATGAGTCATGTGGAACAACCCAGAGTCCGTTGATGTTGTTACTGTCTTGGGATCCGGAGGAAGTTCAGGGTCTTGGTATGACAATAGGATCTTCCACTCATGATTGGATGGCCAACAGCAATCTTGACGTATCATGTAAGAGTACAGGGAAGCTGGGGCCTATATAGGCATGTGAGAAAACAGTGGAGGCAGGACTTCAAACTTTGGTGGAGCAGAGAAGACTTCAAACTTTGGTAGGAAGAGGAGATGTAACTTATGTGGAACGTGGTCTTATTATGTTTGTGGAATGTTATGCATGGTAGTGACCTTCAAACTCTGAAGTGCTTAGGCACTTGTTTTTTTATCACTTGTGGCGGCTTGGAGTCTTATATGTTGGTGAAAGCTATGGGGTACTGTGTCTCAGGCTTTCCATAATTAATGATCTGGAACAGCAAGCGTGCGTTGCTCGAGTGAATGAATCTAAACTAAGTGTTAGAATCAGTGAATACAGAATTATAAGGTACAGCATCAATGTGATATAACAAATGCCAATCATGAGAATATGCAAGTTGTGTAGATACACAGAGGCAGTGAAGGGTATTCATCCACATACATATGCTTTGTAATGAACTTTCATCGGGCTGACTGCAAATGGTAGCTTGGACCTCACTTTTGGTCTCCCACTGTTGTGTTGTTGTTGTTGTTGATAATTGTGTAAATATGGAGTCTTCCAGCAGTCTTTTGTGAGTTTATTTTATGTATACTTTGGCGTGTTGTTGAGGTGCTCATGCACGGATGTTATTTAGAATGTAGTAGTTATTTTAAAATAAGTGGAGTTATTGATGAAACTAGGTGCAGTTCCTACCTATTCAGTCGTTTTCAGAAAATTACTTAAGGCCTGAAGCAGATGCACCAGTACGCAGCTTCAAGTACAAGCCTTTTTTTTTTTTTTTTTTGCTAGGGGCTTTACGTCGCACCGACACAGATAGGTCTTATGGCGACGAGTACAAGCCTTAGGAAAGAGAGAATTATCATGCTCTATCAAAATTCGAGGGACCCATTCTGGTGAACTCTGGCGCTCATACTACGGACATTTTGAAATATTATTTTTATTTATTTTATTTTAATTTATTTCAGTTAATTTATTCATGTATAATAAAAAATACATTTCAATACAATACCAAGGCAGATTCAACTAAGGTGCAGAAAAGCTAATGCCCTAAATTCACGGTTGAGATCAACGGTATTTTGTAAGAAGTCAGCTATCAATCGTAATTATCTTTATATCCGCCTGTTTTCAGGGGGACTCTGCTGTATGGGAAGGAAAACTAGGTGGACTCTAGGAATCTAATTCGTAAGTTGAAAGTAACATGCTTAAATGTAGCGAGAATAATATTGCTTGCATTAACCAGTGGGAATAATGGTAGGAAGGCAGCTGCAATGACGAGATAAATTATAAATTAGGAATGAACTCGATGGATGAAGTTGTGGTTATAAATCGTCTTGAGTGGCAGGACCATGTGAGTCGAATAGAAAGGATACCGAGGAGAATAATAAACTTGGTCACGAAGGATAAGACAAGCATAAGGGGATCAAGGTGATGCTGGTTAGAGCCAAGTTTTAATGATCTGATGATAAGAAGTGTGGAACTGAATGAATGGTATAGTTGATTGTAAATATAGGAGTTTGCAGGTCCCAGTTCATTCATAGATGTTTTCAGACTGAACTTCGAAATTCATAATATTCTATATATGTATGTAATAATAATAATAATAATAATAATAATAATAATAATAATAATAATAATAATAATAATAATAATAATAATAATAATAATAATAATAATAATAATATTCGCTTTCAAGAGATTATGTAGAGCTGAGATTTAAGCCTGAAAAAAAGCCCACCGTCCGCCTCTGTGGCGTAGTGGTTAGTGTGATTAGCTGCCATCCCCGGAGGCCCGGGATCGATTCCCGGCTCTGCCACGAAATTTGAAAAGTTGTACGAGGGCTGGAACGGGGTCCACTCAGCCTCGGGAGGTCAACTGAGTAGAGGTGGGTTTGATTCCCTCTTCAGCCATCCTGGAAGTGGTTTTCCATGGTTTCCCCACTTCTCCTCCATGCAAATGCCGGGATGGTCCCTAACTTAAGGCCACGGCCGCTTCCTTCCCTCTTCCTTATCTATCCCTTCCAATCTTCCCATCCCCGCGCAAAGCCCCTGTTCAACATAGCAGGTGAGGCCGCCTGGGTGAGATACTGGGCATCCTCCCCAGTTGTATCACCCGACCCAGAGTCTGAAGCTCCAGGACACTGCCCTTGAGGCGGTAGAGGTGGGATTCCTCGCTGAGTCCGAGGGAAAAATCGACCCTGGAGGGTAAGCAGATTAAGAAAGAAAAAAGCCCACCTTTAATCGGACAAGCAATTAGTTGACATGAGTCTATCGCTTTTAAACACATTTGAATACCAGCCGGTCGTCGTGAGAGTTAAATCCCACAAGTTTAAGCACAGGAAGTGAGCGATTAATCGTTCACACTTCTCCTCTGAAGAATAAAAATAAATGGGATTCTACATGGTTCGAAACAAAATTGCTGGAAAAAGTGAAATGAATAACATGTTATGCGTTAACGCTTGCTGTATATTTCAAGAATCCCCCCCCCCCCCATGGCGCAACTGCCCCGAAGGGCCCAGACCTACCAACCGACCGCTTCTCAGTCCGAAGGCCTGCAGATTACGAGGTGTCGTGTGGTCAGCACGTCGGTTCCTCTCGTTCGTTATTCTTGGCTTTCTAGACCGGGGCCGCCATCTCACCGTCAGATAGCTCCTCAACTGCATTCACGTAGGCTGAGTGGACCTCGAACCAGCCCTCAGATGTAGTTGAAAATTTCTATCCTGGCCGGGAATCGAACCCGGGGCCTCCGGGTAAGAGGCAGGCATGATTTCCCTACACCGCGGGACCGGCGTACATTTCAAGAGGATACATTAAATTTAATACCAAATTCATGAATAATGTATAATTTACAGGGCGAGGACACCGTTAATGGTGAATATTTTCTATTTCAGGAAGCAATATAACATACTTTATAAACTAGGGAACTTTGTAAGTACATTAGAATGAACAAGTCAAAAATGAACCCATACCCAACAACTCCTCAGTTGGTCTCACAAGCCTGAGTGAAATACCTTGACTGGCATGGAATCGAACACAGTGCCTCCTTCAAAGGGGCAGGAACGCTGCCCATACACCAGTGGTGACGAATCCATCACGTAACTAAAAATATATATCTTAAAAAAGGCTGGTATGAATTATTTCTCTCTTTGGGTAACGGAACTGACAAGGACAATAAACACTGGTTGTCAAACATTACGCGAACCACCTCCCTCTGACCTAAATCGGATATAAATTAAACCGACGAGAATAAACTAACGCAAAAACAATGCTTTAGCTGTAATCAGTTAAAAAGCGTCAAATTGATGCGAGTTCTGTCGTTCCAGTCTACAGGATGAGCTCATTGACTGACAACTGTTCAGATTCGTTTACTGTCCAGTGGATAACTAACACATGTACTTTTCAGTATTTATTCTCTCAATACATGCAGCAAGATAGATTATTATTATTATTATTATTATTATTATTATTATTATTATTAAATACAGGGCAAATAGTAGACATAACTAAAGAACAAAAAATACTAAGATGAACGAATTACGCCTATATGAGATTGCATGAAGCTGTACAGGAACTGTAGGTACAGATGTAGACAACTGCATTTAAGGTACGCCATACATTTGAGGTTGTAGGTAACTCATGGTTCCTGAAGATCACGATGGAATTTTTGAAGATAGTCATGGTGATGTAGATGAAATCTGTACTAACCCAAATGTATTTCTGAAGTTGACAAAAATTGACGGTATGATTACTCGGACACCTAACATACAGTCGATTAACGTCCTTCGTTAATTATGTTTTCTTCTCATTGACGTCTTTTAGCTGGATTTCGATGGTCTCATAACAAACTGTGGGATTAATGATAAAGCCTTCAGAACGGGATGGCTTAAAAGCAATAATATCAATCACTCGGTTGCTACCATTCTTGGAGACACTATATTCTCCTTCATAGACTTAGAACCACTACTGCTTTATAGTTTATTATTTACCTCCTCTTACTGTATGCAAATTCTAAATAAATAAATCTATGCATAAATTCGTACATTTTATCATAAGAAATGAAGGAATTTGTCTTCAAGCCTTTTAATTTTATTTGACACCACTATTACCACAAACAAATTAAGCAAATTTTAACGAAGGAGCTGCACGATACGGGACGTGTATCTTTAAGCTTGAATTCGGGAGATAGTAGGTTCGAGCCCTGTTATCGACAGCCCTGAAGATTGTGGTCTGTAGTTTCCTCTTATCACACCAGGAAACTTTGGGGATGTACCTTAATTGTTACCTTGGTTACTACTTTCCAAGTCGTTGCTCATCTGTATCCCATCGCCGCCTACAATCTGCAAGTTTCAGTACGACGTTAAATCGCCAGTTCAAAGAAAGGAAGTTAATCGCTAGCTTGAGTGAAATTAGAGGTATCCGAACCGAGCCCCGTGACAGTGAAGGCGAACTCGGTTCACCCGGATGGATGTGGGTTCGGCTCCCCGTCAGCACGTCGAAGAATTAAGAAACGATATTTCCACATCTAGAGAGAAACATGGCCCTGAGATTCACTCAGCCTTCTCTAAAAATGAGTTTCACGTTAATTTCTGACGATAAAGGCGGCCGGTATAGTCCTAATGACTCTATCATAGTGCTGTGTTTTCTAATAGTAGACACCTTTACCTTCCACTCCTCCAAGGGCCTCCATGGTCTTTATGGAGGTGCCTTTCCTTTGATTTTGACTAATGAATACATGTAAGAAAATGTAAATTTCCACATAGTTAAGTATAAAATTTCAAATTACCGAGCGACTTGGCGTGAAGATAGGGGCGCGCGGCTGTGAGCTTGCATTCGGAAGATAGAGGGTTCGAACCACACTGTCGGCAGCCCTGAAGATGGTTTTCGGTCGTTTTCACACCAGATAAATGCTGGGGATGTACATTAATTAAGGCCACGTCCGCTTCTTTCCCCATCCTAGCACTTTTCTCTCCCATCGCCGTTATAAGACCTATCTGTGTACACGTAAAGCAACTTATAAAAAAATCAAATTAATTCCATTTTTTCTCTGCAAGAACGGACGTATTATAACTAACCCACCCATCACAATGATTTGAAATACATTGCGTGGAGACAGTTGAGAAACTCATATCAAGGACCATATACTGTAGAACTACAAGCAGAATGGCTTTTTTCATAGAATTTCATATACGTAGCCTACATTTTATACTTTATATAAGACATACGGGGCCGATGACATGACATTAGGTCTCTAAAACATATTTTAGACATATCCATGGATAATATTTGGTTTAATGGAAGTGTCAACGTAGTTAATATAAACTTTCTTTCAGTCTGTCGAACATAAGATAAAAATTGATAGAAGACTAGTAAAAATATGAAAAAGAAAAGAGTTTATTATTTGTTTTATAAGAACTTCCTTAGATTCTGTCGAATAACATACCTATGTGCAATAGTGTTTATACTGTGCAATGCTGTATTGTCACTTATTATGAATGCGTGATACTATGAACAAGCGGAAAAGTAATTCGAATGTTAACAATTCTGTGTTAAATACATTAATAATTGTGGTTTATTTTATTAAGAATCTGAACAAAGAAAGTTTACATTCAAATGAATTATTCATTTGTTCATAATATCACCCGTTAACAATCAGTACAACTTATCACAGTGCAACATGAACCCGATCTGACTCACTCCTCCCTTCCAGAAAATACCGAACGGGCTGCCGGAGAACTGGCAGTCACATGAGCTTATTATTATTATTATTATTATTATTATTATTATTATTATTATTATTATTATTATTATTATTATTATTATTATCTATACATTTAAAACTCTAGGCTGATTTTTGTGACCGTGAGTTTGAGAGAACGGCTGAACCGATTGACATTGTAAAGGATTCTGACAAAATCTGTTGGCCTGTAGATTTGCAGAGTGTCTTTGAATTTTCTTGCCGTATTGGACCCATAATTCTAACCCTGATAAATTATGCAACTAGAAAATTACAACTACAGGATGCTACTACAAGCGCAAACATAATTCTTTATTGCAAGCTCATTTCACCCTCCGTGGCGGGAGAAGTCACCGTGGGAACGAGCGAGCCACCCATTCGGGTGAACTCGGAACACTTCGGCCGACTTCGAGTAATAAATAATTAATTAACTTCCACATAATAAACCTTCATTGCGAGAGATTTCGGCAATACCATTAACCAGGAAACAAATAATTAAACATTTTAAGAAATATTAAATTAAAATCCGCAAGGAGGAAATGTGTTTAATTAGGCCTGGAGAAAATTTGGCATCCATACGGGCAGATTAGAAGCACGTGCCAAGACCCTGCAATCCATATGCGCGCGAAATCATCTACACGAAATTAATTAATTACGCCCGTTACAGGCACGGGAAAATCAGCAAACAACACCGTCATGGCTTGGAAATAGGTAGAATTTTTTTAGGTGAGTCTCAAGGAAATCGGTCCAGTGGTTATGAAATTGAATGATTACACCACAATACATCATGACCAGGAAAGCGTCCTTGGGAAAGCTATAAAAATCCCTACCTCTAGACAGTAGCTACACTTACCTGGTTGGTTATTGCGAGTGTTGACCTGCGTTGCGTTAATATCAAGTAGAGAACTTGAACTGTCTCTTCAAATAAACGTGTGACGTTTATTGAGTTATTTGGACCTAGATAAAATATTTATTTGAATTGACATAGAATTCCTGAACTTCTCAAATGAAGACCGCGAATGCATAAATAGCTTTCATTAAATTACTGGTGTCCTTGTAGTCAGTGAAGAGAACCGTAGACTAGCCGAGATAAGCTTCAAGTGTCATATCTTGTGACCACCTGGCATAACAAGAGGGTGAGAGCAAGGGAAGTTCTCACGAAGAGTCGAGTTTTCAGCGAGGAACGGTGTAGTTGTACATATTGTGTGCATCTAGATTAATTTGTTATTTACGTGTGTTAGCTAAATTAAAGTGTAGAGTCTGTGTAATTATAAGACAGAATAAAAAGAGAGGCAAATTTCTGATTCGAGCTAGCTCAAATGTAGCCAGGATGACCTTGGAAGCTACGGCACAGTTATAAGGTCTGTCTATTTTGGGAATATCATGTTTTGTAGTTAGAATTGTAAATGATTGTCCCATTAAATTACTACGTTGCGTGTGTAAAAATTAAATATATTGTGATGTTGAGGCGGAATGTTTATTAATCATGCCAGTGCGAGAATCTTAAAAAAATGGGATTAAAATTTCCTTGGAAAAATATAATATGCAAAGTTTTAAATATTGTACTAGAAATCAATGAAATATGTTCAGGCCGATAAAAGTTACAATAATGATAACATTAAAATAGTCGTGGTGAGCGTGATAAAGTCAAATATCAAATTAATAATAATAATAATTATAAATAATATTCACGTCAGGATGAATTTTAAATGATAAATTATGTGTTCAACAGTAATGTCAAGTGAGATTTGCGATTTATACCGAAATACAGTGAAGTCTGATAAAGTTAACATTTATTTTTGGGAAGCTTAAATTTTGTGACACCGTGTATTTGTGGTACAGAAAATCACGGTATTCTATTTTGCTCTTGAGGTCAGGAAAACGTAAACAAGTCGATTGTGAGATCCTTATAAAGTTGTTGATCATGAACTTAGGTATATTTGAAAAGTTTCGAGCAGGGAGAAATGGATTGTAATGGAAATGAAATATAATGAGATTAGTTAGGAAGATGTTAAAAGCAGAGTAAGCTTGGAAAATATGAGTTATGTACGTATAATGAACAAGAGGCTGAGGACAATAGGTCCTGTTTTTCGACGGAGAGAAATTTGTGTGACAGGGTGTATGTGAGGAGGTAATATTTCTGAGACAGGTTGTGTAAGATGACGATGTCCTGTAAGCAATCCAGAACAGTTGACTTATTTTATAGTGATCAAAACCCAAGTGAGACCGTGTGACGCCTATTTTAATTACAAGTCGATGTTCTCCCATGGCTACCTTTTTATATGAGACCGTAGGTCTTGGCAATTACGCCCAAGTGATGATTCCATGTAGTACCAGCATAGTGTATTTTTGTGATAGTCGACCTCACGAACAAAATATATTCTGACACACGGTCAAGGTAATATTTGATTATTGTAAATGAATTCTATTCAGTATTTTTACGAGACGAAATTATCGTTGACTAGAAACATTGCGGGCGAGAAAATTGAATATTATTAGAATGATAGTCTAGCTTGAGTAGATTGGTTGGAAAGTTACTTCACTGAACTGTTCACGGCAATGCATGTTTGAACGTTGAGATTATAGGCCATTTGGAGCCTCACACTTGAGTTATGCTGTGGATTTAGTGATGGTGGTGATTACTGTTTTCAGCGATATTTCGTAAAATCAAACGAGAGTTGATTTTGTTTTTATTTACAGAACTTTAATGCATGTGCTGAGATTGTATTGAGGCATGGATTAGACTGCTAGTTGCTTTACGTCGCACCGACACAGATAGGTCTTACGGCGACGATGGGACAGGGAAGGGCTAGGAGTGGCAAGGAAGCGGCCGTGGCCTTAATTAAGGTACAGCCCCAGCATTTGCCTGGTGTGAAAATGGGAAACCACGGAAAACCATTTTCAGGGCTGCCGACAGCGGGGTTCGAACCTACTATCTCCCGAATACTGGATACTGGCCGCACTTAAGCGACTGCAGCTATCGAGCTCGGTGCATGGATTAGACTATTCGGACATGTTTAATTTCGATTTCACGCTTTATTGTAAGAAATGCACAAAGTTATACTTCCAGGTTCGAGTTCATTCTGAGGTGAATTTCATTTTATTGTGTTAGAGTTCTTTTGCTAGGGGCTTTACGTCGCACCGACACAGATAGGTCTTATGGTGATGATAAATGTTAGTTTCAACGAGGATGAGATTTAAATACCCGGGATTGTGTTTGGGCCTGAAGTACTCCGAGCCCATTGATGAATCAGAATGTTACTTTGATTTAACATTCTGATTCATCAATGGGCTCGGAGTACTTCAGGGCCGCCTGAACTGTGAGAGCCCTGAGCTTGTGGCACGCTAGGTGAGTTGGAAAGCGGGTAGTAACGCATGCACTGTCCGACCAGCGGTAAACCGTGACCTACGTTATTACTCACGTAGGCCACTGGTTGAACAGTGCACATTACATTCAAAATTCCTCTAAATTTAAATGAGAGTTTGTTATCTGGATTAAAATTAAATTCCAAAGCAGCTGACGATATTCGATTAGCACGGTTCAATATGGGATAAATCCCCATTGGCAAACAGTCATTGATTAATGTGTGCGAATCGTCTTCTAAAATATATCATAGGTAACGACATTACATTCCTTCTGGTGGGAAAATTATTGTTCTTGGGAGAGATTTCGCCAGACAATTATTTATTTATAATTGTATTAATTACATTACTATTTGACCCTTCAAGGTGCTGAAATACATCAACCTCCTGTCGGTAGATTTAGTGGCACGTAGAACAACTCCTGCGAGACTAAATTCCAGCACCTCGGCGTCTCCAAAAACTGTAAAAGTACGTAAAAACATTATTATTATTATTATTATTATTATTATTATTATTATTATTATTATTATTATTATTATTCGTTGACTCTTCTTGAAAACACGCCGCTTACTGTAGATAAAATACGCGGGAAAAACATCAAAACATGTAATTTGCTTTCTTTTTTGCAAGAACTCTGTAACGGCGACTACCCCTCTGTAGTTGGTGACCGATCAAATGTTATTGAACTACCAGCCAGAATTTTAGGACATGATATCGTGATTGAAATTTATAGCAATTTTCTCGGAAGTTGCCATTCTTATTTAATTTGAAAGTCATTGGGTTCATACCCGGTGGTTCAAAACCATACACTAGCATCAACAGGTTAATAGGAAGATGAAAGCTAACTACTTCAATTTCCTACATAATTCTTGAATTTATTGGAATTAATTGTTTGCCTCCAACTATTATTATTCTAAAAAAACTGGAGGCATAGTTATGCTCCTTAGAAAAAGTATGTACACAAATTGTTTAGATTTGAAAATAATAACTAGAGATAAATCAGGATAGGGAGATCTAATCCCTCGAATTGACTTAACAACATCCGATAAAATATTTCCATTTTATTTCAAGAGGCATCAATTTCCAATTCACTTGGCGTACTGATTCGCGAACAATAAACCTCAAGGGACTTGGAGGCCTCTACTTACTTCATCCAATTTTAAGCCATATTCAGTTAAATGTTGTCATGTAAAGGGAGCGATATTTTGAAGTTGCAATAGTGCCAAAAGGTCATTGTAGAAGGATTGCACCGAGCAAGTAGTTGCGCGGTTTGGGTCACGTAGCTATAATTCGGGAGGTAGTCGGTTCGAACCCCACTGTCCACAGCCCGGAAGATTGTTTTCCATGGTTTCCCATTTTCATTCCAGGCAAATACTGTGGTTGTACCTTAATTAAGGCGACGGTCGATTCCTTCCCACTTCTAGCCCTTTCCTATCCCATCGTCGCTATAAGACCTATCTGTGTCGGTGCGACGTAAAGAAAATTATTACGAACTAACCGAGCAAGTGGCTGTGTGGTTTAGGTCACGCAGATATCAGCTTGCATTCGGGAGACAGTGTGTTCGAACCTCACTGTCCACAGCCCTAAAGATGTTTTTCGATCGTTTTCCATTTTCACACCAGGCAAATACTGTGGCTCTCCCGTAATTAAGGTTACGGTCGCTTCCTTCCCTTTCCTATGCCATCGTCACCATAAGACAGGTCTATGTTGGTGCGACGTAAAGCAGATTGTAACATAAAATATTTTAAAAAACAAAAATACAAGTCCAAAATTGACTTTCACGGCCGCAGATTAAAAAAAAAATACAAGGAATTTTGTATATTAGGAAATCCTTCAATAACTATTTACCACATTGACCGTCATGTCTTAATGCGTTTCAGCTAGTTATTATTATTACCGGGCGAGTTGGCCGTGCACGTAGAGGCGTGCGGCTGTGAGCTTGCATCCGGGAGATAGTAGGTTCGAATCCCACTATCGGCAGCCCTGAAGATGGTTTTCCGTGGTTTCCCATTTTCACACCAGGCAAATGCTGGGGCTGTACCTTAATTAAGGCCACGGCCGCTTCCTTCCAACTCCTAGCCTTTCCTATCCCATCGTCGCCATAAGACCTATCTGTGTCGGTGCGACGTAAAGCCCCTAGCAAGGAAAGGTTATTATTATTATTATTATTATTATTATTATTATTATTATTATTATTATTATTATTATTATTATTATTATTATGTCTTCGTTGTGACCAACTAAGAAGCGCGATTGAACATATTTAGCTGATTTCGAGGCTTTTTCATCTCCCAAAATCTCTTCATCTTTTCGCTGTGGCTTTTCTTGCGATCTCCTGACCAGGTTTTGTTGGTGGTAGTGCTTGGATGGTGTTTAAAGCGGTGATTGTCGGCTAATTTTCTGGACTTATGTATAGCTGTGATGCCTATTTTCTTAAGATATTTTCCAACTTCGAGCAGCCAATTGCTTTTTCTTTACTTTCATTGATGTGGTAAGGTTCAGAATTCTTTTGGTCAATCTCATTCTGAGAATGTGCCCATACAATTTCAAACGTCTTTTACTAAATGTGTCTGGGATTTTCTCTGAGTGTCGGTACAGGTCATGAGATTTCCTTATTATCCAAATGCTACCTCTACACACTGGTCCACAAATTTTCCTTAAGGTTTTTCCTTCTTGCTTTTCTACATTTTTAATCAATGATCTGCCCCCTGCCCCCAATGATGAGGGTTTCACATGCAGCTTCAGGCTTGATTACAGTGTTATAATGTCTTAATTTTGCATTTTGGGATATCGATATTTTATTATATCTGCTCCAAGTGAGTTTGTATGCTCTTTGTAGTTTAGAGACTCTTTCTATGTTTGCTTCACGACTGAGTCCTGAAGGTTGGATGACTTCTCCCAGGTATTTGAATGTAGACACTTGGGATATTTTGCCATATTGGGTTTTCATAGGTTGTCCATGTAGGTACCGAAGAGATCCTTCACTGTAGTGAGTTTTCTGATACCAGATCTGGAGTCCTGTTCTGGATGCAATTTCATGTTTTTCAGTGGATGCAATCGCTTCCTGTATGCTAACTCATCAGGGAAGGCTAAACACTGTAAATTAATTTTGTTCTCACGTAATCTGCCAAGGGTTATTCCTTTAACTTCTTTTTCCAAAGTCCTAATCACTTTTCCAAAACAAGATTAAACAATAAAAGGGATAACCCATCTCCTTGTCGGATTCCTGTTTTAACATTCTTTATTATTATTATTATTAGACCTATTATTATTATTATTATTATTATTATTATTATTATTATTATTATTATTATTATTATTATTATTATTGTTGTTCCGGGGTATGTGTGGAACAGCAGAGGTGAAAGAAGGTGCTGGGATGAATAGGTCTCAACTTACGAAATTAAAGTTAATTTAAAACTTTAACAAAGGTTATATTTTCTTTTCAAGATAAATAAATTACAGAATATAACAGGTTCCACATAGCAGATCGATAAATTAAGAAGGTACAATTACAGTTGTTACAAGATTTGGGCTTCGAGCCCAATACTCATGAACCTTGAGCTATAAGCTCAACTTTACCTATCTACAATGTTCAACAAAGGGGCAGAAAACCCCAGTCAAGCCAAGGAGCACTCGCTTCCAATTACCCAGTAAGGCCTCCTCGAGGCACACAGAAAATCAACTTTAAGAAAGAGCAACCCGCTCTCCAAATTCAAGCCTATTCAAAGGCCACACCAAACTCCACCTTTAAGCTGCCCTCCAGGCACACAAGAACAGGGGTAAAAATACCCAACCTGCTGAGGCCTATTCAGTAAAGAAACAGGAAAATTACATGGCCCCAAAATACCACCTTGAGTGGAGGCGTACCTTGCACTCCTAACACACCTTTTTAAAACCTATTTGACTCTTAGGCCGCTCATGCAAGGGCTAATCCCATACTACGGAGGTGACACGATAGGAAAACTTTATTACATTATGAAGCGAAGAAAAACGGTTATGAAAACGTAGTCACCTTAAAACAATATGAGAGGGAGCTCGAGAGGGTTAGGAACTCTCTATCCCGATTTGTAGTTAAAGAGACGGAATTTATACCAAGTGTCTTTTACATTTTAAAGGAAGGTTACATGATAAAAGTTTCGAACCTGCCCCGAGGGTTAAGCTGCTGAGCTAGCAAGAAATGAAGTTATTAAAAGGCCATTACCTTATGGAAGAACTGCTTCCCGAAGGAAGAGGCGCTTCCCGCCCCCTGCTACATAATCACACTAGGAAAGATGTTACTGAAGTGGCCCGGAGACCAGAAAATCAGCAGTTTAAATACCCTCGTGGAACATTCGAGACCTTTCAAGAATGAGAACCCACACCCCCCCTCAATTTTATTGGCTAGGATCAAGCAACATATCCATATCGGAGAAGACATACGTTATTGGTCAACAATTAATTAGAGAAATTCGGGACTGGCTAAATTCAAAACAAGCGGAAAGAGAATGTTCACACTTCTTACTACAGAGCAAACAAATGTAAATCGAAAAAGACACAGTTCAGAACTCTTCAAAATTTACAATAGCGACATGTTCAGAGAAACTTTAGAATTAACTTGGTTGTTAAAGTTCAGGCTTCCTCCAGTAGAGGAGTTTCAACTGGCGCAATGTTTGAATTAGCGGCGTGGAGGTGTACCGCCCGGTAAAATTATTATTATTATTACAGAAGCATCCGACGTTTTCAAGTTTTTTGAGGCCGGGGCAGCCACTCCTGCTCAGTTTCGATTTGACTGCGAATTTAAGGCAAGGTGCCGTTCCTGAGGCAACGTGATTTTTCAAGTGAAAATCCCAACCCCATGACACATGTACTCAGAGTTCAACAATTAGGGCGGCAAACCAACAAAAAGCCACTGCACTATTATTATTATTATTATTATTATTATTATTATTATTATTATTATTATTATTATTATTATTATTATTATAATTATTATTATTATTAGGTAGATATATCGAAACAGAAGATTTCATGGGCCGGTTGTTTGTGCAAAGTATAAGTTGAAGGAAGGAAGGAAGGAAGGAAGGAAGGAAGGAAGGAAGGAAGGAAGGAAGGAAGGAAGGAAGGAAGGAAGGAAGGGGATTTAATATTCCACAAGGAAGGTGGACCACAGGTGTATTGAATAGTGAGATAATAATACCCTCGGACTACAAATAATACCTTGCTGCAATAGCTCAGGTTAGTTCAGCTTATAGTACATGTATTAGATCAAGAAAGGATATACCTAGCTAATAAAGAACCTCAATTCTAATATTAAAACACTGATTTCCCTATTCAAGTAGCACAATCTGTTGATTTAATTTATATGCTTAGAGATGGGTTTAAAAAAATATATCATATATGAGCCAACTGCGGTTACAGACTGACCTGGGAACCAAGTGCGGGTGTATGTCGATCGCATACAAAACTGTTGTAGTTCCGGTTAATTCATCTCATCAGACAATGGAACAAAGCTGTTTTTTACATAGTTAATAAGTTTTCATTAGATTTTACTAAATGTGGTATGCTTCAATAAAACTTAAGAGTGCTGCTCAATTTTAAAATATCACCCAAGAAATAGCGAGCTGAAGCTTGGGATTTGTTATAATGTATTCAAAAGAAATTGGCCATTTAATACAATTTATTGAGCTTTAATTTTTTGTAGACCTACTACTTTTACTAACTTAATAACTTTTATCGGTTTCGGGAATTTAATTAGCCATTACGATCTATTTTTAACCCTAGAAAGTTCTTAATGTAACTAATTTAAAGACCGGCGGCACGCAGAGATTTCTTCTTCAAGAGTACACGTGTTGAACACGAGCTTGAAATTTTAGAATTCCGCTGAATAGACCGAGTGTTGTAAGAATCAATGGCTAATAAAAACATACAGATAGTTGATCGGCGATTAGAATGCAAACTTACTGCTTGCTTAAAGGGGCCTAACATCTAGGTGTAGTGGTATGAATTTGTCTGGGATTGCCGAATCAGAGCCTATGGGAAGTGGGAAAACAGGTATGTAGGCCTAGCTTTAAACGTGGTTCCGAGCGATAAAGATTCGTTATATTATAACAGAGAAATAAAGCTTTTAATAAAAGAGATGCAGATTATGAAGAAATTGAGTAAGGAATTATTATTATTGTTATTATTATTATTATTATTATTATTAGAGAGAGATTTATTAAAGAAATAAATCGTCCGTCCTCCAGTGAGGGTGACCATTTGGATCCGGAATACAGTTTCAATTTAGGGATGGTGAATGGAGAAAGGGCCCCACATACACGAAAGTGCCTCCATCACCACTTAAAATTACAATATTCAAATATACAATTACATTCTACACAGTGTGCTTATATACAGTTACCGTATTTACATAGGCATATTTACATAATACTCACAAGACCTGTTCAACATTCAAGTAATTTGACACACACACACACACACACACACACACACACACACACACACACACGCTCTCTCTCTCTCTCTCTCTCTCTCTCTCTTATCCTCACATATACTTTAGCTAGGCCGACTCACTCATACCCACATGGTCGTTGAAGTAAGGAGAGATTGAAGGGAATTAATAAGAAATTGAATTAAACAAAGAAGTCATTAATGCCAGAATATGGATTTTAGTGAAGAATGGAACGGTGTGAAACGTACTTCAGGGCAGAAATAGGTTCCAGAAAGGACACTCCAGGAATCGTAAATGACCAAGGGGATTGTGTATGTGAGTATTTACAGAAGCAAAAAATATTTAGTCGACAATATGTAAAGATAGTTGGATATAAGGATAATGTCCAGGTTGAGGAGGTGACTAATACTAGTGAAGTTGTGAAATTTACCTGTTATAATAAAGATATTTCCAAAAGTATACAAAAGTTGAAAAATAGAAGAGCAGCTGGGATTGATAAGATATCTTTGGATAAATTGAAGGTAATGCGTTGGAATATAGTACCATACGTGAATTATTTATTTCGTTACTGTTTGCATGTAACAGCTGTACCAAATGAATGGTGAGTTGATATAGTAGCCCCAGTGTACAAAGGAAAGGGTGAAATCGAGCAAGTTGGCCACGCTGTTTGGATCATGTAGCTGTGAGCTGGCATTCGGAAGATGATACGCTCGAACCCCACTATCTGTAGCCCTTAAGATATTTTTCCGTGGTTCCTCATTTCCACACCAAGTACATTTGCTAGTTGCTTTTTACATTGCACCGACACAGATAGGTCTCATGGTGACGATGGGACAGGAAAGGCCTAGGAGTTGGAAGGAAGTGGCCGTGGCCTGAATTAAGGTACAGCCCCAGCATTTGCCTGGTGTGAAAATGAGAAACCACGGAAAAGCATCTTCAGGGCTGCCGACAATGGGATTAGAACCCACTATCTACCGGATGCAAGCTCACAGCCGCGTGCCCCTGATCGCACGGCCAACTCGCCCGGTATACCAAGTACATGCTGGGGCTGTACTGTACCAGTAAAAGAGACCGACTTTAAGATTTATTTTCAATGCAAGCATGGAATAGTTCTCAGGGCTAAACTGGATGAATAATAGCTAGGGCTTGGTACAGGAGGCAGGGTCCTATCTACAAGAAAAATTTGAATCTGATTTGATAAGAGTTTATTCATGTAATGCATGATAAATTGCACATCACCTCATGGTAGATAGGGGTTGTCTTCCACATTGTCCTTTAAATGGCCCGGGTCTCCAGCTCACCATGCCGCACCGGCCGGAACACGTTTCAGAAGATGCCCAAGTACTCCGTCAAGATGCGGACGGACCATCCAGGTTGGCTGCACGGAATACGCCTCAAGTTCCCGATGCTCGTGATGACCTCCGCTGGTTCCTGACGATGTTGAGGGTAATCACATTACGCAAGTACAATGAGGTTGGTAGAATCGATGCAAACTCCAAAAATGTGCTCTACGTCACTCGCAGAATAAATCAATGTTCATGAAAACCTTGAGTAATGAGTTTTCTCACCACTAGTAAAATCACGAGACAATGTTCATAAAGACTTTCAAGAATCCACATTTTAACAGTCATGGAAATGACGAGTCCGTGGTCACGAAGACTTTCAATAATGTTATAGTTCATCAATGAGAAAAAATTACAAGTCTTCAAGAAATCACTGGCAAAGATCGCAAGTCTATGCTCATGGAAACTTCGAATAAATTTAGAGTTCATCACTCGTGAATATTACAAGTCATTGAATAATCACTGGCGAAAAATTAAAGTCCATCACTGTTAAAAATGACAAGTCTTTGAATAATCACTGGCGAAAAGTTAAAGTCCAACACTGGTAAATATGACAATTTTTTGAATAATCACTGGCGAAAAGTTAAAGTCCAACACTGGTAAATATTACAAGTCTTATTGGCGAAAAATTAGAGTTCAACACTCGTAAATACTTACAGAAATTCAGAGTTCCTCAACACTCGTAAACATTGCAAGTCTTTGAAAAATCACTGGAGAAAATTTAAAATCCCATTTATAAAGACTTAGAAAAAATCAGAGTTCCTCAGTGATACTATAACCACACGAAGATAGCTTTCGACGATAATGGCAGCGAGTAGGGCCACGTTGACTACTCGACTGTCAGTGATAGACTGAGATATCAGGCTATATGGAGCCCTCCTTATATTTGGTTTGGGGGTATCTACGTCACATATGCCGTGAAGCTGGTTATCTCCTGAATCCCTGGACGGATTTTCTTGAAATTCAAGCATTGCGACGTTTATGTAATTCTCTTTAAAATGACATGTTGATCAAGCCGCTACCGCAATTATTATAGGAGTTTGAAATTTTTTCTCCATCGAATGTTCCGGAAGGTGTGACGCTTGAATGTGGAACATACGAGTTCAGGCTAGCTGCACGTGGCATGACAGGCGGGTGATCTAACTAGCCCCTGCGGCTACGTCACGCATACAGCTGTTCTCAGCTTGCCTGCTCGTCCTGCTGAATGTAAACAAACCAAGCTTGCACGGAGTAATACGCGTGGTGATAAAATACGGTCAACTCTCAAAAAAATATGCATGTACAGGTTGTAACCGGTACAGTACGTTAATTAAGGCCTCGGACGATTCCATACCCCCCTCGCCCTTTCCTATCGTAAATTTGTAAACAGAAAGGATAGGGTGATAACATAAAGCGTATCACTATAGGCCAGTCAGTTTGAGATAGGCCCTATGTTGCTAGTAAGCTCTGGGAAAGCATTCTTTGTGATTATATTAGACATGTTTGCGAAATTACTGACTATTATCATCGAAGGCAGATCGGGCTCAGGAAAGGTTATTCCAGTGAGATTCAACTTGCGGGATTCCAGCAGGATATAGAAAATATGTTAAATTTAGTAGATAAAACGTACTTTGTCGCTGTTAGGCTATCCATGGTTTTTGATAGTACTGAAAGTTCCTGAAGTTTTTCGTCTCAACAAGCGTCTCTGTGTCTCGTAAACTTGGACGTTGTTAACTAGGCTATAGGCTGGGATAGCACAAATCACCAGCCACTTTAGGCAGTCCAGCTAAGCAAGGAGTAAAGTGACGTAAAACTCAACTTTCATTTCTTCTTTGGAGTCTTCAGAGTGTGAAGCATTTTTAATCCGAAAATCCCTCAGCTTGTTTAAGGCATTTTCCTGTTATCTCGTAAAGCAATTTTGTGACTTGCCAGTGTGAACTGCAAGGTAAAGTAAACTGGTTACCGAAAATAAGCCTCACTCCTTCATCTTTTCATGAATCTGAGGAACTAATTTTATAGGTATAGATCCTGCGGTCGGATATTTAAGCTTTTACAATAAAATGTCCTGCATTATCAGTAAGTTGAGGATATTTTCAAAAATGTCTGTTTGTTTGCAGATTAAATTCAAGATCCGTTTTAGTTTGAATTATGACGAGTAAAAGCCTTTCTTAGGGACTATAAAAGACTGCTTTGACCATTAGCACCTAATTTGTAATAAATGCTCTTTATGTGCTGTTGTCCTGTCATATTAATTGCGAATACTGAGATGAGAAATAAGAACATGTTGAAGTTATAATCTGCATATCGTTTACTTGTGTAGGAGACGCTGAAAGCTAGAAGGAAAGGAGCATGATTTTGTGCCAGTATCTGTACGAATAAGTCAGACTAGGGAGAGTTGAACAGTCCACGAAATTAGCTATGTTACATACGCAGAAGCGATCCATCAAGTAAAGGAAAATGCAGACCGTAGAAAAAAAAGCTATGGTAAATATTCATAGCTAAATTGGGTTATCGATAATAATGGAATTCATTGCATGCAACAGTCATAGATCGTTTTTCTTAAAATATAAAATGCTCCAAGCAAAGTCTGAATTTCTATGTTAGAGTGTTGTATTAATAATGTTAATTTTGTAGGAAGTCATTGTACCGCTCAGTCTACTGTAAATCCCAGTGTTGAGGTATTGGAAATATTTCTCTGTGAATTGGTATGTGACTACGTTACAATTATTAAGCTACACAGCTTGTAGAATATTTTGTCCTTTTGAGATAATTTCTGGGGGCCGATTAGGCCTACCTTAGATGTTCGGCCCCTTTAAACAACAAACATCTTCATCATCATCAGATAATTTCTGAGCGACTGCCCCGTAATTACGTTACGTGAATATTGTAAGATATTTTCGTACGAATTTCTACTCTAATGTCCTCAGCATTGATCATATTATACAATATCACATTATTCTTTTCATACGGAAGTGGTGTACAGGTAGAACCCACATCAACTTTAAATTAACTACTGCTAGTTGCTTTACGTCGCACCCACACAGATAGGTTTTATGGCGACGATGGGACAGGAAAGGGCTAGGAGTGGAAAGGAAGCGGCCGTGGCCTTAATTAAGGTACAGTCCCAGCATTTTCCTGGTGTGAAAATGGGAAACCACGGAAAACTATTTTCAGGGCTGCCGACAGTGGGGTTCGAACCTACTATCTCCCTAATACTGGATACTGGCCGCACTTAAGCGACTGCAGCTATCGAGCTCGGTATTTTAAATTAACAAATAATGCTGATGTTCGTAACTACAATATGATAAACTCTAATAGAGCACACTTTCAGCCGATAAAATTAACCAAATATGAATTAAATAGCATTCTTCTTTAACTCGTATACTCTACACAATGTATTGCCCAAATATGTACTTAAAATCAAAACCCTATCTAAAATGAATCTTGAGATGAAACACTATTTTTGTCAATAATAAGGAGTTAATTTAAATTAAGACATGGACGTAGATTTGTAACATATTTCATCTTGTACTAGTATTTTTGCCACTGAACATAATTTCATATATTGTAATTATGTAAACCGATGTCGCTTATATATCAAGTGTATATTGCTCACTTACATGAGCAAATACTCCTGGGAGTCCACCTTATCAAAGGAAAAAAATTAAAATTACTTTGTTACACTACTCGTAAGTAGTTGTAAATTGTCATATATATTTTGTTTCTGTGCTTATGTATTCATTTCTTCTTCTTATTTTATAATAATAAAATTCCTTGTTTTTGTCATATCTTGTAATATTTCCTTTTCATGTAATTTCTTTTTAAAATTCAATTTGTTACTATACCACTATAAGCAAGCATTAACACCGGAATATCTCCAAATTGAAATGTTTTTGTAACAATAATAATGATGATAATACTATTAATAATAATAATAATAGTAATAATCTTATAAATAAAGTTGTAGGGGGTAATTTCGTTTGTTTTGCCAATTTTTCAGATATTTATCCGTTTTAGGGCAACTCAAGACCGAATCGGTGGTTTTTACTTTTCGTGTCTGTTTGTTTGTTTGTTCCACCATCACGGGAAAACGGCTGGATAGATTTCAACCAAACTTCACATTTGGAGTATACTCATGCCGGGGAAGGTTTATATATTGAACCATTCTGTTCATGGAGCAATTGTATTAATTTGAGTATTGGATATTGGAATCATACTAGGCCACCCACGAAGCCGATGTCTTACAGTATATGTCATAAAGGGGTCCAGAAGAAGCGTTCTTATGTGAAGTGAGCGCGAGCGTCATTATGAGAAATCTCCAGAACTCATTAGAAGGAGTTATGTCCAAAGCGAAGCCTCTTGATGAAGCTTGGGGACGCGTTCCAGTTCCCGGCTAAACTTATTCTAGGAGGGAAGAATGAAATAAATTAATATCTTTGGTTACAGAAGAGTTGCATTGGATTTGAGACAAGAATTGCAACCTGTATTATATCTGCTTTATTTTGATAGGCATTAGGGCTGCATTAATTAATGCATTC
The DNA here is from genome assembly GCF_040414725.1 of Anabrus simplex. Lineage (NCBI taxonomy): Eukaryota > Metazoa > Arthropoda > Insecta > Orthoptera > Tettigoniidae > Anabrus > Anabrus simplex. The sequence goes on along the minus strand of NC_090271.1, from coordinate 190,284,407 downwards.
GCGAAGTTGCGCTCATGATAATTAATGCGGGAAAATTTTCCCGGGCACGCTAAGATTGCACGCAGCCAAGTGGCGTGATGACGCTACCCGGAATTATAAATTAAGGCCGCCAGGGCATATCAGAGTCATTCGTAGACCGAGAGGCTGCAGGAACGAATCGTCATACGGCGTGTTGGTACTGAGAACAACGCTTTGTCTTCAAGCTACAACGACTACCTGTACTGCGATTTCTGCAAAGATGTAAGTAATCAACTTGAATATTCAGATGAATTGAAGATTTTACCTGTGGGATTATGCTATGGGGAGATGAGGTACTGCTTATAAGAGACGAATGAGCTAGTAGCTTCATATTTCTGTGAGGTCAAGGGATTTCGGACGAAATGCTAGAATTAATATTGGCTCAGGTTAGGAATTCTAAACTTATATGTTGTCCATGTGATTGGGTGATAGAACAGTGTCGGAGTGTAGTGAAGAAACTCTTGTGTACCAGGTTAAAACTCTGAACGAGACTTGGTCAGTGTAACGTGTGAGACACGCTAACAGTGAAGACAGGCATCGAGTTTGAACAGTCTGTAATATATGAATTTATTTTCAGTTACCCCAGCATCAAGTCAGAACGAGTGTTTGACAGCATCATTCCAAAGAAGCCACAACCAGGAGCTGAAGCCAACACAACAACGGGCATCGATCCAGGAACAGTGGGAGCACCTGACCAGCACAACATCGAAGAGGATACCTTCCGACTACAGAGGGAGCTGTACGAAGACGCCACACCAGCAAGAATGTCTCCAAATGGTCAGCAGTATCTGATGCAAGCTCTGCAGTCTATCAGAATGTGGTAGATCCAGTGGTCCACAGGGATGGCCGCTCCGCTATGTCCTCTTCAGAATGCTAAATTAAGGTCAGAGCTTTCCAATTCTGTTTCAAGCATGTCATTTAAATTTAGATAGGTATATGGGGGCCGTCAGTCCGCAGATTTGTGGGAATAGGAGAATTTTCCCTTGTAATTTAGAGCTAGGCCTCAAACTCGAACCCCGTACTTTAAGGTAGATGTTATTGGTAGAGTCCTTGTTAGCGTATTTATAGTTCATTTTGATTGCGTTATTTTAAAGTACATGATTTTGTAAGGGTCTGATTGAACTCATTTTGTCATAGGAGGTTAGTCTACAGATAGGTACTTTTATTAGATCACATTCAGGCATTTGTTTCTGCAGACGTAGAAGTGTATAATTATGACCAAGTTGTGACCAAGCCGTGACCAGTAATTCACCCAGATTCATTGATAGAGCGAGCGAGTCCAGGTATTTAAGAGATTTGAGCCCATAAGAGGCAGAAGTAAGATTTGCAGTCGGCCTGAGAGAGCCCAACCATTGAGAGTTTATTGAATATATTTTGGAAATGCCTAGGATGGCAATATGACGATCGCTTAATGATTAGGGTTTTGTAGCACTTGGATTTAGCCCATGAGAGGCATAAGTAAGATGAGCGAGATTGCTGAAGGTATCGAGACGAGGGCAGATCGCCCAGGTATATTTGAATTAGGGCTTTAGCAGCTGACTACGTGAAGTGTTCTTTTGAAAGGCAAGATTTTAGCCTGGCTCCCCGGTAGAGCTCATAAATTAGGGGGCTGCCGCAAGTGGTGGGGTGAGAATGGAGGTCATTGAGCTTGACGTCACAGGCGGGTGTGTTAGTCGTCTGCAGTATTTCAAGTATGCCAGAAGGGGAAGAAACGACCTTCATGGTTTGAGAGCAGAGAGAGATTTGTTTTATGTCCTATTTGATTTACGTAATCTTTTAACACTGGCCCGTTTTTTGACTGACACCCTTGTAGGTGTTGATTGGATCCTTTTATATTGTTTGCATAGGTATCTTGGACGCCTTACCTGTCATAGGACTAGGGTTCGTGACCGAGTCAGGTCATTGTAAATTTTGTGGTGATTTTGTTTGCACAGGGGTTCGACGGCGCGAGGCATTGTAAATTTTTATGGGAATCATTGTTTTTGTGTCAGTAAGCAGATATCCATCTTTCTAAACTTCGTTACTTACCCTATGGTTACATGCTTGTTGCAGCTCACGGATTCTCGTGAAGGCAGTGAACTGATAGTCATCGGCTCAGCGTCATTTTTCCATCTCATATTAAAATGATATTTTATTTGTAAATAATTCAATTTTATGTAATAAATCCCTATTTGTTAAAATTTGAATGCAGCGGTGTTTTCTGTTAGATATTTATTTTAATTCTTTTTACTTAGTCGAATTCTTACCTGAGTAGGCACATGTCCTAGTGTTTGAGCTTTATGTTGCCCCATTATACCCATATTTTCCCTGAGAAGAGCGCTCTCCCGGCTGATTGAAGAGGACAGTGTTCAGGTAAGACTATGTGCACCAGCTCACATCTGTGAGAGTTCGTTCACTACTGTACTCTAGGTTCGAGACCGGCCTTCGCCTGGACGGAACTTTATAGTGCAGTAGGGCACAATATGTATTTCATTTTAAAATCTTTGATTAGACGGGGGTTAGTAGGAAAACCAGAATGGTTTTCCTCCATTTCCTCTTATACTATTGATTTCCTGTAAACTCCGTGGACCGTACGTGAAACGCCTCTTAATTACATACAACTTTCGTTATGTTCATAATTTACCTTACTATTCAAATGACGGAGAAATTTACTATTTTCTGCGGGTATCATGGTCTGCGTGTGTGACCGACGGACCGACAACGAACCTACAGGTTACCATGGCAACGTCTCTGACTGCTTGCCAGGAAGGAAGTACCGTATTGCCATTTTCCTCATCGTACCTTTAAATTCATGGTTGCTCCTTGGGTAGAAGGCAAGAGAGGGCGTCAATCGGCCATTCTGCGGGATATTGGCGGAATATCGTTGTTGTTTATAACCGTCCTCGAATATCTTAAGTAATAACACCATTAGTCATCTTATCTGTTGACCTAAGAATGCCTGCGCCTAAATTTCTCCTCTGTTACCTCTTTCTTATATCCGTAACTCACACCAGCATATTTTATTGAGGGGCATTTGATTTTCCAATACATTCACTTGGTATTTACAAATTTGTCGTCATCCGGCTGTCCTCAGTTTTAATCCATTTTCTATTAATTTTAACTTTCTTTACTGAATTATTTTCTTCCTTAATTACACCGTATGTATGCGAGTGCTAATCCCGAAAGCTTGACACTGTTTCCTTTGAGGAAATATTCTAGGCTATGGAAATGTATAACTTTCGGCCCCGGAAATTTCGAAATATGGATGGAATTTTAACGACGGTGCACACCTTCGTTTCGGGATAATTGGTGGCTAATCTGTAAGTCTTATCACAAATCAGAAAGCACAATCGCGTTTCATTTTTGAGAGATCTACAACTTTGGTCCTGTGACTTTTCATCGTATTTATATTCTTTATACGTTAAATAGAGCTGTATTTCTCGATTTCAAGTTAATATTGTACTTTCACACGTATATGTTAACATTAATTTGGCACACTTATAGGAATGATAGAATCATGACATTCGGCACGCACATTGGCATGACCAGTGGCAATGTGATAGCCAAATTTTATGATTCTATCTGTCACATGAGTATCACAAATATAAAATAGTATGCGAAAACTGTACAAAATTTCACACCCAATGTTTCCAACTCAATCTAACCCATAAATATTGGAGATACGAGAAGATGTCATGGGACCAACCATGTAGAACACTGAAAGAGGCGTCTGATGGTGAGGTGCTTTTGCAGATATATCGCAGTGTTTCAAAGCAGTAACTCTCAAAATAAAGGTCTGCACTTCTAGAGTGTGTCTGTACATTGACTATTTTGGCGACATTTCTGTACAGTTATCCCTTTCAAGTGTAATAATGACCATCTGCATATTTTTAGCTTTCGTGTCTGTTTTTCTGTTTGTCTGTCTGTTTGTCTTTAACTTGGAAACTACTGGATATATTTACACCAAAATTCATATTTAGAATCTACCTGTCCTTGGGTAGGTTTCAGGACAAATATTGTTTCTAAATCCATGAAATGACTGGGGGAGGGGTGGTTTACGAAACCGAAACTGTGGTATTGTACTCCCACAAAATATACACAACCAAACTTAATAGAAATCTACCTGCCTTAATGGAAATTAAATTTTTAACCTTTTTTCTCATGTGCATCATTTCGGTAAGAGGATTTATAAGGGAGATTTCATTAATCGGACTTAACTTAAGAAAGGTCGCGTGTTGAGCGTATTTCTTACAAATTGAAAACAATTGAACATATTTGAACCAAACTTTATATTTAGCATCCACCTTTCCAAAGGTAGATTTTAAAGGTCAGTAACATTTCCTGTTCCTGGAATGGATTGGCGGTTTATAGGGAACCGAAATTGTGAATTTACTCTTCCACAATATATACAGTACATGACCAACCTGACTGGAAATCGACCAAATTTGTTGGAAATCTATTTCTAAAACTTTTTTTTTCATGTGTACATTTTCAACAGAAAGATTAATAAGGGAGATATCTTGAATGGTCGGTTTTGCAGGGTAAGTCCAGCAGACATAGACCAAAAGGTGTTGTACGTGGAGCAGATTCCTTATCTATCTATATAAGTAAAATCCTAACGACTGTGCGCCTGTACATTGACTATTTTGGCGAAATGTTCGCACAGCTTCACGTTTAAGGAGTAATAATAACAACCATCTGCATAATTTTTTGGTTTAGTTTCCTGAAATTCCTAATTTTAACCCTCCTCGCCCAAAATCCACATTGCGCCATAATCTTCCAGACGAACAAGAAAACAGAAATTTGGCAAAATTATACGTTTAAGCCTGTAATGGACAGGACATTTCCAAGAGCTTTAAATTTTTCACGTTTTCCCCGAAGAATATCAAAATATGGAGGCAATTTTAATGATGGTGCAGATCTTCGCGAAGTCCTATCACATAAGGGAAAGCACAATCTCCGTTCAATTTTGAGCGATCTACAACCTTGGTCTTATGACTTTTTGTTGTATCTGTATCCCTTTTACGTTTGATTTTTGTCTATTTCTCGATGTTAAGTAAATTTGGACTTTTGACATGCATAATTCATACTTTCAGTCACTTATAAGATAGAATCATCAAACCCTACACGAAAATTGGCCCACCCAGTAGCCATATGTGAGGCAAATGCTATGTATGTAGATGTCACATAATTATCTGAAAACTAATGCAGTGTGAGATAATCTTACAAAAATGTTATCCTATTCAACGTTTCTAACTCAATCTGACCCATGAATATATCAGATATCATACGACAAGCCATTTAGGCCGCTAAATCTGACGTCTTATGGTACAATCCTTTGTCGATATGACGTACCGTTTTGCAGCAGTCAATCTGTAAATGAAGGTCTGCAATAAGCATGCATATCCTTTCGTATGTCGATCTATATATGGGGCGTATAGTTTCAAACATGGCCAAGTCCGTTGAGCTGTTTTTTTCAGGAGAAACAAAAAACTCGTTTAGGGTATTAATTCATATATATTCCGACACTTTAATCTTTATGTTGCTTAGCAGAGGCTTCTGATTCATTACCATGCAATTTTTACAGTCTAAATATATTACATTAATTGAAAAATGTATTTAAAATGTGGACTTGACCATGTTTGAAACTAACTGTGGGACTCTGCCGATTTTGAAACTTACGTAAGAGGACTTGGCCATCTTTGAAACTTAGATTAGAAAATTTGGCCTAATACCTAAAGAAAAAAGAAATCTAGATTATGCCTTTTTTCCAACTGTGTTCATCTTGACTTTATTTAGAACAAATATGATTAAAAATGATATAAGATTTAGTGAAAAATCTTTAAAGATTATTATTTTAAACATTATGTTTGTGTAAAATTACCCAACATTGTAGAGGCTAATTAACATTTAAATAGTGTATATTTTGCAAATATATGGATTCATGTAGCTACTTCAATGTATATTCTTCATATTATACCTGTTCAATACCATCGCGCCTTCGAAACACATCACCGAGCCTTGATTGAATCACCACTAACAACACGTTGTTGATTATACTCATCTCAGCTGTCTTTCCCTCGTGCGCTTCAAGGTGGAAAGATCACGTTGCCGCTTTCTGATATGGCGTTTATTAAATTCCTCCATTTTATTGCTCAGCGAATATGAATACTATAAAAAATTACCAATTAATTATGTATATATTTATTATTTATAAAATATTTATAAAAATACACGCAAACAAAACCACCACATGTAACTCAAAGAAACGTCAAGCCGCCATTTTACCGGAAAAAACACGTGACTGGATAGCGCAGGATTATTGGCCCATGCGGGTTAACAGGGACTTGGCCGACTTTGATATGGACCACATTCTTTGCTGCAATTTTAAATGTAATCTGGCCGGATTTGAGACCCACTTTCGTTCCCGTTGTATTCATCTTGTAAAGAGGAATCCATGGAAGTCAAAACATCAGAACGTGTAAGGTGGACTTGGTCGTGTTTGAAACTATACGCCTCATATATTCACTGATGTCGTCTTGTAGCGATCGAGAAAGGGTGTGTATGCTATTGTAATCAGTACTCCCCACACCGACTTTGACTGGCAGTAGGAATGGGGCCTTCTCCAACACCTGTGCAACTGGCATTAGTAAGGAAGGCCTACCATTGTAGTGAATAATTCACTTCTCGATTTGACTAGCATTGTTGTTTAAAAGTCCCCTACCCGATTGTGTTTGGCTGTAGGCAAGGGTGCCCGCCCTTATAAACAAATGTGTCCATCTAAAATGTGACTGGTATTAGGCATAGTATCCTGCTATTTTGATGGAAACTCACCAACTTGGTGTGGCTGGTAGTAAGCTGGCTGGCTGGCTGTAGGAAAAGGGACCTGTCATTGTAATTATAACTGCACAACTCAATTTCGACTGGTAGTAGGGAAGTTGCCAAACATTCTAATGAAAACTGTAATCTGTCTGGAAGTAGGAAAGGGGGCCTGCCATTGTAACGAAAACTCCCAAATCGATTGTGACTGCGCAGTAGGTGATGGGGCCTGCAATTATAATGAAAACTCCTCAACTCGATTGTGAATAGCAGTAGGCAAGTGAGCCTGCCGTTATCATCAGAAATCCGTAACAGGCACTTTACATTGGAAACACCGTATTGGGAACCTCCCTATGCTGTTTCTCGGATAACGCTAGGAAACATGCCATTTTAAAACAATCTTATTTACTGTATGTACAGTATTTACTTCGATATTCGAATACAATGTAGAATACCGTAGCGAAGCACGGGTACATTTGCTAGTAGTAGTAGTAATAATAATAATAATAATAATAATAATAATAATAATAATAATATAACATACACATTACTTTTCCGTGTGCTGTTTACATTAATATCTATTGAATTTGTATCAATTCACTGACCTAAAATATTTCTGGCAATCAAGATAAAATACGCATCACCCCACTTAGACTAAGAACATGGCTATCGTTTCGCCCCAGTACTGGATTCCTCGGCAAATATCCACGTGTTCCACGAAAGTGTTCATCAGAATCCTTGCAATAATTTTAAAACTATAGAAACTAACAAAAATATAATGACTGAACTGCAGAACTTTTTCGTACACCTGCCTTTCTTGTGGTGAAATCGGATCTCAGTAGGCACGACAAAGTAAGTATACGTCGGGACCATGATGTTATAGCTCGTTTCGTATATGCGAGTACTATAGACGCAGAATCTGTAATAGTATTTCAGACGGTTGAGGCACTGGCCTTCTGACCCCAAATCGGCAGGTTCCTCCCTGGCTCAGTCCGGTGGTATTTGAAGGTGCTCATATAGAGATGGGAATTTGCCTATTTGCTTATTTTATTCCTGTGTTCAGAAACGTAGGCTTTTGAGATATAAATCCGTTTTAGGATATTTTTAGCTGGATTTGGTTGGTTTCATTGTGCCTATAAACGCCTATTTCAGGGGTTTGTGCCTATTTGGAGTATCATTGCCTATTTGATGCCTTTTTACTGTATTTTAAAGAAGATGGGCTTCTTCCAATGCATTATATTATAGCTGGTGTGCTCGACAGAATTATCGTCTCGATTATCAATATCTGTTTACCCCACGAACAAAAATGGGAATTGTCGGAAGCCACCAGAAATAGTGCTTGGGAAATTTCCATCAGGAGAAACAAGGAACAATTTGACCTCGAAGCTTTCAACTCCTCCAACCAAGCTTGCTGTAAAGAGGAAAATTCGTTCGATACTTTTATCTTGTTTGATTGAAAATTACGATCACATTTCATTATAGCATTTATAGGTTATTAATTTATGTACTATGGCAAGTTGTTTTGATGCAATGCTGTATTAGTCGTGAGCTCCCAATAATTTATATTGCTAAAATGTAAATAATCATTCATTTACTGGACGAGAAGTTAGAACCCCGGTGGTCTCTTGTCACCGAGTGGATGAAAATTAAAAATCGGTGTTTTGAACTGTGATTCAATTCCTGTGAAAGTAGAGATTTACAACTGAAATGCAATTTTTAAAACTCCCTCTTTCTTTAAAAAACGAAGGTGAGTAACTTTCAAGCAACAATAATTTAAAAATAGTAACAAGCGAAATAACAATTTAGGAAGGAATATTTACTATCAAAAGTTTAGAGCTTAAGCAGTAGTAGTTAACAGTGGAGAAGTAGCTTGGGCCTCTACTAACAAAGGCTTCCCTTCAAATGGAAAGTGAATCTTAAACAATGATTTAATATGAACATGAAGGAAATATGCCAAAGCTTCCAAGACAAATGTTACACATCAGAGGGAATTTGAACCCTCAAGTTCAACTTTCAACGGCCAAATGGGCCAAGGATACACATAGGATACACTTAAAAGCTTAGGACATTTTACACCATGTGACGCTCGTTGCCATTAATTCGGAGAGTAGTAACACACAACCAATAGATCAGAAGGATGCAGGGAAAAAGAACAGGAGTCGAAGCTCATACAGATGGCCAAGAATTACAAAAAGTTAATAGAAAGACCAAGAACCAAATGGAATGGAAAGCTGAACCCACTCAAGCAATCCCGTAACATGACATCTTGCTGTAAACCTAATGGGGCAGAAAGCCTGGTAACACAGCGGATCCATACTACGTTGGTGACTAAAACAAGAAAGAAAATGTTAAGGACCAACATGCAAGATGTAAAAATTTAGAATTTGGAGAAACTTAGTCAACAAAATCAAATTGAGCAAGGGAAACGAGGGTCCACACTCGTACGTCCTTAATACATTACATGACATCCGCTAGGGTGATTAAACTCCGTCCGTGGACAGCCTAGAAACATACACATTACAAGCTAACAGAATATTAAGGATCCCTACATTAAAATTAATGTAAGCGCGCCACGCTCTAACCGTTACATGCTAAAGGAGAACGTTGATATCTTCCCGCCACACATACACATACACATACACACACACACACACACACACACACACACACACACACACACACACACACACACACACACACACACACACACACACACACACACACAAAGTTCACAATTTAGATCAACTATTTACGCCTACATTTCATGCTGCTCCTGGGCGGAGAACCTCACTTATTGCTGCACAATTCAAGATCCAGATAGATACATAAGTTCCAAGATTACCAGTATTTATTGAGGCGAGCTGAGCGCTTATTGATTGGTTAGAATAGAACTGACAGTAGTGGCAGCTTAGAAACAGATGACTTACGTTCACAAGTGCCAACCCACAAAGCCCCTAGGTGACACTCAAAATCGAAGGTAGTAACAACCTATTAAGCAAGTAGAAAACAAAGCACATTTCATAAAGTTCTGCCGTCTCTGAGTGACTACACTGCCCTCAGGCGTTAAAAGTGTTGCCTGCCACTAAGGAGAGGCTGTACTGATGTTACAGTATTACTGACACAGAAACTGTGTTGAGGTTATATATAGCTAGTACTTGACATAGTCCTTGTAATACAGTATTGTGTTAATATTTTTCATATTTTACTTTTATTTTTCAGGAATACTAGCCGGTAGAGTAGGCCTACTTAAAATTTTAAGAATAAGGATGCCAGTCAATTCAAACTAGAAAAACTACTGGCAGGAGAGTGCGTTGGATTTGGACATAATGGCTATTTTAAATATATATATGTGACGGATTATCAAGGAGGTAAATGAGGAGTGTCTTTTCAAAAGGTACTATTTTAAACTTAAGAAAGTTGTGGGAAAAGCGCAAGAAACGTAAAATAAAAGGCACATGGAACACACCCCCCGGGATTGGTACAACTTTTAAGTAATTACATCTTCCTGGTCTGGATTGCTCATGGTAATCGATAATATTTAACTACTGTTATCCATGTGGACGATGTACTGATTTACTTTTGGAAGTGGAAATATAACCTTTTGATTAGACTCTCCTCAAATATACCAGATCAATAATTTATGTAGGGATGGAAGGAATTTTCGAAGGTTAATGTTAAACTAGATTTTTAATGATGAAATTGAAAGAAGATTATACTGGAATTTGCGTTTTCAGTAAACTCGATCTACACGAAATTTCAGTAATATATTACTATGGCTGTAATTAAGAAAGCACCAAGCGAGATGGATACGCGGTTTTGGGCGTGTAGCTGTGAGCTTACATTCGGGAGTTAATGGGTTCAAACCTCACTGTCGTCAGCCCTGAGTTGGGTTTTCCGAGTTTTACCATTTTTCACACAAGGAAAATGCTGGGGATGGATCTTAATTTAGACGCTGGTTCTTTCCTTCATATTCCTGGCCCTGTGTTATCCCAACGTCGCCTTAAGATCTGTCCGTATCAGTGCGACATAAAAAAAATTAAGAATGGATTAAAAGTTTGCCTAAATATAACAAATATTTCCAAAAGTGTGGTATTTTAAAAATATAGTTTTTATTGCTTTGAAGTTTAGAGAAGTTGTAAAATAATGTCTGGTTTCAGGCATTACTTATATTTAACATTTTCACTAATATTTTGTATTGCGTCATAAAATGATTATTTTCATACATTCATACAGAATATTTCTAAAAGTAACTACCTACTACCACCATTTCATTTCCATTCCGTCCCAGAATGGGACGGCGGGCCCAATAGACAATAACGCCGTCTCTCAGGTCAGGGAGATTTTCAGTGAAGGTGAGGGAATTGGCGGCCGTGGTCTATACTACAAACTGTCCCGGCATTCGCCTTAGTGCAGGAGAATGTTAAACAACGGAAAACCATTCTCAGGACAGCGGACGGTCGGTAACAGCCACTATTCGTCTCCCGAATGCAGAGCTGTGTAGAGCCGAAGCCAAAGCTCACTCTGCTCGGTTGGTCGGTCGGAATGCAGAGCTGTCGAGCCACGGTCCAACCGTGGCCACTGGTTAGGCCGAACCCGACTTTGAATCCGCTCACTGTTACAAACCATTTACTACTACTGCATCTAAAATGTTTTCATTCCTCCCCCGAAGGTGAAGGCGGGCCTCTTCGACGATGCCGCTGTCTCTCAGGCCGGGAGATTTGTTACGGTAAAGGAGATGCTCGGAGAAGGTGAGAGGGTTGGCGGCCATGGCGTATACTAGGTACTGTCCCGACATTCGCCTAAGTGCAGGAGAATGGAAAACCACAGATAACCATTCTCAGGACAACCGACGGTTGGGGTCAGCATTGAGGTACAGCCCTGTCCCGTCTCCCGAATGCAGAGGCATAGAGCCACGGTAGAGCCATCGGGCGTCGTGAAGCGAGTTCGGTGGTACTGAACTCCCAGCCGAGCACACCTACAGTCTCAGTGCTGGGAAACAAATTGGAACTCGTGGATGTGAATACTGATAACCCAAGCCTCATAGACTTTCCCTCGAAGATATGTCAATTTGTTCAAAATTAAGAAATAAAATGTCAACAATAACATTTCTGAAGCATACTGGCTAAATATTTTCTTTCCACAGTCTCTATCGTACTGTATGTATTCTACGTCAAAACTTGCAACCGTGACTCCAACACCAACCTATCCGAATTTTGGGCCATTTCTGGGCCGTTATTACGGGTCAGGGGTGTAGTGGTGGAAGAAGCCACATTTCTAGTTACATACGGATAATTGAGGTGCCTAATATCAAACACGGACATGCGCCACCCATATCAAAATTGAGTTAAGAATATAAAATTATAGTATTTTTAATGCTCTCTCTCTGAATTAGTGGCCCATGTCTTTCATAAACGAATATTTGTACTTTATTTTTTAACAAAGAAATATGCAGTTTCTTTCATAATAGGACACCTCCAAACAGAGTTTCTATCAAAAACGGACATGACCGTTTCAGCCAATCAGATTGCTACAAGTGACATCAAACTGGCATGGCGACCATTTGTTTACATTCTCTTGTCGGTGCGTGCTTGGAAGCTTAGTGCTCATGTTTTTTCAGTGTTTTACTTATAACATAACTATTTGGGAAAATATTTTCGTTTAATATGGAAGGCAATGTTCCGGAGTGTCCACCATAAGTAGAATTGCAAGTAAAGGGAGCTTACTTTAGGCACATTTTTAATACCAGCTTAAATTTCGGGTTTTCTTCTCCATGCACAGATGAGTGCACTACATGCTTGGAACTAGAGCAATGTAGTTTGAAAAGTATGAAGAGGAAAGAACAACCTTAATTTTGAAGAGAACTATCCACAAAAAACAAGCAGAGAATTTTTATCGACAACTGAAGAAAAAAGAAGAGGGCTGTCTTTTAATGTCCTATGATTGCCAAAAGAACCTTGCTTTGCCAAAATTAAGTGATGAGTCGGCTTATTATTCCAGACAACTTTACTGTTACAAACTGTCTGTTGTAACAGGCACATCTCAAAGCAAGCTGCGCCCTGACAATGTGTCTGTTTATAAGTGGCTGGAGAATGAGGCAAAGAAATGAGAACTGATATTTCCAATTATTGGAAACTCATATTTGCCGTCAGATAGGACTTTTGGACTCGCTGAGAAAGATCTGAAGAAGATGACGACCACAATAAGTTCAGATGAATATTAGTTGTTAACAAAGTATAAGATTAAACTTATTTCTTTCATATTTTCATTACATTTCTTTTAAAACAGAAGTTTACTATCATGCCATCCCGCAACTTTGTTTCAAAATATTGGGATAGTTTGTTTCAAAAGTGGACAATTACATGGATGTTTGTATCAAAATCGGACAAAAGTCAATCTTAGTTTCAAAAATGGACATCGTCATATTTGAACGTATTTTACATTGCCTTAGAATGAAATTCTTAAGTGTCGACAATGGTTTTCTTGTTCATAGGGCTGGCAATATGGCACAAAAAAAGTTTCACACTCGTATCAGGAGGTCAACATAGAGAAACAAAAATGTGGCTCTACTGAAAAATTAACAAAATGGCTTTTGTCCATGTTTGATACTAGGCACCTCAATTATTGTTACATAGTCATGCGACTGTCAGACCTTTTGTAGCCCACTTCGGTATTTCCTGGAAGGACGGAACGAGTGACAAAAACTGGGGAACTCTCGGGCGGCCTCAGGGCATATGATGGCCTGTACTTAACTGTCCCTTACATCTGGTGTCTCAGTGTATTGTGGTCTGAGGATGCTTGGTTAGTTGTATTTCCTCTTAAAACAATAATCACCACCAACTTACCGTCTCAGTGGACTTTCTAGAAGGCGAATCTAGAATGTTTTTATTCTGGGCGCAGCCAAAAGATCCTAGAACAAGGTATATAAAAGCAGGCTCGCCTCGAACAGGTTGTGTCCTTGTTTAGTAGTGTGTGTCGGAAAGGATTGTTGACAATGTTTTCGTTCCTTAATGTTACAATCTTGGTGTGTTGAATAGTAGGAATTTTTGGAAAGTTGTTCAGTGGTTGGTACTGAGTTGTGTTGTTATCTTGCTCAGTGATATGTATTTAGTAGTTCAGTGTATGTGGAGGTGATTGTGCAAATTATTGGTCTTGTTTGGAGACGAGCAAAATGTACAGTCATCGTGCGTCGTGATAGCCAATGCTCGTGTGTTCGAGCTTGTCTACATTGGAGCTGCTGTGTGAAGTGACTGCTGTGTGCGAAGCCAAGTGAAGGATCAGACCTGTCAATGATGATCATCGAAGGATCGCCCGTTCCAGGTAAATACCAGCTGGCCGGAGACTCACTTGGTGGAGAAGTGACTTTTGTAAACGGTTACTAATTAGTGTTGTTTTTCATTATCAAGTATAATTATGTGTATATACTAATTGGATCATCCAAAATTACATTAGTCCAATAAAACAGTTAACGCTTAATTCGTAACATTTTAAAGTGCATTAGATCATTCTCGGAAGGTCCGACTCCTTGGCTGAATGGTCAGCGTTGAGGCCTTCGGTTCAGAGGGTCCCGGGTTGTGTTCGCGTCCAGATCGGGGATTTTAATCACGTCTGATTAACCTTCTGTCTCTGAAACTGGTTGTTTGTTTTTGTACCAATATTCTCCTCTTCCTATTCAGACAACACACCACACTACCAACCACCACAGAAACACTCAATAGTGATTACATTCCGCCACATAGGTTGAATCAGAAAGGGCATTCGGCCGGAAAATAGAGCTAAATCCTCATGTGCGACATAGTTCGCGTCCGCGACCCCACAGGTGTGGAAAGAGCAGTAGAAGAATACGAAAAGAAAGAAGAAGGTGTAACTTTATGTAATGAAAATGATGCGTTTATTTGTACAGTCAGCCATCAGCTAAAGCTAATATATGACGCCGTATGGTGTGAGGTAGAGTGTCTTTAATTCCTATCCAAAGACTCCGGGTTAAATTTTAGACCATCTCAAGATTTAAATACTGGTCTAAGATATGGAACAGGGTTTATTCAGCTTCGGGAACACATTTTAGCAGCTGCTTATTATGAGAGTGAGGCTGAGGTAGTCGTGATACTGAGCAAGTGTAAGAGAATATCATCTGTAGATCAATGCACTTGGCAGCGGTTATGTTAGCTGGTCCTGGCTATTTAAGGGCTGTAAAAGTCACAGATTAAATAAGTATAGAAGGACGGAAGGAAGGAAGGAAGGAAGGAAGGAAGGAAGGAAGGAAGGGCATTTATTTTCCAGATCGTAACATTATGAACTATGTAGCATATCTGTTTGATGGCGACCTTGAAATCTCAGTGGCATAATATAACTTTTGAAATTAATGGTCGCGGTTACACGTCATATGGCAGGAAACCATAATCTATTTGGCACCTGCAACCGTGCTACACATCAGGCAATTCTTGGTGTGTTAGCCATATGGCGCACATGCTACGAAAATTAAGTGCATGAAATGTTCGTTTCATGTCTTTTAAGCATTTAGTAGCACCCATATTGTCCGCAAACTTCATTTACTTGCGAGTAAAAATATCTGGCGCCATTCCACCAACCGAGCCGTCGTCAGATGGAAACTAAATAGCTCGCGTCCACATCCCGCTGTTTGTCATCTGTCACGCCAGGTGAGCGGAAAGGGAGCGAGGACGTTCAGCAGTAAAACTAAGATGTGCTTTTCATTACGTGTCCGATATGTTAGCATAAATTTGAGGTCTTAATTGTGGCGCAGAATGATTATTATGATTATTACTCAACCTGATGAATAGAGTAGATATCCTGACTCTCAGTGAGGAAATGACGACTCGATGATTGGCTCCTTAAACCAGCAATTACCGAGCAAGTGGCTACGCGGTTTGAGTCACCTAGATATCGGTCCTAATTCGGGAGACAGAGGGTTCGAACCCAACTGTCAGCAACCCTGAAGAGGGTTTTCCGTGGTTTCCTATTTTCATACCAAGAAAATGCTGGAGCTGTCGCTTCCAGCCAACTCCTGTCTCTTTCTCATACCATCGCCGTCATAAGACCTAAGACCCGTCCGTGATGATGATGATGCTTGTTGTTTAAAGGGGCCTAACATCTAAGGTCATCGGCCCCTGAGACCCATCCGTACCATGAAAACTAAAAACATTAAATAACGCGAAGGTGTCATTGAGTGTAGGCTATGTTTTTCAAGGAAGATACCTACCGAACAGGTCATATCTCGCCATGGGTAATTATATCCTAGGATTTGAGGTTTAGGGGAGGACATTTTCTATTACAAAGTAGAACAGTCTGGTTTTTCTTTCTCTTAATTTTTATGATCAAGATGAGACCTCAGCATTGCATGTAATACACATAGCAAATTAACATACCGATCTGAAGTGCTTTCACATCTACTGAACGTAAAACATGGGAATTTAAGAACTATTTAACATCCATCCATCTTGATTGCAGACCATTATGCTTCTTACCGTTAGTCTACAAGCATACGTGAATTAACTAAACCCCTATAAAATCCTCTGTTTACTATTATCTAGCACTGCTACCTCTCCCATCATGGAATAATTCAAAAGCGAGTCTAACGATCATTGCCTTGTCCTCCCTCTACTTCTCTTACCATCCAGGCCGAGTCCATTATTCTCTTACGTAACATTTCCTCCTCTCTTCGCATCATACGTCTCCACTCAGGAAGCCTATTTATACATACAGCTTCATCCGATTGCTTTGTTTCTAACTTAACCTTTATCTCTTCATTTCGTGTACTCTCCTGTCATTGTTCTCACTTGTTTTTACCAGCAATCATTAACGCTACTTTCATGTCCATTACTTTAAACCTATGATTGTGATATCCTGAGTCAGCCTAGCTTTCACTCCGTACAGCAAAGTTGGTTTGAAGGCAGACTGATCTAATGATGGTTCCGTCCGAAATATCACTTCTTTCTTACAGAATACCGTTCCTCAAAGGCGCAAGAGTACTGCATTAACTTTGGTGCACCTTAATTCAATTTCACCTACTATACTACTAACTTAGGAGAATACAAATCCTAATTACTTGAAATGATGAGCCTCTTCCAGTTTTGTATTCCCTCCCTGACTTCAATCATCTTCGTTTTCTTCCCTAATGACATCAGTTTAGTCCTGAAAATGCTCATTTACATAACATACTCGCCACATCTCTTTTCATGCTCCAAGATGCTAGACCTCCGGCTTTCCTCGCAGTACCCGTACGGGTACGCCTAAGAATTTTAGTGGGGTACGCGAGCAGCCTTCAAGAGAAATTTAAAACATGATGATGGTGGTGGCGATGATGATGATGATGATGATGATGATGATGATGCTTGTTGTTTACAGGGGTCTAGCATCGAGGACATTGGCCCCTAATAGTACGAAATGAGATGCAATGTAATGACAGATTAAAAGTCCAAAATCCTCCACCGACCAGAATTCAAAAGGTGAGGACGAAGAATGAATGGGTGGATATGAATTTAAAGCAATCGGTGAATCCGACCCGCAATGCCTCACATTCACAGAAACCGACGTAAAACAATAGTATTACTGACCAACGGATTGCTTCTATAGCATAATACTGAATCAATGATGTTTGTAGTCTAAAGGAGTCCAAAATCCAAGTCATCGGCCCCTCATAATGGTACTTATCGCTAGGAAAATACAGTAGAACCAAGGTATTTGTCATGTTGCGGTACTAATCAAAAGTATTCCACACATTAATGTACTACTCACAGGTAATGAAATTCGCACATGGAATACAGACCTATGATGTTTCGCACATTGCGCGTCATTTACAGGCAACGCAAACCTATGATGTTCATCACATACGTGTACTAACCACAGGGACTCACACTATCCCGTGGTGTTCCTCATTTAGTGGGTAATAATCATAGGCAAGCCAGAACCATGGTGGTGCTCTTAAAGTGGTACTAATCACACGTACTGTAAAAGCCGGCAACGCACTCTGTTGCTACTAATCACAAACCTATTTTGTACCTAAATAGTAGTACTGCGCTCAAGTTGTTCCTCGCGTGGTGGTACTACTGTAATCACGAGTAGTTTCATGGGTCTAAGGCAATCATCCTTGGTCACCCCTTTTCGTCGCCTCTTACGACAGGCAGGGGATACCGATGGTTTATTCTTCGTGTGCGTTCCCCACCTACAGGGAGTTGTGTGTTTGGTCCGCGAGAGGTATTTTATTTCTCTCAAGTCCGCCGGCAAGCACGCTAGGATCCCCCAACCCGCCACCTGGGACGCGCCACGTGGGAGTATCACCTCTCCCCCTGTTACGCCAGCGTAATAGGCTCGTGGAAATTAAAAAAAATAATTAAAATATGGAAAGGAATAAGGTTAAATATACTGTATTTAGTTTTAAAACTCCGTAATATCACTGACCGTGTCATGAAGTTTGTGATCTGTTTTTTAAATAAAGTATCTATAGATACAAGAATGAGATTTTATCCACGGTGAACCTAAATATAAGTACGGTATTACAGTAACTTCGCTTGAAAATTTCTTCTGGAGTACCGCACATCAGGAAACTGTGTCACACCGTACACTGAAATGATGATTCGTATTCTTCTTCTTCTTCTTCTTCTTCTTCTTATTATTATTATTGTTACCGTATTTTTGTGGTAGGTAGAGGTGAAAGAAGGTGCGGGGGTGAACGGGTCTCAAACTACGAAATTAAAGTTAATGTAAAATTTAACAAGGTTATATTCTCTTTTCAAAATCAAGAAATAACAAGCATGGAAGGTACAGAGTAGCAAGGCAACAAAAGAGCAACAACAGTATTTACAGGCTTTGGGCTTCGAGCCCCGAACTCACAATTCTTGAGCAGTTAGCCCAAGCTTACATGTACGTAAGGTTTAACAAAGAGGCAGAAAACCCCAATCACGCCCAGGAGCACTTGCTCCAAATTACACAGTAAGACCTCCTAGAGGCACGCAGAAACAAATTTCAAAAGAGCGATCCGCTCTCAAAATTTTAAGCCTATCAAAAGGCCACACCTAACTCGACCTTCAAGCTGTCCTCTAAGGACGTAAACACAGGGGTAAAATACCCAACCTACTGAGACCTATTAAGCGAGAAAAGGATAATTACATGGCCTCTAAAATACCGATGTGAGAGGAGGCAAACTGCACTCCTAATACATTTTGTTTTAAAACCTAATCTGGCTCTAGGCCACAAATGCAAGGGCTAATCCCATACTAAAGAGGTGACTTTAGAAAAAAACCAATTTACATTACGTTAAAGAAGAATAGGTTGTGAAAAGGTAAGTTCACCTCAAAACAATATGAGTGGGAGCTCGAGAGGGTTAAGCACTATCTATCCCAATATGTAGCTTAAAAGAGAATAGATACTAAGAGTCTTTACAATTTAGGGAAAAGTTACATGGTGGAAAAGCTTCGGAACCGCCCCGAGAGTTAAACTGCTGAGCTAGCAAGAAAAGAAGTTATTATACGGCCATTACCTGGTTGTTGAACTGCTGCCCGAAGAAAGAGGCGCTTCCCGCCCCCTGCTATGTACTTTATACACTGAAAGATGGTAGAGAAGTGGCGCAGAGACCCTAAAATCAGCAGTTTATATACTCTCGCGGAAAGTTCGAGGCGTTTCAGGAAAGAAAACACCCGCCCACAATCATTTATTGGTTAGGGTTAAGCAGCATATCCAATTTGAAGAAGAAACACCTTATTGGTCGTAAATTAATTAAAGAAATTCGGGATTGGCTACATTCAAAACAAGGGGAAAGAAAGGGGAATACAGCCAACTTAA
Source organism: Anabrus simplex (assembly GCF_040414725.1). Classification (NCBI taxonomy): domain Eukaryota; kingdom Metazoa; phylum Arthropoda; class Insecta; order Orthoptera; family Tettigoniidae; genus Anabrus; species Anabrus simplex. The sequence continues at coordinate 190,264,799 of NC_090271.1, read as the reverse complement.
ACAATACCAGAAAGAAATTTAACAAGAAACAAACTTTTGAAATAAAAATTTATCCAAAAAACAGTTCTTTCACCTTGCACTAGGGTGCACTATTGTAGTTCTTCAGTAGTGTCCTCTAGAAGAGAAAGTTCACACTTCTTACTACAAGCAAAACAAAAATACGTCGAAAACGACCCAGTTCAGAAACTTCAAAATTTCCAAGTAGTGACATCTTCTGGGTAACTTGAAAATTAATACATTAGATAAAGTTCGGACTTCCTCCAGCAGAGGATTTTCAACTGGCGCAAAGTTTGAATTAGCGGCGTGGAGGTGTACCGCAAGGTACAATTATTATTATTATTATTATTATTATTATTATTATTATTATTATTATTATTATTATTATTATTATTATTATTATTATTATTATTATTATTTTGATTGAGGAGGTAAAGGCTAATTTAGGAATGAACTCGATGGATGAAGCTGTACGCATAAACCGGCTTCGGTGGTGGGGTCATATGAGGCGAATGGAGGAGGATAGGTTACCTAGGAGAATATTGGACTTTGTTATGGAGGGTAAGAGAAGTAGAGGTAGACCAAAACGACGATGGTTAGACTCAGTTTCTAACGATTTAAAGATAAGAGGTATAGAACTAAATGAGGCCACAACACTAGTTGCAAATTGAGGATTGTGGCGACGTTTAGTAAATTCACAGACACTTGCATACTGAACGCTGAAAGGCATAACAATCTATAATGGTAATGAATGAATGAATGAATTATTTTGTTACTTAGATTTTCATAGAGACAGATAATGGTGTGTTATTTTTCAAGTGTCGTGACACTCATTTCTTGTGATGTGTTATAAAAATTGTGTTGCACTTCACGATAATATCTTATTTACGATATATATTTAAAACTAGCAAATGTACCCGTGCTTCGCTACGGTACTCTACATTGTATACGGATTCCTCCGTAAATTACTGTAAAGGCAGTGAGTAGGCCCGTAACTTGGCAGGGTGGGCTCGCGACCACGGACCCTTAGGTGAGTCTCCAAAGCGACTTCAATTTATTAATATATATATTATATTTCACCCCCCTACCGAGGGGTTCTAGGGGCGTCTTGCTCCCACAGTACTTTTTCCACATAGTAGGTTATATTTGTACGCCCCCACCGCAAAGGGGGCTGAAGTTGAACTTTAAAAAATCCGAAGTGTCAGTATTCATGTCAGCGACCCCGAAATCTATGGATTCGACACTATTTTCGATTATTTGTATATATCACTCCCCCCCTCGCCACAAAGGGCGTGAAAATGAAAGGCCTCCACACGTAATACCGTGCGAGTTGAAATAGAACGAAAGTTGACCAAGGGAGGTCGAAAAGGACAGATGAAAGTGAGAAGCCTAGCACAAGGAAACAGAAGCAATGTCAGGACTCAGCTAAGGCCCCGCAATCGCCAACACATACTCCCTACTTAACAGCCCCTGAGGTTGCTTGTAGTCGCCTCTTATGACACGGCATCATGATAGCACTCGAATTCGACTGCGACTGACAGTAGTAAAGGGAACGTGCCATTATAATGAAAATACCTTCCCTATTTCCAGTCATAGTGTAGTTGGGGAAGTATCATGAAATCGCAGGTGGCCTTGGGTGTTAGCAATCAAAAACGTGATGGAGTTTTTCCGTTTTAATGCCAGGCCACCGTGTGTACTTCCAGTCGCTGTCGAGTTGGAGAGTTCCCATTACAATGGGATATCTTGTTTCCTTTTTCCAATGATAATCAGTTGGGGAGTTTTAACTATAATGGCAAGCGGACTTGTCTACCGACAGTATTAGTCCAATTGGGGAGTTCGAGTAGAAGTCAGAGTCGAGTTGGGAGTTTTAATTATAATGACAGTTCTGCTTACTTATTTTTTTGCTATTTGCTTTAGGTCGCACCGACACAGATATGTCTTATGGCGATGAAGGGATAGGAAAGGCCTAGGAAGTGAAAGGAAGCGGCCGTGGCCTTAATTAAGGTACAGCCCCGGCTTTTGCCTGGTGTGAAAATGGGAAACCACGGAAAACCATCTTCAGGGCTGCCGACAGTGAGGCTCGAACCCACTATCCCCCGATTACTGGATACTGGCCGCACCTAAGCGACTGCAGCTATCGAGCTCGGTTGCTTACTTAGTGCCGGTCACAGTCGAGGTGGAGGGTTTCCGTTATTACGGTAGATCATTTTTGCTATTCCCAGTCAGATGAGTTGGAAAGTTTCGGTTAGAAAAGAAGGCCCATTTGTCTACTGTTAGCGAAATGTATTTAGGGTTCTTCAATATAATGGCAGGCCCACTGGTGGGCAGGCGGTCACAATCGAATTTCAAGGTTCCCATTATCATTATAGGTCGTCTTTGCTATCCCCAGTCACTGTTGATTTGCGAAGTTTTCATTGAAATGGCATTTCCGCTTGCCTATGGCCAGTTAGTATCAAGTTGGCGACTTTTCATGACAATGTCAAGCCTTCTTGCCTATTACCAATCAAAAATGTGTTCGGGCGTGTGGGTTATAAAAGTAGGTCCCCTTGCTACTGCCAAACCCAGTCAATTTGGGGGTTCCCATGATAACGGCAGATCTTCTTTCCTATTTCCGGTTATCGTGTTTTGATTATATTGCCAGGCCCCCTTGCGTATTTGGAAGTCACAACGAAGTTGGACAGTTTTCATTGTAATATTATTCCAGTTTGTCTACTGCGAAAAACATTGAGTTGAGGAGTTAAAATTATATTGGCAGGCCCCCTTACCTTCTGCCAGTCACAACCGACGTGGGGTATTTTCATTACAGTGGCAGATCCTCTTGCCTATTGCCAGTCACAGTCGAGGTGGCAGGTTCCCTACCGCTACAGACAGTAGATTTGAGCAGCTTTGGTTATGATGACAGCCAACGGCCGTAGCCGTGTTGAAGCACCGGATCCTGTGAGATCTCCGAAGTTAAGCAACACTGGACGTGGTCAAGATTTGGATGGGTTGCCACGCGCTGTTGGGTGGGGTTAAGGGAATGGAGGAGCGGAAAGGGACTGGCCACCCTACCGTACGTAAACTCCGGCTCAGGCACACCTCTACGGAGGTTCGGACCTGCCTTCGGGCAGAATACACCCTTTAGTTATGATGTCAGGCATACTTTCTCTTATTGCCTGTCACAATGGACTTGCGCAGGTTTCATTATAATGGCCGGCCCACTTGCCTATCGATAGCCACAGCCCTCTTTCCTATATTCAGTCATAGTGTAATTGGCGAGGTTTGGTTATAATGGTAGTCCCGCTTGCCTACTGCGAGTCAGAATCGAGTTGAGGAGTTTTAATTATAGTAGCAGTTCCCCTTGCCTACTACCAGTCACATTCAAAATGGGGAGTTTTCATCATCAATGCTGGTAGAGTTTACCAGTGCTAGTCACAGTCGAGTTTGAAGTTGCTATTATAACGGCCGATCTCCTTTCCTATTTCCAGTCATAGTCGAATTGGGAAGGATTTTTATAATAGCAAGCCCCTTACCTACTGCAATTCACAATCGAGTTGAGGAGTTTTAATTATAATAGCACTCCCCCTTGCCTACCACCAGTGTCAATCAAGCTCGAGAGTTTTCATTTTAAGGGCAGACCCCCTTACCTAGGGCCAATCGCAGTCAATTCGGAGAATTCCCATTTTAACGTAGGTCTTCTTCCCTATTCCCAGTCAGTGTCGATTTGGCCAGTTTTCATTATGTTGGCATGCCCCCATTTCTACTTCCAGATAATCAACAGTGTGCTTGGAAAAATTAAGTAACACTGATGATCTTCCCATAATTAGGAGTCTATTCGTTTATGGGATCAATTTCATTTAATTTGTCACCAGTACACGTACTGAAGCGAAGGAAGAACAGAGTCATTGAAGAACCTCTTGATAAACAATGTTTCGTGTTTTATTTTCTGGTGCACATATAAACAGGGACTTGCTGCTGCTGACTCGGGAACATGCGACGTACAGTTGCCCGTGGGAAAAGCAGGGTGATCTGAGGTCAAGTCCAGCAATACTCAACGTCTGGCCCTGGGATTTATTAATAGTCATCGCAAAGCAGAGGCTGACTGGAAACTGCAGACGCTTGAACTCAAACGGGTAGTTTGTTGGGATTAGTGGTATCCGCGGGATAAGAACTGACTCTCCTTCACCGCATCCAGTCATGATAGTTGCCTCTATCAAATGTTTGTGGAGGGCGTTTACCTGAAGTCTTGTCCCATTGCACAAATTAGGTGGGCTGAGATTGCGCATGAGTATGATGATCTTTAAGGTAATTTTGTGCGATGGAAGCCCCGGAGCCGTTATAGAATTCAGGAACTCAGGAGGATAGTGAACTGCGTCGTCAGAGTTGATTACTTCATTGACAGACGTATAAACTGTCTCCTCGCCGTGGAACATTGTGAGGATAGTCGAATTAATGTACGCCGCTTGTTCATTAGTTGGAGTTAAGATCGCTCTGCAGCAGAGCCATGAGATGGGTTTGCTCCTAATATTTTCTACGTCCGGGTACACCGATGAAATGAGAGCTTCAAGGTTAGAAAGCGACAAACAAAATTCATCAGAAAGAGTAATGATCCCGTTACTGTCTCCCAGTGAGCCGTTCCCAATCGACAACAATATTTCAGTGAATGTATGTATGTTTTCATCACCACCTAGATGTACCCTCATATTCTGTGTCAGATTAAGTTTTTTGATATTTGGCCAAAGTGATGATCTCCTTAATGAAGCGTTCACTTCATCTGCTCTGCTCCCTCTTGGAACAACCGGTAACGTTTGACGAAAATCACCAGAAAAGAGGATAGGGACACCTCCAAAGAAGTTATCACTGTTTCGGATGTCCCGCAGCGTTCGGTCAACTGCTTCAATCGCCTTTCTGTGAGCCATAGTGCATTCATCCCAAATTATAAGACTGCAGTCTTGCAGAACCTTGGATATGTTACTTTGTTTTGTGATGTTACATATTGGTGACTCTGTGCAGTCAAGATCTATAGGCACTTTAAACATCGAGTGAGCAGTTTTGCCACCGGGTAAAAGAGTGGCTGCGATCCCCGAAGAGGCTACTGCTACAGCAATCTTACTATCCTGTCTGATCTTAGACAACAGTAAGTTAATCAGGAATGTTTTTCCAGTTCCGCCCGGAGCGTCTACGAAAAACATTCTACTTTCCTTATTTCTAACACAGTTTAATATTTCCCGATATACTACAGTCTGTTCATCTGTAAGTTTTGGTTCATTTAATAGAACAAAAGACCTTAACGCTTCTTTATTGTAATTTGTTTCCCTGAGATAGTCAGCATTTAACGTTTGTAAGATCTGAGGGGAAGGAAGGCCGTAAATGTTCAAAGGCTGACCGCCAATCGATAGAACGTATTCTTCGAGGTCTTGAAGACATCTGTCTTCCACATGGGCGATCATTTCATGAGCAGTACCGTCGTTACAGGGGGAAAGTTGTCGTAAGAAATCTTCTGCTAGGCTCTCCTTATATTTGTTCCACAGATCCAACGGATCAGAGAGACTGCAAAAGACTAACAATATGCCAAAAAGCCGGCGAAGTTTTGCTGGGCTTTGTGAAACTATCGCCTCCTTCAGTGTCTCTTCCCATTGAGAGTCATCCAGGAGTAATCCATGGGCTTTGCATGCACTCCGATATGTAGGGTGAAGTATGCCATTGACGGTACGAAGGTCAGTGAAGGATGTTGGTCCCCTGACAGTGAACAGAAGCATGCGTAAATAGAAGCACTCGGAATTATTAGGATGGACTGCATACACTCGGCTAATTACGTGCTGCTTTCTAACGCCCGAAAATGCTACCACAGGTACTCCTTTCTTTCTTCTTACAAATGTACCTTGCTGTTTGTTATACGTATAGTAAGAGGGAACGTCTTCATACAACAGTGTCTTAGCAAAATCATCTGTCTGACATAAGTTAAAGAATGCCATTAAGGTGGTGTTACGTGGATTTTCTACTATGTCATGAGCCGTTTCTGCAGTAAAGACAATTCTTTGAAATTTTTTTAGATGAACATCTAAATGCATTACTGGAGGATACCTTTCATGGATAGGAAATGAAAGAATTCGCCAAACTGCTTCTGAGCTGGATATGTACCTTCCGCTCGGATACTGGCACACTTCATCATTTTTGTCTTGCAAACCTAAGACTGCCTGATCGCTTCCTTTGTTGATGTACTTACAGATGTATTTGATGGACTTAACACTGCTACAGTATTCAACATTGATGTGTGTTTTGAATACCCTAGACAAAACAGGACAGTATGGCACTATCCATCTATTATCCACTTCCATATCCTGTCCATTTATCATAAGGCGTGCAGTGAAGCCACCCATAGAAGGAATCCTGCGCTTGTAGGATGGGTACCCATCGTTCCCTGTGACAGTTTCATTGACGAATGCTCGTGGGTATCGTTTTGAGCATCGTCCACCTTTCATACATGGTGAGCCTACGTTGAAAGATCCGCATGGTCCATGGACCATGTGACATTTAACTATGTTAAAAAGCTGTGGATCTTTATCAGGATCTGGAAATTCAGCACTAATAACCTTATCAATATCGACGGGTCGTATCTTGTCCTCAAGCCATAATAATATGTGGGCGTGAGGCAAGCCACGCTTTTGCCATTCAACAGAGTACATAAAACAAAGAGTTGGCCCAAATATTTGTTCTCTGGTTAGTAAGTCCATGAGAGATTTTAATTTCATGTGAAATACACGTGTAATAATGTCGTGACGATCATTCGCTGACTGACCATTATATACGGCATTACCAATTTCTTCCCATTTTGGATTAGTTGTAGCTGTAATAAAAAGATCTGGACATGAGTATTTTCGCACATAACAGAGTGCATCTTGAGATCGCTCGTGCATATATCGGGGTCCTCCAGTGAAAGTGGACGGTAAAATGACTAACCGTCCCAAATCTGCCATGTTACCCTCGTCCTTCCTCAGGGTGTCTTTAAGGTGAATGTAGCTCTCAGCCCTTAATTCCCTTTGGTGTGTTCTGATATAGACTAACCTTTCAGTCTCTATTTTAGCATACATGTCTACCCAGAACTGATTGGACAGTTGACGGTAACAATGTAAGTAGTTTACCTCGCCTTGTCTTATCATTATACGATAAGAATAAAACTGAAGAGAAGATGTTTTCTTGAGAGGGGTCTTTAGTTCTCCGGTTCGTGGGTCTACGTGGTACAGTAGGAAGTGGTAGCCATCATCTCCACGAGGGAACATCAGGGGATATTGAAGAGCGTCGTATGATCGGTGGGTTTCAGATATTCGTCTCAGGCCCTGGTCTCTTGTCCGAAGCACGATGTCTCGCTTATCACATTCGTGTCCAACCAATATGACAGCTATCTCGTTTGTTGTCGGCTGATTATAACAGCCTCTGTGCTCACCAGCAGGAACTCGGTCGGCGTGGATCACAATCTTGTGGGTGTCACCGTCCGGCATTGTCTCTAGAGTTGTCTTCAGTTCCTTGACATATGGGTTCACATCATGTAACATGCCCTGCAAATCATTAACTAAATGGGTTTTTAAATTTGGTATTATTGCTGTTCTTTGATCTACCTGTGCTTTGTGGTCTGCAATGAAATATATTTGAAGATATTTAGAATTTTCATTGTTTGCAGGGAGAAGTGAACCTATTAAGTGGTATACTTGTCCTTGAATTTTGAATGTTGGCATAAAATTTCCTTCCACTACTTTAGTAGCTCCGAAGCTTGTCATTTGGAATGCGCTGTTGTAGGCTCGCACAAATTGAAGAAAATGGCGAGAGTCAGTATGCGTCCTATTTAACAGAGAAATAAGAAGTTCCGGTAGAGGAGTTAGATGATTTAATTTAATTTTTCCGGAAGAGCAGCACATTCCCTCTGGCTCTTGCTTCCATTTGAGAGCCCTACAGAAAGGGCACACTTTACTCAAAGACCCTATATGGGCTCTTGGATGGTAGTCGATAAGAGGGTTATAAGCAAATGCACTTCGCTGCTTTTCATGCCATGGAATCATATTAGGACACCTAGATTCAATTGACGTTGAATGTAATTCTCTAACATTGGCATGTCTCACTCTATCTTCATCTAACCGTCTGAGATATTCATCAGTGGTCTCTGATGAACGTCTTTCTGCTGCACGTTGTCTTTTCTCTTCCTGCTGGACATTTTGCATTTCGTTTAACGATGCGTAGGTACTTCGTCGTTGTGTTAACGCCTGAGAATATTCCTCCGCAGCTAGGTTTTCGCGTGTGAGGGAATGGTGCTCTCTGTCATGCTCCATTCGAGCCATCCGCTGATCCTCTGATTCTGTTTCTCTTAAACGCATCTGTCTAAATCTTTGCGATCTGAGTATTGCCTCGCGGTCTGAAGCAGTCTCAGAAGCCCTAGATGTGGACTGGCGTGCTCTCTGTGAGCGAAGCCTGGCCTCGCGCTCAGAAGCAGTCTCCGAATCACGGTCAGTGCTCTTCCTCAGTCTGTCTGCATTGAGTCTGGCTTCGCGGTCTGAAGCAGTCTCAGACGCCCTAGATGTGGATTGGCGTGTTCTCTGTGAGCTAAGCCTGGCCTCGCGCTCAGAAGCACTCTCCGAATCACGGTGAGTGCTCTTCCTCAGTCTGTCTGCACTGAGTCTGGCCTCGCGGTCTGAAGCACTCTCAGACGCCCTAGATGTGGACTGGCGTGTTCTCTGTGAGCTAAGCCTGGCCTCGCGCTCAGAAGCACTCTCCGAATCACGGTGAGTGCTCTTCCTCAGTCTGTCTGCACTGAGTCTGGCCTCGCGGTCTGAAGCACTCTCAGACGCCCTAGATGTGGACTGGCGTGTTCTCTGTGAGCTAAGCCTGGCCTCGCGCTCAGAAGCAGTCTCCGAATCACGGTGAGTGATCTTCCTCAGTCTGTCTGCATTGAGTCTGGCCTCGCGCTCAGAAGCACTCTCCGAATCACGGTGAGTGCTCTTCCTCAGTCTGTCTGCACTGAGTCTGGCCTCGCGGTCTGAAGCAGTCTCAGACGCCCTAGATGTGGACTGGCGTGCTCTCTGTGAGCTAAGCCTGGCCTCGCGCTCAGAAGCACTCTCCGAATCACGGTGAGTGCTCTTCCTCAGTCTGTCTGCATTGAGTCTGGCCTCGCGGTCTGAAGCAGTCTCGGAAGCCCTCAATATTTTAACTTTTTTAGCTTTTGATATGGACCGTCCAATGTTAATTCGCTTCCTAGCAGGCATGGTCAAAGGAACAGTCACAAAAGTGTCGAAACCCAATCAGTAACTCTGTAATGGGCAGCAAAGTGCATGTGGTGGTGATTATTTTCTGTTGGTGACGGTGGTGTTGGTGATTATTGTTTTAACAGGACGTACAACGGGGCAACTATCCTCTATTAACACTAATCAGAAGAAAACTGAAAGAGATCCGATACTTCGAAGAATGAAGTTATCGGCAAAATAAAGGGAAGGGCCGCAATGAGCTCGAAAATATCAAAAACAGAAACCCCTCCCAGAGCAGAAACTGGGAAGGCAGGAAGTACTAAGGGGTAATAGTCAACAAAATAGAGGTAGTTGTGATTATTGTTTCGAGAAGTAGTACAAATGCGCAACAATCTTCTGTTAACACTAATCAGAACGAAATATGAAGAGATGCGATACTTCGAAGAATGAAGATATCGGAAAAGGAAGATAAAGTCCACAAAGGGGTTAAAAATCGCAATCAGCAACAGAATTGAAATGGCCGTATTGGTGATTGTTTCAAAAGGAAGGACAACTCCTCAACAATCCTGCCTTATCACTAATCAGAACGAAATTGAAAGAGATCCGATACTTCGAAGAATGAAGATATCGGCAAAAGAAAGGGAAAGGCCGCAAAATGCTTCCAAATAACAACCACAAACCCCGCCCAGAAAAGAATTTCAGATGCAGTGGTTCCCAATGAAATTAGAGTATCCGAAAATTTCTAAAGTGGAAATAAATTAACGTACCGTCGCAACACTTCTGAAACAGGAAACAATATTTCAGATATTTTTAAACGCAATAACTGACATGAACACTCACATAGATATGTTAACAATCTCAGTTAGAAAGTAACAATGTAATACAGAGAAGAACTAAGCGCCACCAGTGTGAATACCATTAAGCAGTCAAGTTCCTTTTGCTCAGAGCAATATTGATTTCGGTTACGCTTATCGACATGGATGATATAGACTGCTGAAGCTGACCGAAGTAGCTGTTGCCTGTGACTCACGGGTGGCCCAGATTGGTTGCGCAGTAGTGTCGTAGGACAGGTATCCTAATTAGGATAAAACCTTCAATACTGGTATTTTGAAGGTTTATGATGAGCCGAAATTATTATGTTATTATATTTATGTTTCGTGTCCATGGACGTATAACGTGCGGACGTACGGCACACAGATTTCCAATATGGCGTCAAGGAACAGCACCATTAGATCTCTGATGTAAAACATGTATAAATTCTATGTAGATTGTTTTAGAGAGCGATTGTTTTCTTTTTTGTATTCCGAGAGAGGCACTGAATGTTTTCTTCTATCTGACAGGATAAGTTCGTAGCGATAATAAAGTTGCTTTTAGAATACGTAAAAGTGTTCTCGTGTGATATTTTTATTGCGTAAAATAGAAAATCGCATATAGAGAACGACAGTAGATGTTGGTTTTCCCCACAGGAGCACCGTGACTGTGTAGCACACAACCGCACGTGTATCTTATTTCTTTGTTTATAGCTGTCTCTCTTATAAAGGAAAGATTTCCATGTAACATCTGTACGTAATTTCTTTCCTTATATTGCTGTTGGTGTATATAGTGACCTACTGTATTTTGCGTAGCGTGTGCATCGTAGTTCGTTTCTGTGAACCGCCTGTTGCGTGGTGAAGGTGGGAGGGGGGGGGGGGGGAGGAATACATCCGGGTTATTCCCTGCCTGTCGTAACAGGTGACTGAAATCGCCCCAGGGGTCCTTAACTTGGCAGGGTGGGCTCGCGACCACGGACCCTTTTAGGTGCACTTACTTATGCCACGCTCCTCACTTTAGCTATATTATCCGAACTTCCGTGGTCTATTCTTGTTCTTTGCAGACTCCGACGGCATAAGAACATTCGAGGCCTCATTTCCACGCCCTTCGCGGATAACTTAATTTCGGAAGAGTCGGATTCCTCCATTTTTGTCACTGATTACTGTTAATATAGGATGGTTGCCCCGTTGTAGTTCCTCTTGAAACAAAAATCAGCACCATCACCACTCTCTTCTCTCATCCGACTTGTGTTCTTATGTTTGAGAGATCTCGGGAGTTGGCCCAATTTTAAGATCGTATGCCGTTCCTGAGGCCAACCGAATGTGGAGGATTGTATTGAACAATTACGCCTTTCTGCTGGGATTCAATCAATCAATCAATCAATCAATCAATCAATCAATCAATCAATCAATCAATCAATCAATCAATCAATCAATCAATCAATCAATCAATCAATCAATCAATCAATCAATCAATCAATCAATCAATCAATCAATCAATCAATCAACATACATACGGAGTAATTAAGGAAGAAAATAATAGTTAAGAAATCTGACATTAATGGAAAATAGATTATAATAACTGAGGAGAGCCGGATGACGACAAATATGTAAATACCAAGTGAATGTATTGCTCTTACTTATGCCCCTCAATAAATTATGCTGGTGTGAGTTATGGATATAAGAAAGCCGTAACAGAGGAGCAAATTAGGCGCAGGGATTCTTAGGTAAACATATAAGATGACTAATGGTGTTATTACTGAAGCTGTTCGAGAACGGTTATAGGCCTAACCTCCAACGATATTCCGCCATTATCCCGCAGAATGGCCGATTGACACCTCTCTTGTTATTCTACCGCCCCCACCCACAGGGGGACGTTGTCGGTCTGTCGGTCACTCAATGCAGAGCATGGTACCAGCAGAAAATTGTAAATTTCTCCGTCATGTGAAGAGTAAGGTAAATTATGAACATAACGAAGGTTGTTTATAATGAAGAGACGTTTCACGTACGGTAAACGAAGTTTACAGAAAATCAATAGTATAAGAGAAAAAGGAGGAAAACCATTCTGGTTTTCCTATAAACCCCCCATCTATTGTAATATTTTAAAATGATATGCACATAGAAACCTTCCCCGGGATGAGCATACTCTAAATATGAAGTTTGGTTGAGATCTATTTAGCCGTTTCGACGTGATGGCTTTCGTATAAACACCCCGTGTATTGAAAGATTTTAAAATGATATGCATATCGAAACCTTCCCCGGGATAAGTATACTGTAAATATGAAGTTTGGTTGAACAGACAAACAGACAGACAGACAAACAGACAAACAGACAAACAGACAAACAAACAAACAGACACGAAACGTAAAAACCACCGATTCGGTCTTGAGTTGACCTAAAACGGATAAATATCTGAAAAATTGGCAAAACAAAAGAAATTACAGACAGCGGACCCCCTACAATTTTATTTATATAGATAATTTCGCTGCTGTAGAATCCTGGAGCTGACGTTGCCATGGTACGGTATTCTACATTGTATTCGAATATCGAAGTAAATAGTGTACATGCAGTAAATAAGATAGTTTTAAAATTGCATGTCTCTTAGCGCTATCCGAGAAAGAGCATGGGGAGGTCCCCGTACGTTTCCAATGTAAAGTGTTTGTTACGGATTTGTGATATAACGGCAGGCTCACTTGCCTACTGGCATTCACAATCAGGTTGGGAAGTTTACATTATAATTGCAGGCCCCATTGCCTACTATGCGGACAGAATCGATTTGGGGAGTTTTCGTTAAAATGGCAGCCCCCCTTTCCTACCTCCAGACAGATTACAGTTTTTATTATAATGGCAGGCAATTACCCTACTATCACTCGAAATTGAGTTGTGCAGTTATCATTATAATGACAGGCCCCTTTTCCTACTGCCAGCCAGCGTACTGCCAGTCACACCAAGTTGGTGAGTTTCCATCAAAATAGCAGGCCACTATGCCTAATGCCAGTCACATTTTAGATGAGTACATTTCTTTATAATGGCGGGCACCCTTGCCTACTGCCAAACACAATCGGGTAGGGGAGTTTTAAACAAAACTGCATGCTCACTTACCTTCTGCAAGTCAAATCGAGAAGGGAACTATTCATTACAATTGTAGGCCTTCCTTACTAATGACAGTTACACAGGAGTTGGAGAAGGAACCCTTTCCTACTGCCAGTCAAAGTCGGTGTGGGGAGTACTGATTACAATAGCAGACCGACCCTTTCTCGATCGCTAAATCGACATCAGTGAATATATATAGATCGACATACGAAAGTATATGCGTGTTTACAATATTGAAGACCTTCGTTTACAGATTAACTGCTACTAAACGTACGTCATATCGACAAAGGATTATACCATAAGACACGCCGGATTTAGTGGCCTAAATGGCTGGTCCAATGATATGTCATCTATTCTTGGGTCAGATTTAGAAACGTGGAACAGGGTAAAGGTTTTGTAAGATCATCTCACATTACATTACTTTTCGGATAATAATGTGACAGCTACATACGTAGCATTTGGCTCACATATGGCTACTGAGTGGGCCAATTTTCGTGAAGAGTTTGATGATTCTGTATTTCATATAAGTAATTGAAAGTATGAATAATGCATGTGAAAATTCCAAATTGACTTAACATCGATTAATAGAGAAAAATCAAACGTAAAAGGGATACAGATACGGCATAAAGTCATAAGACCAAGGTTGTAGATCATTCCAAATTGAACGGAGATTGTGCAATCCGTTACGTGATGGGAATTTCCGAAGGTCTGCACCATCATTAAAATTGCCTGCATATTTCGATATTCTTCGGGGATAAAAAATGAAAAATTTAATGATATAGGATTTTTCATTCGTTACAGGCTAAAACGTATAATTTTGTCAAATTTCAATTATCTTCTTATTCTTCTGGCAGATTATGCCACAATGTGGATTTTGGGCGAGGCGGGTAAAAATTAGGACTTTCAGGAAATCAAAAATTATGGAGATTGTTATTATTACCCCTTAAACGGAAAGCTGTACGAAAATTTCGCCAAAATAGTCAGTGTAGAGGTACACAGTCGTTACGATTTGATTTATATAGATAAGGAATCTGCTCCATGTAAAACACCTTTTGGGCTATGTCCGCTGGACTTAACCTGCAAAAGTGACCATTCATGATATCTCCCTTATTAATCCTCCTGACGAAAAAATGCACATGAAAAAAAAGGTTTAGAGGTGGAATTCCATCAGGTTTGGTCGATTTCCAGTCAGGTTGGTCTTGTTCTGTATATATTGTGGAAGAGTAAAATCACCATTTCGGTTCCTTATAAACCGCCAGTCCATTCCGGAACATGAAATGTTATTTACGTTTAAAACCTACCTTTGGACAGGTGGATGCTAAATATAAATTTTGTTTCGAATGTCTTCAGTAGTTTTCAAGTTGTAAGGAATACGCTTTACACGCACCCGCTCGTGAGTTAAGTCCGATGGGACTTGTACAGAAAAACGGTCCTTTAATGATATCTCCCTTATTGATCCTCGTATCGAAATGATGCACATGAGAAAAAAAGGTTTAGACATTAATTTCTACCAAGGTAGGTAGACTTCCATAAACTTTTGTTGTGTATATTTTTTGGAAGTGCAAAATCACTGTTTCGGTTTCGTATAAACCCCCAGTTAGTTCAGGGATTTAGAAACAATATTTGCCCTGAAACCTATCAAGGACAGGTGTATTCTAAATACGAATCTTGGTGGAAATGCATCCAGTAGTTTCTAGCATTCACGTACATACGGCGTAATTAAGGAAGAAAATAATACAGTTAAGAATGTTGAAACTAATAGAAAATGGATTATAACTGAGGACAGCCGGATAACGACAAATAAATAAATGCCGTGAGTTATGGATATAATAAAGCGCTAACAGAGGAGAAATTTAGGTTCAGTGATTCTTAGGTAAACAAATATGAAGATGACTAATGGTGTTATTACTTAATCTATTCGAGGGCGGTTATAACCTCCAACGATATTCCGCCAATATCCCGCAGATGAGCCGATTGATGCCTCTCTTGCCATCTACCCAAGGAACAACCACGAATTTAAAAGCATGATGAGGAAAATGGCAATACGTTACTTCCCTACTGGCATGCAGTCAGAGACGTTGCCATGGTAACCTGTAGGTTCGTTGTCGGTCTGTCGGTCACTAAATGCAGAGCATGATACCAGCAGAAAATTGTAAATTTCTCCGTCATGTGAAGAGTAAGGTAAATTATGAACATAACGAAAGTTGTTTATAATGAAGAGACGTTTCACGTACGGTAAACGAAGTTTACAGAAAATCAATAGTATAAGAGAAAATAGAGGAAAACCACTGTGGTTTTCCTATAAACACCCCGTCTATTCAAAGATTTTAAAATTATATGCATATCGGAACCTTTCCTGGGATGAGTATACTCTAAATATGAAGTTTGGCTGAGATCTATCCAGCCGTTTCGACGTGATGGTGGGAAAACCACTCTGGTTTTCCTATAAACCCCCCGTCTATTCAAGGATTTTAAAATGATATGCATATCTAAACCTTCCCCGGGATTAGTATACTCTAAATACAATGTTTGGTTGAGATCCATCCAGCCGTTTCGACGTGATGGTGGAAAAACCATTCTGATTTTCCTATAAACCCCCCATATATTCAAATATTTTAAAATGATATGCATATGAAAAACTTCCCCGCGATGAGTATCCTCTAAATATGAAGTTTGGTTGAGATCTATCCAGCCGTTTCGACGTGATGGTGGAAAAACCATTCTGGTTTTCCTATAAACCCCCTGTCTATTCAAGGATTTTAAAATGATATGCATATCAAAACCTTCTCCGGGATGAGTATACCCTAAATATGAAGTTTGGTTGAGATCTATCCAGCCGTTTCGACGTGATGGTGGAACAGACAAACAGACAAACAAACAGAAACAATTTTATTTATCCCCGCCCAAAGGAGTCCTATGAGTGCCTTACACAACAGTATATTTTTTTCCCAGATATTAAGTCTTATTTGTACCTATTTTGGTTGACAGCTATGCCCAAACGTACATGCATAATCTCACTGCTCTAGAATCCTGGAGCTGACGTTGCCATGGTTACGGCAGTTCATTTCTTTATCCGATTCCTAGAGCAGGGGTAGTGTGGTGCCAATATCTCCGTAACGGTTGGTTTTAGGGCCTTAAAACATGGTTTTCGGGCCCGTAGGGCTTACCGAGTTTTGTTCTTTGCGTCAAGAGGATTAAATTGAGCTTTGTCTCGTCCTTATACGACAAATTCGATATTTTGCCTATAATAGTATAAGAGAAAATGGAGGAAAACCGTTTTTCCTATAAAACCCCCGTCTTTTCAAAGATTTTAAAATGATATGCATATCGAAACCTTCCCCGGGGTCAGTATACTCTAAATATGAAGTTTGGTTGAGATCTATCCAGCCGTTTCGACGTGATGGTGGAACAGACAAACAGACAGACAAACAGACAAACAGAAACAATTTTATTTATATAGATAATGTATTTAAATCAATTAAAACTGCTTTAATAATTAGCCAGATATTGACATTTTTCATACCTATCATTTAGGGTTTTACGCGGGGGTACATTGAATTTTAGTCATGAGTGACGTGTACAATCTTAGATAAGTTTGCGAACTTCTGTGCTAGAAGAACCGCATTCGTTATTAATAGGTGAAGTCAAGTTAGGAAGGACCAACGGATATAGAACTTGAATCGCTTTCCCTTCCATATGATGATCCAGAAATTGCACCATGCGTTGCACGGTTTTCTTGAATGTTTACCTTTAAAATTTATATTACTTGTTAATCTTGTATTAAGTGAATTTTTCTAGATTTCTTTATTGTGACGTTGATTAATATTTTATGAATTACTTTGTCGTTTTAGAGTTTGTGTTTAATGAAAAGGTTTAGTTTTAGATTATTTTGTTTCTCGTGGAGGTTTGTCCGTTTTGAAGCCCATATTATATGGGAAATACCCCGTCCTTTCAAACAACAAAAGAAAGTGATAATTGTACAGGGTCTTTATTTATGCTTGGCGGGGACTTTCTCGCTCGACCTTGGCCGCCAGTGACAGTTCAGTTGCTGGCTACTGCGCGTGCGTATGTACGACAAAATACGGTACTCAAAATCATTATCATGCATTTATCATGCATTTTACTCACCATTTTTACAGTTTATGCTGAAAATATTCCCCACGCGCTGCCAAAATAATCGGCATCTCCTAATGTTTTCGGTTACTCTACCAAGTTCTTCAGCATTGATGGATGCAATTGCAGCTCTTATATTGTCTTCAAGTTTAGTGTGTGAGGGTTGTTCCCATAAACTACATTTTTAACATTCCTCACAAATAAAAATCACATGCCGTTAAATCTGGGCTACGAGGGGGCCCACAGATTTATACTTATGATCCTCGTACCAAACATACCTCAGTAAGGAGATAACGACCTTCACGTCTATTTTTATTGTTTACTTAAACTGTATGTTTGAATCTCTTGGCCAGTTGTTGTATTGTACGATTGATAGGAATGGGTCTCCCTCGAAATTTCGCTTGAACCCTTTGTCTTGTCCTAGCGCACGCTTTTCTGCACTTAATGTAAGTATTGTGCAGGTATACACCTTCACGTAACAAATATTTCACATACATTACAGCAATATACACAATCACAATAAAACACTATATAATACGACATACAGTACGCAGTAGCTTCATTGAGCACCCTACTATCTCAGAGCTCAGCTCTCAGCAACTGCAGAAGTGCCGCAAACCGCCCGCGCCATCGGCCGATAGCGGCCTGTCATTGGCGGTCAAGTTCGAGCGATAAAGTTCCTGCCAAGCATAAATAAAGACCCTGTATTTACGAGTCGCGCTATAGACATGATGTAAACGATTCCATCTGTCAATGAGACTGTCACCAATTAATCTAGCAAACTCGAGAACTATGGATTCAACTATAATCTCGGTTAGTAGTATAATACAGGGATTCGGCCGCCTCCTCCTCCTCCCGCGGGAAATTTGAATTTTGGCGGGAAATTTGAATTTTGGCGCGAGATTTGAATTTGTAAACAAAGCCACGTGCTTTTTGACAGCTGTCATCGACAACAACGCATCGCTAACCTCACTGCTGTCATCTTGACGGGCCTAAACCTCAGTGGTACCAACTTAACCTAACTAGTGCGAGGTAAACAAAGCCACGTGTTTTTTGACAGCCACGTGCTTTTTGACAGACAACAACGCATCGCTAATTTCAGTACTGCCATCTTGACGGGCCTAAACCTCAGTAGTACCAACTTAACCTAACTAGTGCGAGGTAAACAAATCCACGTGTTTTTTGACAGCCACGTGCTTTTTGACAGACAATAACGTATCGCTAACCTCAGTACTGCCATCTTGACTGGCCTAAACCTCAGTAGTACCAACTTAACCTAACTAGTGCGAGATAAACAAATCCACGTGTTTTTTTGACAGCCACGTGCTTTTTTGACAGCTGTCATCCGCCATCTTTAAACTACAGAGCACCGTGCTGCCCTCTTTATCGCAGTAGCTGCAAATTCGTCACCTGTCATCGGCAGTGCTGCCATCTTGGCGGGCCTAAACCTTAGTGCTTCCAACTTAACCTCACTAGCACGAGATAAACAAATCCACGTGCTTTTTTGACAGCTGTCATCCGCCATCTTCACTCCATATAGCACAGTGCTGCCCTCTTTAGCTACTTACCTTTGAAATGTGGTGGCGGATTATTTCAAAAATGCTTTTTGACAGCAGCCATCTTTGAGCACAGTGCTGCCCTCTTTAGCTAGATACCTTTGAAATGTGGTGGCAGACAATTCCACGTGACA
Source organism: Anabrus simplex (assembly GCF_040414725.1). NCBI lineage: Eukaryota > Metazoa > Arthropoda > Insecta > Orthoptera > Tettigoniidae > Anabrus > Anabrus simplex. The sequence goes on along the minus strand of NC_090271.1, from coordinate 190,245,888 downwards.
GCAGCCATCTTTGAGCACAGTGCTGCCCTCTTTGTGGTGGCGGGAAATTCCACGTGCTCTTGTTTGGAAACAAATTCTACGTGCTCTTCAGCTGTCATCCACCATCTTTAATCAAGAGGGCACCGTGCTGCCCTCTTTGTGGTGGCGGATAATTTGAAAAATTCTTTCTGACAAGCAGTCATCTTTAATCCAGAGAGAACAGTGCTGCCCTCTTTAGCTACTTACCTTTGAGGCTGTTAATTTGAAAAATTCTATTTGACAAGCTGCCATTTTTAATGAAAAGAGCATCGTGCTGCTATCTTGCGGGTTATTTTTACGTCACAGCTGTCATCCACCATCTTGCATTGCTAACCTTAGTGCTGCCCTCTTTAGCTACTTACCTTTGAGGCGGGCTATTTGAAAAAAAATCTATTTGACAAGCTGTCACCCGCCATCTTGCATCGCAAACCTCAGTGCTGCACTCCTTAGTTGAAATGTGGTAGCGGATAATTTGAAAAAATTCTTTTTTGACAAGCAGCCATCTTTGAGCACCGTGCTGCTATCTTTATCGTAGTAGCGAGCAATTTAAAATCTAGATGCTTTTTTCTAACAGTTGTCATCCGCCATCTTTAATCTAGAGAGCACCGTGCTGCCCTCTTTGTGGTGGTGGTAAATTCCACGTGCTTTACAAACCCACGTGCAGCAATGCGGCTGATTAAAAGAGTACCACAATTTAAGTATCTTCGTGAAAATATTCAGGAAAATGGACTCGAAACAAAAGCCAATGAAATTAGATGGCAAAAGATGGAAACTGCATATCGAGTAACTCAAAATGTCTGTAACAAATATGTATCTCCATGAGCACAAAATTAAGACATTACAATATAGTCATTAAACCAAAATGTCCTCATGGATCAGAGAAGCTAATTTTGAACAGGAAAGAAGAATTTGAAAACATTGAGAAAGAGGAACGTAAAATCATAAGAAAAATTCTGGATCCAGAACTCACCGACGGCCAATACCAACTTAGAGTCAGACAGGAAATTAAAATACACAAATGTTCACAGTGCTATTAGAAAACGCAGGCTAAGATTCTATGGACAAATTAAAATAATGCATCCAGACAGACTTATTAAACAAATAGTCGAATTCTATGTAAACAGGAGTAAAGCCAAATCAGACACAATGAAATGGATTGGCGAAATCAAAACCGATTTGAAATAGGAAGGAATTACACCAGCAGATGTCCAAACAGACTAATATTCAGAGCCAAAGTTCACAAGTGGCAAGTTGACCAGGTGAAAAGTCCAAGGAAGAAGATTTGAACAACCTGGTCTGAAGAAAGAAAGGAAGCCCACAGTGAAAGAATAAAGGAAATAGAGGAAGGCAAATCCACGCCTCTAACTACTTTACGTAGTCGTAATGGGCTTATTTGCATATATATATTTTTTTGCTAGTTGTTTTACGTCGCACCGACACAGATAGGTCTTATGGCGACGATGGGACAGGAAAGGGCTAGGAGTGGGAAGGAAGCGGCCGTGGCCTTAATTGAGGTACAGCCCCAGCATGTGCCTGTTGTGAAAATGGAAAACCACGGAAAACCATTTTCAGGGCTGCCGACAGTGGGGTTCGAACCTACTACCTCCCGAATACTGGATACTGGACGCACTTAAGCGACTGCAGCCTTCTAATTCACTACACCCTGTGCTAACCTTTTCACTTCTACGGGAATTCTACATCCTACATCTAGTGTAATCTATTTGTCATTTTCATGCTTTGGTATACCCCTACCGTTCTTACCACCTACAATTCCATAAGAGACACTAAATGAACAAGTCCTGGGTGTCTTAAGATTTCTATCATTGTCTCTTCTTCTAGCCAAGTTTCGTCAAATCGTACTCCTCTCACTAATTCGGCTCAGTGTCTCTCTATTCGTGATACATTCTACCTACCTCATTCGCAGCATTCTTCTTTAATATCACATTTTAAAAGCTTCTATTTCCTTCTGGGATAGTAATTTTCCATGTTTCACTTCCATAAAATGCTACGCTCCAGACAAAATTTATCGCCATGTCGTGCATATGTAATGAAATTTAATAAAATCAGCGGCACACACTGGCAAGTTCTCCGTGTCAAATTACAATTAGAGCGCATCCAAATTTACGTCACGAGGGAAGTCTGATCTGCTCGATCTGGCCAGATTTGCAAACTTCATTTTTACTAGTGTTTTAACGTCGCAGTAACGCAGAAAACCAAAGTCATGATTGTTGATCGTAAGAACAACAACAGTCCACATATCAAACAGATTGGAGGGTGTGAAGTTGTACATCAGTATGTATACCTAGGCTCCTTACTATCCAATTCTGGTGGTTCCAAAGATGAAATAAAGCGCAGAATTGAAATAGCAAAGGTAGCAATGATCCGTCTGCGGAAGATCTGGAAAGATAACAACATCACCATTAAGACAAAAAAGAAGCTCGTTGAATCTCTAGTCTTCTCAGTCTTCTTGTATGGCGCAGAGACGTGGACCATCCTCAAACGTGATCGTGAACGGACAGAAAGCTTTGAAATGTGGTGCTGGAGGAAAATGTTAAGGATTCCTTGGACAGCTCATCGCACGAACACATCAATCCTGAACCAACTTCAGGTAAAAGTTCGTCTATCGTGTAAGGTCTCTCAACGAATTGTACGCTACTTTGGACATATAATGCGCCGAGATGGTAGTCTACAAAAGCTGATTGTTGAGGGCAAAGTCCAGGGAACCAGACAACGAGGACGAATACCAACGCGATGGATTGACATGGTGAACGGCCCCCTAGAGTGTTCTCTCAGAGTAACCACATTGAAAGCCTTAGATAGGGAAGAATGGCGGAGTATGGTTCATCGGCTAGAGGGCTGAATGTTATGATAGTCACGACGCCTCAGTCATGAGGCAAAACGAAGAAGAAGAAGAAGAAGAAGAAGAAGAAGAACGCATGTAAGGTTTTCGGCGATGCCAGACTGAGGAAATACTAATATGTGGAAGGTAGTGGCCGTGGCTTTAATTAATGTACAGGCTCAGCATTTGTCTGATATAAACATGGAAAGCGATGTAAAACCATCCTTAGCGCTGTCGGTAGTGGGGGTTCGAACCCATCATCTCCCGAATGCGAGCTCAGTGGCACGTGACACGAACGGCGCAACCAACTCGCTCAAATTTGCAGAGTTCTGTAAGCTCTTCAGATTGGAGAAATACGAACATGTTGACCTTAGTGGCACTATTTGTGTAACAGTTATGAGTGACGCTCGGAACAGCTGACCTTTCTCTTTTAGAACACATTACTCTCTCACAATATCAATTATATAGACTAGTATTTCTGGCATGCTTTGTCGAAAAAGTAACCTCTAATTCTAGGAAGCCTAATGACTTTTGCTGTTAAAAATGAAATATTAAACAGCCGGACGATATCCAGAGTCTCATAATGATTTAACGTAACCGTTCGAGGAATGAAGCTGTCGGGTTCTATTTCTCAGTGCGGTCATCTTTGCTCTGCTTCCATCTTGCGTAGGATTACTTTCAGCTGGTTTAACTTCTCATCGAAAGTATGGGATCTATTATAAGCTATCTTATTATAAACAGCTTATTATATCATCATTGAAATAAAATAATATTATTCAGTATTGGCTCAGCTCCCCTTCTGCTTCATACTGTGTATACCAGTAAAGAGCTCAGCTTGCTGGTGATTACAGTAATGGTTCAACATGAATTAGTGTCTATCTTTCGACACCGTAAAATAACACTGGCCTCTGACACCATTCAAATAATGGTTCCGTCCAGGTTAGTAACAGCGTTGATGCATTTCTGTTTGCTGACCATCATGAATTCCTTAGTGGAGTGAATGTTAGAATATAATAATTCTTATTCTGCTGCCGTCTTCTCCCAGAAGGCTGGTGACAATTTTGCTCTTTTGTGTTTTCCGTGCCATACTTACTGTATGCAAGAAGTGAAGCCAATATCGGAGGTTCCAAGCTCAGGATAATTTTCACGTACATCCACACTTCCTTCCTATATTGCCTCCACCGAGCTCGATAGCTGCAGTCGCTTAAGTGCGGCCAGTATCCAGTATTCGGGAGATAGTAGGTTCGAACCCCACTGTCGGCAGCCCTGAAGATGGTTTTCCGTGGTTTCCCATTTTCACACCAGGCAAATGCTGGGGCTGTACCTTAATTAAGGCCACGGCCGTTTCCTTCCCACTCCTAGCCCTTCCCTGTCCCATCGTCGCCATAAGACCTATCTGTGTCGGCGCGACGTAAAGCAACTAGCAAAGTATATTGCCTCTTCTGATCTGTTGCATCAAGATGTATTTATTAATTGGGAAAATTTGAAAGGAATAAACTTGGGTTCTGCAAGGGTTAAGACTTCACAGTACGTGCTTCTTAGCACGACTGTGTATGTTCCAGTTGGTGACGCGGTCTACAAACAGCATATTCAACATTCCGTGATACATTCACATTTAAGAGGCCTGCGGTCGGTTCACTGGCGGAGCTTTTAGCGTCTATCCTTCGACACCATAAAATAGCTCTGGCGCTTATGTTAGTCAGCATACTAAATACTTAAAATTTGACACCATTCAAATGATGACTCCGTACAGAGTGGTAACAGCGTTGATGATTTTCTGTTTGCTGACCGCCATGAATTTTGTTTTAAGACCGAATTCCTTGATGGTGGTATTTTTTTGTATTTGCTTTACGTCGCATCGGCACAGACAGGTCTTATGACGACGATAGGACAGGAAAGGCCTAGGAGTGGGAAGGAATCGACCGTGGCCTTAATTAAGACAGAACCCCAGCATTTGCCTGGTGTGAAAATGGGAAACAATCTTCAGGGCTGCTGACAATGGGATTCGAACCCACTATCTCCCGGATGCAAGTTCACAGCTGCGCGACTCTAACCGCACGGCCAACTCCTTCGGGTGATGGTGTTCAAAAGGAATGAAACTTGTTTTGAAGTGTTAGTACGTAGGTGGATCAAAAGGTTAGTTGCACTAACGCGCCGCTGCAGCGCGCTGTGTGTCGCAAACGTGGGCACAGCGGATAAAGGGACAGACACTGTCCACACGTCTGTTAGGCAGGTCGCTGTGGTGTCTCGTCTAGTATTGTGTGAATAGCGGTCAAATGCATTGGCGCGTCTACTGGACGTTCACTCCAAATATGATGTGCGTAAGACAATCCGATTCCTATGGGCCAAAAGGAAGAATTTCACGGACATTCATCGTGAAATTAGTGCTGTGTTTAGGGAGCGGGCCATTTCCCGGCAAGGTGTCGTAAAGAAGTGTCAGCAATTCGAAGCCGGACGCACGGATATCACGGACAATCATCGCGAAGGCAGGCCCGCAACGTCCAGGACCCGTGCAAACGTAAACAGTTTGAATGCGACCATTAGACAGAACTGGCGCATTAAACTGAGAGAAATCGCGACGCAGCTGAACATATCGTATGGCCATTGTTCACGAGGACCTTGGATATCGTAAGCTATGTCAAAGATGGGCCCCACGTCTTCTCACCGATGAGCACAAGCGACAACGTTTCCAATCCTCCTTGGCATTTTTGCAACATTATGCTGCAGACGGCAACGGGTTTCTGCGGCGAATCTTCACAGGCGACGAAACGTTGGTCCACCATTTCACCCCCGAAACGAAGCGAACATCAATGGAATGGGTGCACCCCTCATCACCACAACGAAAGAAGGCCAATGTTCAACCTTCAGCCGGTAAGGTTATGGCGACAGTGTTCTTTGACATGAAGGGTTTGCTGCACATGGAATTCATGCCAAAAGGAACGACGATCAACGCGGCGTCGTACCGTCAAACGTTGCACCGGTTGCGTAAAGCGATTAAAGAGAAGCGCCGGGGGAAATTGAGCGCCGGTGTGATTTTGTTGCACGATAACGCAACACCTCACAAGGCCCCCCAAACGAGAGAACTGCTGCAGCGTTTCAAGTGGGAGGTCTGGCAACATCTACCCTACAGTCCCGACCTAGCGCCATGTGACTTTCATCTGTTCGGTAAGCTCAAAACGGAGCTCGGTGGTCACCGTTTCCAGACCGATGAGGAGGTGAAGGCCGCTGTCTCCGAGTGGTTGCAAAACGCTGGAGGAACTTTCTATGCATTCGGCACCGACAAGTTGGTTGTGCGTTTGCAGAAATGTTTGGTGTCTCCTGGAAAATATGTGGAAAAGTGACGTTACAGTGTATGTCGTTATAGTCGTGTTGCTTTTGTATAGGTGTTGTAATAAATGGCCATAACTGGGAAGCGCAACTTATTTTCTGATATGCCCTCGTATTATTGGTCGAACAGAGCACCACTGCATTGGCGCGGCACCACTTCCTTGGACAGCTATCCAAACGGGTGGTCGCTCTGTTTCGGGAGTGTTCGGTCTCCTTGGAGTGATCATGTGACCGAGACAGGCGGTGTACAAGCAGCATAGCTGTCTGAAAAGATCTATGGAATGTGTTGTGCGGACAACAGAAATATCAAAACAATCCTGTTAGTAGCGTGTTAAGGGGATGTTTCGTTATGTATATGTGTATAAATAAACTAGTGTATAATTAAATACCTTTCATCCCTCTGTTTATGAACCGGTATGTGGTTCCTAGCATCATGTGTTCTCAGGGACCAGTCCAAACGTAACAGTTAGAACACAATAGAGTATATTATAATATATGTAATCTCGTTAACCAACTTACAGTTTTAGTTACAGTTGGCATAGTTGTTCACATAAATAATTGCATCTTTTATATGCACACTACATATGAATGAATTCGTATATCAATGCTTGAAGCTATGATATACACATGATTATTGAACTGTCTGGACGCTATTAAATGTATGTTCATTTTGAATGTTTAAAATACCCTGACTGACAGAGCAAATGCAACACCAAGAAGGAGTGGTCAGAACTTTATGCCAATTGCAGGGTAGACTGACGTCACTGAGGTATGCTCATGATGTGAAATGCGCCGCTGTGCTGCGCACGTAGCGAACGATAAATGGGACACGGCGTTGGCGAATGGCCCACTTCGTACCGTGATTTCTCAGCCGACAGTCATTGTAGAACGTGTTGTCGTGTGCCACAGGACACGTGTATAGCTAAGAATGCCAGGCCGCCGTCAACGGAGGCATTTCCAGCAGACAGACGACTTTACGAGGGGTATGGTGATCGGGCTGAGAAGGGCAGGTTGGTCGCTTCGTCAAATCGCAGCCGATACCCATAGGGATGTGTCCACGGTGCAGCGCCTGTGGCGAAGATGGTTGGCGCAGGGACATGTGGCACGTGCGAGGGGTCCAGGCGCAGCCCGAGTGACGTCAGCACGCGAGGATCGGCGCATCCGCCGCCAAGCGGTGGCAGCCCCGCACGCCATGTCAACCGCTATTCTTCAGCATGTGCAAGACACCCTGGCTGTTCTAATATCGACCAGAACAATTTCCCGTCGATTGGTTGAAGGAGGCCTGCACTCCCGGCGTCCGCTCAGAAGACTACCATTGACTCCACAGCATAGACGTGCACGCCTGGCTTGGTGCCGGGCTAGAGCCACTTGGATGAGGGAATGGCGGAACGTCGTGTTCTCCGATGAGTCACGCTTCTGTTCTGTCAGTGATAGTCACCGCAGACGAGTGTGGCGTCGGCGTGGAGAAAGGTCAAATCCGGCAGTAACTGTGGAGCGCCCTACCGCTAGACAACGCGGCATCATGGTTTGGGGCGCTATTGCGTATGATTCCACGTCACCTCTAGTGCGTATTCAAGGCACGTTAAATGCCCACCGCTACGTGCAGCATGTGCTGCGGCCGGTGGCACTCCCGTACCTTCAGGGGCTGCCCAATGCTCTGTTTCAGCAGGATAATGCCCGCCCACACACTGCTCGCATCTCCCAACAGGCTCTACGAGGTGTACAGATGCTTCCGTGGCCAGCGTACTCTCCGGATCTCTCACCAATCGAACACGTGTGGGATCTCATTGGACGCCGTTTGCAAACTCTGCCCCAGCCTCGTACGGACGACCAACTGTGGCAAATAGTTGACAGAGAATGGAGAACCATCCCTCAGGACATCATCCGCACTCTTATTGACTCTGTACCTCGACGTGTTTCTGCGTGCATCGCCGCTCGCGGTGGTCCTACATCCTACTGAGTCGATGCCGTGCGCATTGTGTAACCTGCATATCGGTTTGAAATAAACATGAATTATTCGTCCGTGCCGTCTCTGTTTTTTCCCCAACTTTCATCCCTTTCGAACCACTCCTCCTTGGTGTTGCATTGTCACTGTCAGTCACTGTAATTAAGATTGATGGTATTACGAAGGGTAGCACAAATAACTCAGGATCGTACCAAAAAGAACAATAATATGAGGATAAAGTTTGAATTCAAGAGGATAAATTGGGGCAATTTTTCATTTAGAGAAGAATCAAGTATTGGAATAATTTACCTCAAGAGATGTTCGATAAGGGTCAGCCTCTGTGGTGAAATGGTTAGTTTGATTAGTTGCCACCCCCGGAGGCCCGGGTTCGATTCTCGGCTCTGCCACGTAGGTTGGAAAGTGGTACGAGGGCTGGAACGGGGTCCACTCAGCCTCGAAAGGTCAACTGAGTAGAGGTGGGTTCGATTCCCACCTCAGCCATCCTGGAAGTGGTTTTCCGTGCTTTACTACTCCTCCTCCAGGCAAATGCCCGGATGGTACCTAACTTAAGGCCACAGCCGCTTCCTTCCCTCTTCCTTGTCTATCCCTCCCAATCGTCCCATCTCCCCGCAAGGCCCCTGTTCATCAGGTGAGGCCGCCTGGGCGAGGTACTGGTCAACCTCCCCAGGTTATCCGAGACCCAGAGTCTGAAGTTCCAAGATACTGCCCTTGAGGCGATAGAGGTGGGATCCCTCGCTAAGTCCGAGGGAGAAACCGACCCTGGAGGGTAAACAGATAAAGAAGTAGTAGAAGAAGATGTTCGATAAGTTTTCATCTTCTTTGAAATTACGTAAGAAAAGAATAGGTAAACATATGAAAGGGAATCTGCTACCCGGGTGATTCTCTAACGTAGATCATTGTTAATAATAGTAATAATAAAAATAAGGCGTGCCCTTCGGAAAGACCTGGTACAAGTTTTTTCGATTTGACGTCCTATAGGTGACCTGCGCGTCTGTGGGAATGGAACCCTACCTAGGAGAATGATAATGCTGAAGGCGGAACAAACACCCAGCCCCCGAGCCGAAGGAACTAACCAATGAAGGTTAAAATCCTCTACCCGGCCGGGAATCGAACATAGGACCTCTTGAACCAATGGCCAGCACGCTAACCATTTAGCCATGGAGCCGACAGATCAGTGGTAAATGATTATGTTAACGATACTATTTGCTGAGGAAATTGTGAATTGAGTAAAGGATGAGAGAAGAATCCAAGAACAGCCTGACGCAGTATGCGAGAATTTGATAGAACAGAGAAGGAAATTTCGTGTGGTGAAAAACAGGATAAGCGAGATGTTAAGAAAAGGAGGGTGATAAGGAAGGTAATCAGTATAAATTGGAGATAGGGGTATTCAAATAGTGGAGAGTTTCAAATGGCATATTATGTGCAGGAAGCAAATTATTTATTTATTTATTTATTTATTGACTTGTGGCGTGGCTCAGGCTATGAAGCCTGCTGTTATGCCAAACCATCTCATATGTACTACATTGTACAAACTACAGAGTATTAGGATTTCTAGTTATATATAATTAATTATAAAATTAAACTTAAATAATAGTTATAAACAAAAGGTAAATTTCTGAGAGTCACTTTTAAAAAACATTAAATACTAATTTCTTAAGTCTATGTACCATTTATAACATGTTTTTTTAAATACATTTCTACTATGTATGTCTCTAATTACAGCCGGAAGGGAATTCCAAGAGCGTATGGTTGAAGGTATGAATGAGTTGCCGTACCCGGTCGTGCGGTAAATTGGGAAGCTCAGCAGGGAAGAGGTTTCTGACCTTGTAGGTATACTGTTTGGAGATGACAAGTATTTAAGATCCATTCTCAGATAACTTGGTGTGTCTGTACGGAGAATGTTGTGAACAAGCGAAACAGAGTGAAGGTTTCTTCTCTCCGCCAAATATAACCACGACAGCTGTTCAAGACAAGGTGATATATGGCAATACCTGGGCATATTTAATACAAAACGGATGCATGTATTATAAGCCCGCTGAAGTTTAGCGTTAAGTGTGGTGTTTAGGTTGTTGTATATTACGTCACCATAATCGAAGATGGGTAGAATTAAGCTTTGAACAAGTAACTTTCTCGTATTCAGAGGAAGGAGATCCCGTAAACGTTTAAGAGAGTGCAAAGAAAAGAATACTCGTTGGCATATTTTCGTCGTGTGCTCCGTCCAGTTTAAGTACTTATCAAAAATGAGGCCAAGGTTTTTTACAGTTTCGTTTATTTGTATTGGTGTTGCGTGGAATAGGATTGGGGGAATTTTAACACTTTTCAGTTTGGTATGATTACTTTTGGATCCAATTATGATTGCTTGCGATTTGAATGGATTGACTTTAAGAGAATTATTTTTAGTCCAATCTTTTATATTTTCCAGGTCATCGTTTAGTTTGTTAATGTCTAGTTGGATGTCTTTCGGGTTTGTTTGTATATAAAGTTGAATATCGTCTGCGAAGAAATGGTATTTACACGTTTTTATATGTTCTGGTAGGTCATTTAAGTACAGTGAGAATAGCAGTGGCGCTAGAACACTGCCCTGAACTACGCCAACAACAGTTGGTTGCCAGTGTGATACTTTCGTACCTGCTGAGACGCACTGCTGCCGCCCAATTAAATAAGAGTTCAGCCACGTCAGTGCGCTTGAAGAAAATTTTTGTGCTTGTAGCTTAGCTAATAATATTTCTCTGTCCACACAGTCAAATGCTTTACTTAGGTCTAAAAGTACAAGGATAGTCATTTGTCCGTTGTCCATGCCTGCTTGAATGTCATTTGTAACTTTTAGTAGTGCTGTGGTTGTGCTGTGGTTAGGTCTAAATCCTGACTGGTATTTGTCGAGTAAATTGTGTTTGTTAATGTAATTTGTTATCTGCTTGTGAACGACCTTTTCTAATATTTTACTAAGACAAGGAAGTATGCAAATAGGTCGAAAGTCTTCGGGTTTTGTTGGATTATCGATTTTTCTTATCGGTCGTATTATGGCACTTTTCCATATATTGGGAAAGATTCCTGTCATGAGTGAGGTATTTATTATGTGTGTAATTGTTGGGAGAACAATTTCAGTGAGTCTTTTAATTAATGTCAAATTTATTCCGTCACATCCTGTAGCCTCTGACTTTATTTCATGAATTGCGTCTCTGGCGTCATTAAGAGTTACATGTGAAAAATAAAATTCTTCTCCATCGTGTTTTATTTTCGTATGTAGTCTGTCGATTGTTTCCCTTTTAGTTCGTTCGTCTGTATGTGAATTTTGTGAGCAGAAAAATTGATTTAATTCGTCTAATGGCAAGTCAGTGTTGTTTTCGTCGGTTTTATTTTTTGTCAAACCAATGTTCCGAAGAATTTTCCAAACATTGCCAGAACTGTTATTTTTTAAGATTTCATGTGTGTGGCGTATCTTAGCATTCCTGATGGTCTGAGTTGTTGTGTTACGCAATTTTTTGTACTTTTCGAAATTGTCTGCGGTTGGATTTTTTCTATAATATTTGTAAGCTGCATTTCTTTCCTCCATTTTTAACCTTATGTCTTGCGTCAGCCAAGGTGATGGTTTTCGTTTCACTCGTGCAGTCCGTATGGGGGCGTGTTTGTCATACAGTCCTAAAAGTAGTTTGTTAAACAAGGTTATTTTATCGTTAATGTCTTGTACGAGCTGTATGTTGTGCCACGGTGTTTTGAGTGCGTCCTCAATGAACGCCTCTTCGTTTAGGCTTTTGAAGTCTCGATAGGAAATTAATTTAGGCTCATATTTGGGACATTTCAGTGAGTAAGTTGCGTAAATAAAGTCATGTTGGGAAAGTCCGGGAGCTGGCTGTTGTCCGTAAGTCTGCATTCTATCAGTATTGTTTGTAATAATTAAATCCAGTAGTGTATGGGAAGTAGCTGTGTGGTGTGTAGGATTTAGGGGAAGGATCGTCATATTGAGTGAGGTAAGCATGCTTTTGAGTTGTCTAGATTCAGCAGAGTCACATTTTATCATGTCAGAATTAAAGTCGCCCATTAAAATAGCATGCTCATACCTGGGTAATAGGTCCTGTAGTGCTTCCTCCAGGTCTTCGATATATCTCGTCTTCGGTGCACGATACACAACACCCAGTAAACACTTAACACTGCGAATTTGTAATTCAATAAATAGGAACTCCGGCCCGTTGTGAAATTCACTTGGTGTTTTGAGTAATTCCTTGAATTTCATATCTTTGCGCAGATATATCCCTACGCCTCCCCCACCTTTTCCTACTCTATCGTTTCTTATCAGTGTGTAACCCTCCATATGTACTAGTGAAGACGGGATACTTGGTTTCAACCACGACTCTGATATTAATATGGCATGGAAGTTGTTGTTAGAGAATATGTCTGAGAATTCAGTGAAATGGGAAAGAAGGCTCTGTGTGTTCACGTGGCCCACCTGCAGAGAGCTTGGAGGTACAGGAGGAATGTCGCTGGGGCAGCCAGCAGTGGTTTGGGAAGGGGTGGTTGTAGTTTGACCGGTCTGCGTTTGGGGAGGGGAGGTTTGCAGGCTGTAATTAGAGACATTTGTTTCCTTTAACCTAAGAAAAGCCAACTTGACAGTTTCTAAATGCTAACTGAACTAGTTTCCTGGAATTTAGTTAAGCCTAATCTAAGTTATCAATTAAATTTAACATATATTTACAAATCTAGGTATTTTCCTATTCAATTAGTTATCGCCTAGTTTTAGCTTAGGCTCATGATTAACTAATGTTGTTTAGTTCTTGACGATTTGTGACCCGAATTTTCCTGTCACCTCGTTTCACTATCACTGTCCCGTCCTTCGACCACGTATTTTTTACGCCGTACTTTGAAATTGCCTCCTGGAGAAGCTGTAGTCTCAGGGGAGTGAGATCTTCTCGGATAGTTTTGTTTGTGCCCTTCAGTTTTTTCTTATTTGTGAACATTGCATTCCTTTTCCGATAGGACACAAACTTCACTATTATTGGTCTCGGACGACCGCCTTCTCTTTTCCCTACCCTGTGTGACCTATCAATGTCTTCTAGACTGAGATCGACCCCAATTTCCTCAGCGATATTTAAAATTATGTTGTCCGTGTTCTCATTTGCGGACTCTGCTACACCGAACACTCGCAAGCACTGGCGCCTCGTGTACTGTTCCAGATCGTCGGTCTTCTCCTGTAACTGGGACTCTAGTCTCTTTATGATTTTGTCCCTATCTTCGAGAGCACTCCGCAAGTCTTCAATTACCTTAGTATTGAAGTCTATAGACTCCTGCAATTGTTCTACCACTACCTTTGTCACTTGCTCCTGTATTAGGTTGGCAAGCGTGCTCAAGATGTCCTTGCTACACAGCGCGTCCTGGACGGCTTGCTTCACCAAGTTCTCCATCGACACTTGCTTTACTTTACGCGGCATGATATTTTTGTCTGCTGGTAGATGTTAATCACACGTATCACGTCACTAACACTTCTGTATACGCACAACAATGGTAGGAAAAAGTATTAGCGTCACAAATCGTTTACACTGCGAAAGTACACCTTCAAACTTAACGTTAATCAGGAGCCTTGCCTTGTCCGACTATGCACTGTCCGCCATGTCGTAGGCCTTTTAATGGGAAACCACTGAAACTACACAACTGTATTGCATGGCGGGGTGATGTGAGATTAAATTATATAGCATGTCTTTTACGCCCGGATGCCCTTCCAGTCACCAACCTCAGTTAATGATGGGGAATTACATTGGGGAAGTAGTTGAAAGGAATCGGTTGTGGCCTGTGTTACCGTGTTTTAGCGGTAGGTAGAGGTGAAAGAAGGTGCGGGTGTGAATGGATCTCAAGCTACGAAATTATAGTGCCCGTAAAGTAAATTTAAAATTTAATACGGTTATATTTTCTTTTTAAAATAAATAAGTAACAAGCATGGCAGGTACAGAATAGCAAGTCAAAATAAGGTAGTTACAATATTTACAGAATTTGGGCTTCGCGCCCCGAGTTCACAATGCTTGGGCAATCAGCTCAGTTTTACCCCAAACACAAGTTTTAACAGAGGGGCAGAAAACCCCATTCATACCTAGGAGCCCTTGCTCCAAATTACACTGAAAAGCCTCCTCGAGGCATACAACATACAATTTTCAAAAGAGCCACTCGCTCTCAAATTTAAGCCTCTCCCAGGCCACACCAAACTCCACCTTCAAGCTGTCCTCAACGGACATAAACACAGGGGTAAAATACCCAATCTACTGAGGTCTATTAAACGAAAAGAATGTTAATTAAATGACCTCTAAAATAACAATTTGAGAGGAGGCGAACTTGCACTCCTAATACACTAGATTAAGACCTACTTGGCGCTAGGCCGTTAATACAAGGGCTAATCCCATACTAAAGAGGTGACTTAAGAAGAGAACAATTTGTTTTACATTAACGAAGAATAGGTTGAGAAAAATAAGTTCACCTCAAAACAATATGAGTGGGAGCTCGAGAGGGTTAGCACTCTCTATCCCAGAATGTAGCTTTCCAAGAGAATAGATGAAAAGAGTAGTTACATTTACATTTTAGGAAAAGGTTACATGGTGGAACGCTTCGCACCCGCCCCGAGAGTTAAACTGCTGAGCTAGCAAAGAAAGAATATATTAATCGGCCATTACCTTATAGTAGACCGCTGCCGGAGAAAGAGGCGCTTCCCGCCTCCTGCTATGTACTTAATACACTGAAAGATGGAACAGAAGTGGCCCGGAGACCCAAAAATCAGCAGTTTATATCCTCTCGCGGAAGGTTCTAGGTGTTAGGGGAAAGAAAACACCCTCCCACAAACTTTTTATTGGCTAGGGTATAGAAACATATTCAAGTTGGGGGAAGATACCAATGATTGGTCAGAAATTAATAACAGAAATTCGGGATTGGTCAAATACAAAACAAGGGGAAAGAGAGGGGTATACAGCCAACTTAAACAATAACAGAAAGAAATTTAACAAAGAACAAACTTTTGAAATAAAATTTTCTCCAAAGAACAGTTATTTTTCTTCCCACTAGGGTGCACTATTGTAGTTTTTCAGTGGTGTCCTCTAGAAGAGAAAGTTCACACTTCTTACTTCAAGCAAAACAAAAGTACGTCGAAAATGACACAGTTCACAAACTCAAAAATTTCCAGGTAGTGACATCTTCTGAGAAACTAGAAAATTAATAGGGTAAATAAAGTTCAGACTTCCTCCAGCAGAGGAGTTTCCACAGGCGCACATTTTAAATTAGCGGAGTGGAGGTGTACCGCCCGGTACAGACCTCCCCCCTCCAAAAGTTCCACGAGGGATGACACATGAAGTCAGTTTGAAACAAGTTCCAAGTTATGATGTGAATATGAAGATAGATTGCAGAAGCATTTATGAGAATTTCTTAATTTGGTTTGTTTCAGTTTCAAAATTTTGTTGTTGCAAGTGAAGTAAAGTCTTTCTGTTTGTAGTAGTTGAATTCTGAGGATAAACTTTTAATACTTAAAAGTGAAGAAAAATTTTGCAATGTCCACCAAATATTGCTGTTGAATTCCCATGAAACGGTATTAAGGTTGAACATGAATGTCTATGTAGTTGATGTAGGCTAAGTTGGATGGCCAGACCGGCCGTTACAGCTTGCGTCCAAAGGAAGCCGCTCGGACCCCTCAAGTACCCTGAGATACCGCTCGCCCGCACTATGAGGGGAGCAGAGGTGTTGAAGCACGCCGCACCCGCGGTGAACATATACAGGCTGCGGGCAAGTAGCAGGTCGTGCGCCGCACATCAGCCTTGGCCGGGAGGAGAGCTCCGGCTCGCCGTGCACATGTCGTCCTCGCTGGGGCCGAGGGGGCCCGTCCTCGAACCCAGCCGCGGCACAGCGCCGCGCGGCTGCGGGGGCACTGAAACATTAAAGCTAGGCGGCAGAATTGTGTTGGACCATCATTTTTCTTTTGAGGGCACAGGCATGTAGAGAGATTGAGGGGCCAGCGGCGTGCAGATATCCATGGCATTTCATCTAAGCCAGCCACTGTGTGTAGTGGAGCAGGAGACGGGAGCGTGGTAATGGCCGTGACAAGGACAGGATGGCAGTTTAACAATCGGGGGAGGTTTACAAGAAATGCTCACATATAAAATAAAATAGAAGGAGCAGAATGCCTTAAGAGTGGAACTCAAAAAAAAATATAACCATTATATTCCTATCAAATTATATGAAGCAAGTTGAAACAAATTTACACCGGTTTCACCTGGGACAGGTGAACCCTAGATATCCTCTCGGTGGCTGGATTGCTTACTAACAATGTAACCGGAGTAAGAAAATCGAGAATGATGCATGGCCCATGAAATCTGGGGGCAAGCTTGCCCGCGGGAACAAAATTCTTGACCATAACCTGGTCACCTACCTTCAAAAGGGTGGGTCTCCGTCCACGATCATACCTTTCCCTAACCTTTTCATGAGACACTTTAAGATTGGCTTTAGCCTTCTTCCAAAGATCTTCAATGTTGTCCGGATCTATTGTCTCGGGTAGAATGTCACTCAGAGACCAGAGGTTAGAGAGCGGCGTGTTGGGAACAAAACTTGAACATCAAAGAAGCTGGAGTAAACTTGTGAGATTCATGAACCGCCGAATTCAAAGCAAAAGCTATCCAATGCAGGGACGTGTCCCACCTGGAAGGATCTTCATGATGATAGGCAATAAGTGCGGACCTGAGATTACGGTTAACCCGTTCAGCCAGAGATGGTTGAGGGTAATAAGCCGAAGTAGTTACATGAGAGATGGACAAGTCAAAACAGAATTTACGAAATAAATTAGATGTAAAAGCCTTAGCATTATCAGATACCATATATTGGCACGGACCAAAAGAAGCAAAAATAGAATTTAAGCAAGTAATGGTGGACTGAGCGGTAGCCAGCTTAGTCGGAAATAACCAAGAAAATCTGGTAAAACCATCTACACACACAAAGATGAACTTGTTGGCATTACCCTTTGACTGGGGGAAGGGTCCTACATAATCAATATACAGGCGTTCCATGGGGCGCGACGCTTGCTGAGAAGACAAGAGGCCTACCTTGGTGGACATGGTTGGTTTACTAAGCAAACAGGATTTACAAGCCTTTACTAGTTCACGGATTTCACCGTCCATACCTTTCCAGATGAACATATCACGAATTTTTTCACGAGTTTTAAAGATACCAAGATGCCCTCCTAATGGGGTCTCATGATAATACTTGAAGATCATAGGTACAAGAACAGCTGGAACAACAACTTTCATCATCTTATCATGCCTCGAAGGGCAACATAGAACCCCATTCCTCAGAACATAAGGGACAACATGTTCCCCAGAAGAAAGGGTTTCCATTATCGGAGCCAGCGTCGGATCTTCACGTTGGTATTTCTCGATATCCCTAAAAAGCATGGGAGCATCTGTTAGGATGGCATTAACCTCAGATAGTATGGACTCGGAAGGTGATGAACTGTCGACCGGTTCGTGGGTCTCGACGTCGTTAGAAAACATACGGCTGAGTCCATCAGCAACATTTTCGATACCTCTGATATGTCTAACATCAAATTGGAAGGCAGAAATACGGATGGCCCAACGGGCTATACGACCAGTACGACGCGGTCTACCTAACACCCAGCTTAAGGCTTGATTATCTGTCTCCAGGTCGAATTTGACGTGTTCCAGATAGAGACGGAACTTTTCTAAGGCGAATAAGACTGCCAAACCTTCAAGCTCATATATGGAGTACTTTGCTTCTTGAGCCGAGAGAGTCCTAGATGCATAGGCGATGGGGCGCCTCCCTAGTTCAGTCTCTTGGAGAAGGACTGCAGCTACCGCCGACGACGATGCGTCGGTTTGGACAATGAATTTCTTCGAGAAATCAGGCATAGCAAGTACAGGGGCATTACAAAGTGCTAATTTAAGGTCTTCAAAAGCGGCTTGTTGAGAAGGTCCCCACTCGAATTTGATGCCTTTCCTACGAAGAAGGTTTAAGGGCGCCGCTCTATTAGCGAAGTTAGGAATAAACTTCCTGAAGAAATTCACCATACCAATGAACCTGGCGATACCTTTAATGTCCTTGGGAGGTTTAAAATCACGGATGGCCTGTGTTCTAGAATGATCGACAGCTACACCATCGGGTGACACGATATGCCCTAGGAATGACATAGAGGGCTTAGCAAAGGCAACCTTGGACAACTTAACAGTTAACCCAGCTTTACGAAGGCGATCGAGAACTTCTCGCAGATGATCTAGATGTTCTTCAAAAGTCTCTGAAAATACGACGACATCATCTAAGTAGTGATATAAGTACTCGAATTTGATGTCGGAGAAGACCCTATCTAGTAGCCTAGTGAGCACAGCTGCCCCCGTGGGGAGCCCGAAAGGTACGCGGTTGTATTCATATAAATTCCAGTCCGTGGCAAACGCTGTAAGGTGTTTAGACTCTTCGGCAAGGGGAATTTGATTATAGGCCTGATTCAAGTCCAAGATGGTGAAGAACTTGGCCTTACGAAACCATGAAAAACAAGAATGTAGGTCAGGAAGGGGCACAGATTGCAACACCACCTTCCGATTGAGAGCCCTGTAATCAATGACAGGCCTGAAGCCTCCTTGGGGTTTCGGGACTAGAAAAATAGGCGATGAATACGCCGACTTAGAGGGCCTAATAATACCATCCTTCAACATCTGATCGATAATTTCTTTCAGAGCCTTCATTTTAGGTGGAGATAGCCTATAAGGTGGAAAACGGACAGGAATCGAATCCGTGACCTCAATTTTGTATTCAATAAGGTCAGTAACACCAAGAGTATCAGAGAACACCTCGGGAAACGACAGACACAGTTTGCGAATACTATCAGCCTGCTCCTCAGGTAGATGTCTAAGGTCTAACAACATCTCATCCTGGGTAGGCGAAATAGAAGAACATGACACAGAATTACACTTTAATAGTGGGATTTTACAATTAGAAGCAAATTTGAATGTGCACGACCTAGACTGGAGATCGAGCACAAGACCAGTGTGAGAAATAAAGTCAGCTCCCAATATAATGGGGCAAGACAATTGCTTGGCCACAAACAATTTGACTTTCCATGTAAACTTAAAAATACCAATTTTGACCAGTAAGGAACCTAGAATTTCTAATGGAGATGAATTAGCCGATACGTATTGAACAGGAGAAGAGACATAGTCAGGAAGTTTACAAACCGTTTTCAATTTAGAATACCATTCAGCAGAAATAATCGAACAAACACTGCCTGAATCTAAGAGAGCTGTTATAGGCTCGTTATTTAACTCAATCTTAAGAAAAGGAACAGGTGCGGGGGTATCCGCCGCAATCCTAAGACATTCTTTAGGGCATTCAAAAGATGAATTTGAAGGCTGATCGTTCTCTGCATTTACAACCTGTTTACTAGGGGCTGAGTCTCGGGAAGATGGATTAGTCGACTCAGCCGAAGCCACTAGTCACTTTTTAGTATTGGCATAGGTGGAATTTGCACCAGAAGTTGAGCAGGAGGGAGTGCTATTTGAGTTTGGGCAATTCTTGGCGATATGTGAGAAGGCCCCACACTTAAAACAGCCTTGTGATGACCCGGCTCCATTCCTTGTCCCACTTGACTTGATCAGTGGACACTTGTTGCGCAGATGGTCAGGCGACCCGCAAGCATAACATTTACGGGGATTGACTGGTCGGCGAGGTGGAGGCCGAGTATTACTAAAGGAAGGCGGGGGTTCTTTCGCGACACGCAAAGAATCGGCGTATCTAACTCCTTCCGCTGAGACGGCCAACGCTTCAAGTTCAGAGAAAGTTTGCGGGCACGCCGCGAAACACAAATATGACCTGTAGGGTGGTGAAATCCCTTCCACAATAGTTTGTACAACCTGATCCTCAGGGAAATGAAGAGCAAACACCCTAGTATAAAACTTAATGTCCTGTATGAAATCAGCCAAGTTTTCATCCAAGCGTTGTACACGGTAATAGTACTTCTGAATAAGGGAGGACCTGGCCCTAGCCGGGATGAAGTTAGCTAGCAAATGGGCATGGAAATCCTCAATAGATGATTGCTCGGCAATGGCTCTTACGATTTTATCTGAGAGAATACCAATAGCATACGGATAGATAATTTGCAAAATTTGACATGGAGAAAGAGAAAACACAAGGGCATGATCCTGAAACTCAACTAGAAATCTTAAAAAAGAAATTACATCACTGGTGGTATTAACGGAAAACTTAGAGATACTGAACCCGAGTGACTTAGGCCCATAGTCAGTCATGATTTGATCGGTAAAATAATATGAGACATTTATTGAAATACAGAGGAGTGTATTTGAAAATATTTCGTTTATGTAATGTTGAAATCAGAGCGAAGGAAGGACGACAGACTGGAGCCTGACGGATTAGCTCAACACGACAACTTTTAGCTACTTCACAGCAGGGAATATCATTAGTTGGCGTACAAGTAAATACAGAGTCCACAAATAAGTCTTGGTCAGAAAGAGGAAGGGGGAGAATCATACAAAGAAAACTCACCACATGAGTAAGACCTTGGGATATTTTTGGTAGGACGGAAATTCCATGACCTCATGGAAAATTACAGCGGCTGAGTGTACGTTCGCTAGCCTAAGTTCGAGCAGGTGGAGATTTAAATCACGTGACCGCTTGCCGGCCAATAGTAAAAATTTGATGGGAGACTCAGTGATACCATCTTAAGGAATGAGGGATGAGATATTTTCGTAACTACAAAAGTATTCAGTAATAAATTAATATGAGTACGCGAATGAATGTACTGAATTTATTAGATGTCACGCATGGAAAAATAATCAATACTTAATGGCAAATTAAATAAATTGAAGGCTGGATTTCTTGGAAACCGGACAGCTTGAATCTCATTGGCTGAAAGAAGACCACGTTGTCAGGGACGCTTACGAAGGCGCGAAATGTGAGGAGCGAAATCCACCCATATCTCCTAAATCTGTGATCACCAGGAGTTCATATTTTATCCAGCAGATATGCTAGCGGAGTGGATTAATTTGATGTAAATTTTAACTTCCAATTCGGAGTGCAAGTACCGATATTAAAAATCCACCCCCTCCCTAAGGGGCATGACGTCAACAAATCCGCGGGAAAAAGGCTTCATCCATATATACGGAGCTGAATTGACGGTCGCCAGCCACTTGTCTTGAATCGTTGGAGCTGAATTGACGGTCGCCAGCACACGTGAATTGAATATCGGGAGCTGAACTGTTGGTCGCCGGTAACTTAGAATTCTACGGACGTACAGTCATTTAATGGCGCGAGCATCCGCCAGTGTTTGTAAAGTGTGATCGCGCTCAAGCGACATGTTAAATCTGGAAATAGTTAACGTAGGATAGTGTTTTTTTTTTATTTATGAATAATCAGTGACGTAAAGTAATTACCCTGCAAGAGAGTAGTATAAAATATATCACCATAAGTACGTACATAATAGACTGTGTGACGAACAGTACTTTAAGGAAGTAGTAGCCTGTACTTAGCTATACCGAACCGATGTTATGAACACGTCAAGAATGCCGTATCAATCGGGCGTATCGCGACGGGCGTAATAGTTGACACCACGTCGTACGTGTCCAGGTCCATTGTGCGGTAGGTGGACGAAGATTAAATAGTGTAAATATATTAAATTCTTGGGTCTAGGATAGAAATTTGTTGTATCCAAATTAAAGTATACAGTGTTAACGTAGTAAATGGTGAAGGTTTGTGGTAATCAAGATATGAGTGTAAAATAATAATAATGTGCCAGGAAATCTTTTGTGAAACTACGCCATCAAGGATGGAGGAGTAAAACGCAGAGAGGGGCTGGATGAAGCCTCTCGTCTGCGAAGCTGCAATGGAATACCGATAACTAAGATGAGTACTAAACTGTAAAATATATTTGGGAAATGTTATCGTGATGGGAAAAATGGGAATAATTTGATTATACTTGGTTACCTTCTGTAACAAGATGGGTCGCTTAACGACCCCATCCTAAATTTGTAGCACGGACAGTAGTAAATCATAATAATGTAAATAATCGGGTCTTTTATGTATTCAGTTTGTTGGAGATGTAAATTTGTATATATAGTGTAGTACGTTAAGTCATGCATGCATTCATATTTTCTTTGTAGTCGATAATTTTCTTTACATTTGATTTTGATTATGCTAGTTAAATAAGACCCGATATGTGCTGTTATGTTTTGTCATTTTAACGAGCCATTTAATGACATGGAAGGAAAATCCAGCTTCGCCATACCAAGTGTGTTTTGTTGAAATTAATATGGTCATATTTTCAAAGTGAAGTTGTTAAATTTGTGAGATGCGATTAATATAATAATTTCCAAGTAAATCATATCTGGAGTGATTAGTGCCAGAATAAATTGAATTTGTAAAAGGGGTTATGCGTTAAACATAATAAGAGTGGACTACCGTATTACAGGCGAAAATATTATTTTTTTTTAAATATTAATAATAATAATAAATAAATAATATAACTATTTTTTTTAAAGAAGATATTTCTTTTTTAAATATGATTTGGAGATAATAATAATTTATGTGATCAAGTGTTGAGTTTATTGGGAATCATTTAATGACGGGATGTCGTTTTTTTATTATTCGGAATTAAAGTGCGTGATAATTTAATTTGATCGATTAATAATATTGAAATGTAGATCGGTGTTAATAATCCGTACATGTTAATGAACGTGTGGTTTAAATTACGGTCCAATATTTTTTTACGTATAAATGTCGCGTTTTGAAGTTGCGATTCATTAGCCGGAACATGTAGTGCTAATATTACGAGACCATGATTGTCAAAATTTGGTAAATATAATTTCAAGATGTTACGATTATTTGTGGAGAATGAACTAAGGCATAGATCCAAATGAGATAGAAAATGTGAAAGAATTTGCAGTCAGATAATAAAAGGTCGTACGATGGCCGAAATGAATAAATAAGTCAGTTGATAATTCTGTGAGGAATAAATAAATGAATCGAGGAATATTGAGATAGAGAGGAAAATAAATTCCGTACGAGAGACACTTAGGATATTGATATGAGTGTAAAATGTACGGGCAGTGTCACAGAGAAATACTGAGTTACGCAGCGGGTAGAATTCGAACCCGTGACAGCATGTACGAAATAAATAGACTGCACAGCTGTTCGTTGAGATACAACGGATCTAAGGATAATGAGAGTTCAGATTCCACAGAAATGGTAGTATATTGTATTCATTGTAATAACGAGTGAGGACAATCATGATGTCGTGATAATAATAATAATAAATATTGCAGATAAAGGATTGGACCGCCTTAATTAATTGAGCGTTGATAACGATGTTAAACGGGAATCTAATTGAGAATATGCAACCGATAATAATAATAACAATGTAAGGACGATGTTAAATCATCGCGGTCAGATTAATAATAATTGTCATAATAATAACTGTAATGATGTCGTTGGTTGATCAGTGAATTAATTTGTAATTGCGACCGATATCTTAATATATAATTTGGCGGAGGTGACCGGTCCATTAATAATAATAACCTCTTAAGTGACGTGAATAACAATAATAATATCTTGAGTCACCTATTCATTAATAATAATAATAACCACGAGAGGGATATAATAATAATAATAACAGTAATAACCATTTGTGTTTGCATCCCGTATAATAATGACGATATTAATCAAACGTGACAGTGCCAGGAACCGTTGAGGAATAATAATAATAATAATAATAATAATAATAATAATAATAATAATAATAATAATAATTTCGAGGATGATAATTTTGTGGATTAAATTATTTGGTGACAACATCCCTCTATTCGTCTGTTTGAATAATGAGAGTGATAATATTAGAATCATTTTTTTTACCGCGTTATTGTACGGTTTCCGTACGGGACGATGTTACAGTCATACTTGCGTGTTTGTTTACTTCGCTCGCGATGCGAGGGGGGTCACTGGCCACGGTATTTCCCACCGCTCCTCGTTATCTCATCTGTGTCAGTAGTCTACTGAGGCTAGCTGGTGACAATTCAGATCACATGTAAATAATATGTATATGCTAATTCATTGGTATGGCATCAGCTGGATATCGTAAGATAGGGACTGTCCGTGGAATCCAGTTTTCGCACTTCACGAGAAACATTACCCAGTCCGAGTACCGGTCTCGGAAAAATGTATATAGCCGGAGTACATCATCTTAGTTAAATCGGGAAGCCGACCGTAACATGGGTTATGCTCGGGCTCCCGATAGAAGGAAGCTATATCCTTGAGTAACGGTTCGATTCAAATGGAATCGATCCGTAAATTATACCTCCAAAATGTCATTTTATTTCAGAAGCAACGCAGCAAGATATTGATACCACTTGCAGCATGGCAAGTGATTTATATATGTAACATGTGTGTAAATTCAAACATTGTTGCCACGTGTATCAAAGTTTTATACGTCAAATGGCGTAATAAACCGCTCCTTCTGGCAAATTATTTCAAAGGAAACCACTCTCATAATCTTTTTATTGTAGTTAGATAATGCCCTTTTTAAAGTAATAGTCACTCCCTAGTCCTATCATGGAGTCCTTAAATTCAAGTTACAATCGAGCCTTCCCCCTTTTAATTTTAAGTTGCTCCGTTCATCCCCGTGTTCTATTATGCCGTTATATTTATATTTGATGATTTAAATAATGAACCGACACCCCTGAGATAAATGCTAGTCTGGGACTCGGGAGGTGGACGGGTGCAATACCTCTGAGCAACATTGCCAATGGATGAGGCAAGCTGCTAAACCCGGGTGACATAGTAGGTAAAGGTTTCAATGGCAAGGAAGTTACTTCAGAACGGATGTTACTCAAAGATGCACGACGTTCAGATTCGTTGTCCAATGGGGCAGGGATAGTTTGAGCAGCAACGGTTATCCTATTAACTTCTCCCTTGGGAGGCGCTTCCTCACTACCTCTGTTCCGGCATTTGCCTGGAAGTGAAAATGGGAAACCACACGCAACCATTTTCAGGACAGACGACGGTGGGGTTCGAACCCACTCGCCTCTCGAATGCAGATTTTTGGCTCCATAGACGTAACGCTTTAACACGCGTGGCCATTCCGCTCGGTTGAAACTACACACATGATTAAGGAAGTAAATGTTTAAAAACCGTACAATATTTTAACATTCCTCTCTAGTAGAAAGGGCAGCGGAAGTTAAATTAATGTTTAGCTTGTGAATCGAATCGCGAACATTTGCAATCGAAGGGAAATCATACAATAATAACTTGTTAGGTGGTACGTAGAAGACAGGTACGCTGTTGCGCAAGTAATTAATGTTTTATAATACGTCACACACATGTGCTCCTATGTGGCAACATTCTTCTACAGCAGACTCAATGGTTTCTTATTAAATACTTGGTGGAATACACACGATGATCAATCAATCAATCAATCAATCAATCAATCAATCAATCAATCAATCAATCAATCAATCAATCAATCAATCAATCAATCAATCAATCAATCAATCAATCAATCAATCAATCAATCAATCAATCAATACTGATCTGCATTTAGGGCAGTCGTCCAGGTGGCAGATTCCCTATCAGTTGCTTTCCTAGCCTTTTCCTAAATGATTTCAAAGAAATTGGAAATTTATTGAACATCTCCCTTGGTAAGTTATTCCAATCCCTAACTCCCCTTCCTATAAATGAATATTTGCCCCAGTTTGTCCTCTTGAATTCCAACTTTATCTTCATATTGTGATCTTTCCTACTTTTATAAACGCCATTCAAACTTATTCGTCTACTAATGTCATTCCACGCCATCTCTCCGCTGACAGCTCGGAACATACCACTTAGTCGAGCAGCTCTTCTTCTTTCTCTCAGTTCTTCCCAACCCAAACATTGCAACATTTTGGTAACGCTACTCTTTTGTCGGAAATCACCCAGAACAAATCGAGCTGCTTTTCTTTGGATTTTTCCCAGTTCTTGAATCAGGTAATCCTGGTGAGGGTTCCATACACTGGAACCACACTCTAGTTGGGGTCTTACCAGGGACTTATATGCCCTCTCCTTTACATCTTTACTACAACCCCTAAACACCCTCATAACCATGTGCAGAGATCGGTACCCTTTATTTACAATCCCATTTATGTGATTACCCCAATGAAGATCTTTCCTTATATTAACACCTAGATACTTACAATGATCCCCAAAAGGAACTTTCACCCCCATCAACGCAGTAATTAAAACTGAGAGGACTTTTCCTATTTGTGAAACTCACAACCTGACTTTTAACCCCGTTTATCAACATACCATTGCCTGCTGTCCATCTCACAACATTTTCGAGGTCACGTTGCAGTTGCTCACAATCTTGTAACTTATTTATCACTCTATAGAGAATAACATCATCCGCAAAAAGCCTTACCTCCGATTCCACTCCTTTACTCATATAATTTATATATATAAGAAAACATAAAGGTCCGATAATACTGCCTTGAGGAATTCCCCTCTTAATTGTTACAGGATCAGATAAAGCTTCACCTACTCTAACTCTCTGAGATCTATTTTATAGAAATATAGCAACCCATTCAGTCACTGTTTGTCTAGTCCAATTACACTCATTTTTGCCAGTAGTCTTCCATGATCCACCCTATCAAATGCTTTAGACAGGTCAATCGCGATACAGTCCATTTGACCTCCAGAATCCAAGATATCTGCTATATCTTGCTGTAATCCTACAAGTTGAGCTTCAGTGGAATAACCTTTCCTAAAACCGAATTGCCTTCTATCGAACCAGTTATTAATTTCACACACATGTCTAATATAATCAGAAAGAATGCCTTCCCAAAGCTTACATACAATGCATGTCAAACTTACTGGCCCGTAATTTTCAGCTTTATGTCTATCACCCTTTCCTTTATACACAGGGGCAACTATAGCAACTCTCCATTCATCTGGTATAGCTCCTCCGACCAAACAATAATCAAATAAGTACTTCAGATATGGTACTATATCCCAACCCATTGTCTTTAGTATATCCCCAGAAATCTGATCAATTCCAGCCGCTTTTCTAGTTTTCAACTTTTGTATCTTATTGTAAATGTCATTGTTATCATACGTAAATTTTATTACTTCTTTGGCCTTAGTCTCCTCCTCTATCTCGACATTGACCAGGTAGAGCGTAGACGGCTATATCAATAACATAACCCAAGTTATTCTTGCTGCTGCTGAGTAATCTATTCCATCCTTTTCAGGAACTCCTTGTCGAAAACTCGTTCGTTGGTGGAACGAAGAAATTGCATCTGTTATCAAAGAACGCCTTCGTGCTCGTGAACGCTATCGTAGGCAGCCTACTGTGGCCAATTAGGTAACATTTAAGGAACTCCGTGCTAAGGCACGAGTTCTTATTCGACAGAGTAATAAAGCTTCGTGGGAGTGATATATGTCACCTATGGCGTCTCATACTCCGTGTGGACTAAACTTCGACGTATTTCGGGTATCCAAGGATCATCTTCTGTACCGGGAATTTCCATTGCAGGCAGTATCGTCATTGAACCGCTCTTGATAGCTAACCATCTAGCCAGTCATTTCGCGGATGTGACTGGCTCCGGGAATTGCAATTGTGATTTCCTCGCTCGGAAGCGGGAGGCAGAACGTCATCACCTTAGTTTTGCCACTCAAGCTTCAGTGCCCTTTACTGAATGGGAACCCTACAGCGCCTTGGCGCTTTGCAAGGACACGTCCCCTTGACCAGACAATGTCCATAACCAGGTGTTGAAACACTTTAGTGATGATAGTCTGTTATATCTCCTTCGTGTGTTCAACCCAGTCTGGATAGAGGGTGAGTTTTCGTCTCACTGGTGATAGGGCATAGTCATTCCTGTCCTCAAGCCTGACAAAAATCCTAAGAATGCAGGAAGTTACAGACCTATTTGTCTTACTAACTGTTTGTGTAAGCTATTTGAGAGGATGGTAAATCGCCGACTTGTGTGGTGTCTAGAGAAACAAGGACTTTTGCCCGTGTACCAATGTGGTTTTCAAGCCACTCGCTCAACCACTGACCACTTGGTACGCCTGGATAGTTCTATCGAGGATGCATTTCTCCGCAAAAAACATTTGGTGGGTGTTTTCTTTGACTTAGAAAAGGCTTATGACAACACAGGGCGATATGGCATCCTTTCAGTCCTGCATCAATGGAGATTTCGAGGTAATTTGCCGGTATTTATTGCGAATTTATTTAATCCCTCCGTCTATTCCGTGTTCGAGCAGGGAGGGCATATTTTTAAAACCACGTTCAAGAAAATGGAGTCCCACAGGGATCGGTTCTTAGTGTCACTCTGCTCGTGATTGCCATAAACGGTTTTGTCGCTGCTGTTGGTTCAGCAGTAATACCGTCGCCATTTGTGGACGATTTTGCTCTGAATTATAGCTCGCACAATATGGCAGTCGCAGAGCGACAATTGTCCGACTCGTTGGTTGAATGGTCAGCATACTGCCCTTCGGTTCAGAGGGTCCCGCGTTCGATTCCCGGCCGGGTCGGGGATTTTAACCTTCATTGATTAATTCCAATAGCCCGGGGGCTGGGTGTGTGTGCTGTCCACAACATTCCTGCAACTCACACACCACACATAATAGTATCCTCCACCACAATAACACACAGTTACCTACACATGGCAGATGCCGCTGACCCTCATCGGAGGGTCTGCATTACAAGGGCTGCACTCGGCTAGAAACAGCCACACGAAATTATTATTAGAGCGACAGCTATTAGGAGAATGGAGCAGAGGACTTTAAAACATGACTTTCGGTTTTCCATCGGAAAGACCTCTGTTGTACACTTTTTCCGGAAGCGCACTCTTCACTCGCATCCTGAGCTTTATTTAGTAATTTTCGCTCTTCTCTTATTTGACACTTACCGATTTCTTGGGCTCCTTTTCGATAGAAAATTATCGTGGGAGCCACATGTGCGGTAGTTAAAAGTGCAATGCACTAAGAAGTTGAATATTTTGAAATTTCTTTGCAGTACTAATTGGGGGGGGGGGGGGTGGCTGACTACATGGTGCTCCTACGATTGTATAGGGCACATATTTTATCCAGTTTAAACTGCGACGGTGCAGCATATGGATCAGCACGGCAAAGCGTCCTTGCAAAACTGAAAGCATCCGCCACAGCGGTGTTAGGTTGGCAATGGGAGCTTTTCGTACAAGCCCCATTGCTAGCCTGCTCGTTGAATCTGGTGTGCCGCCTTTACACCTGAGGCGCCAGCAAATGCTTCTGTCCTATGCTGCAAATTTGTGATAGACGCCACTTCACCCAAGCTATCCTTGCGTGTTCCACAATGGATAATGTCGGCTGTACGCTACTTATCCTCGAGCATTGTGGTCGGTTGGAATACGCTTGGATAGCAGTCACAGATAATTTGATGTACCTTCGGTTACCTGTCTTGTCAGACAATACGACGACCTTAAATAATCCTGGATCTGTACACTGGCCCGAATGAAAACAAGGACCCCTCGATTTATCAGAGGCTCTTGCTGTCCGTTGTTGGCCGGAATCCAGGTTCAATCGTCGTTTACACTGACTCCTTGAGATCACTACAGTCTATTGATAACTGTTTTCCTCGGCACCCTCTGGTGCAGCGGATCCAGGACCTGCTGGTCGGGTGTTCGGATGCCGGAACCAGAATCACTTTTATGTGGCTTCTAAGCCACATGGGTGTAGAGGAAAACGAGGTAGTTGATAAGGCTGCCAAGGAAGCAGTTGCATTGCCCCCGTTGCCTTACAAGGTTCCAGCAAGTGATATTCACTGTCACTTAAGACATTTGGTTATGATCCTTTGGGAGATGGAGTGGCACTTCCAAAAAAGCTGAGAGCGATGAAAGGTACAACGAAAATATTGCATTACTTCCCTTCGAGAAGCTCGAAGGGAAGAAGTGGTATTATGTCGGCCCCTTTAAACAGCAAGCATCATCATCATCATCATCATCATCATCATCATCATCTTTAAATACTAAATCCTGTCCAATAAAACAGCTTTATTTTTAATATCTTATATACAAGACAATAATTCAATGACAAATTACACGCCAAATGAGAGACATTTATTTACTGTGTCCTGTAACTCAGAACTTGGTGAAAGCCTTCTTTCCCACCCAGAAGCACGAAGAACAGTTTTATAGGCCACGAGTTTCATTAGGGTATTTCCATGCTCCTCTACAACTAGTTTGCTTATGTGGCGAAAGGCGTATCTGAATTCGCATCTGAATCATCATCATCATCATCATCATCATCATCATCATCATCATAATCATCATCATCATCATCATCATCATGCTTTGGCCGTCTCCAGTCGCCCCGGAGGGGTACACGAGCGCTCTCCATCTTTGCCTATCCAGGTACGTTTCTTCCTCCCCAACTTGGTACCATTCCAATCCTCCTCCATCCAGGTCCTGATTTACTTGACTGATACACCGTTTCCTTGGTCTGCCTCTAGTTCTTTTGCCTTTCAGTTCCTTTTCTAGCCATTTTTTTACTGTTCTTATTTGATCAATCCTTTTCACATGGCCGTACCATTTGAGTCTTGATGTTCTTACGTTTTCGCTTAGTGACTGATTTACTTGTATATTATGACGGGTCCCTTTTTTCCGGATCTTATCTTTTCTTGTTTTCTGTACCATTGACCTCAGGAACTTCATTTCTGCAACTTGAATTCTGCTGCTGTATCTACTATTGATCGTACAGGTTTCAAGGGCATGTGTAGTTACTGACACGATATATACCTGATAAAGGGTTCTCTTTTTACTTAAAGGTATTTGGTCATCCCATAGAAGTAACCTAACTTGGTGATATAATTTGTGCTCCTTCTTGGACTCTGTTAGTTTTTTAGCAGAGGACTTTACGTTACTAGTTACAATACTATCAAGATATTGAAAATGGTTAACGTTTTCTAGTTTCTCGCTATCCAGTTGGATGTTAACCTGTAGGGCTTGCCTGCTGACTGGCATCACTACTGTTTTTGTGTGACTTCAAATTCGACAGTAGCTTTTCCATGAAAATACCTTCCATGAACCTTATGTCCCATTTACATGAAGACTAACCTTTCGTATTATTCCTTTCTGTGGTTTAGGTCTACTTTCTCCTCTTGTAACGTGTCATAACGGGTGAAATACGTTTCCATGATTAAAAGCCAGAACCTTGTTTCACTTAATAGGAAGGACATATACCTCATTAATTAGCCTGGATCATGTATCAGCCTCTATGCACTGAAGTCCATATATAAAACCATTGAACCCAATACTGGGCTTGGATCTCTTCCAAATGAGGTTAGCCGTGATAATTATGCAACTAATTTGCCAGGGAAGTTCATTACTATAGTTCAACTGCTGACATTTTCTTTATGAAGTATCTCTAGTGAGATCATTTGCGATTAAATAAACATTAATGGAGCTCTTTGTTTTCAAAATTTCAGCATGATAAAAGCCAGTGTTGTTAATAAATATTAATTCGACTGAACTGGCAACTATTATTAAAAAGAGCATTTGAACAAAGAAATTATGTATCAGGTGCGATATATATAACATAACATAAATGAGATAATATTCAAGTTACACGGCACTGATTATACTTTTATGGTAATATAGACTCACTTCTCTTTCATTAAAACATATATAAAGTGATGAAATTTGAACTGTGAGTTTCCGTAATTACTTTCACACAGTGAGTTTAGTATTTGTTTATCTACAGCATGATTTGAAAGGCACTCAATGTAGGTTTCGTACAATGTTTTGACGCATAATATGTCAATATTGTTTAGAAGCCGTACTTTGATTGGTGGTGTAAATAAACATGAGCATTTTAGAATCCGAATGATTTATAGACGCCATGTGTAAGGACAGTTCTCATGCTCTCATTTCAAAGAGGAAAGATCAATGCATCGAGTAATAAAATGGAATTTGAAGTCACACAAAAACCGCAGTGATGCCAGTCAGCGGGCAAGCCCATTTTGGGTATCATTTTAAGTATCTAGGTGTTAATACAATTAAAGACCTTCATTGGCGTAATCTCATAAATGGGATTGTAAAGAAAGGTTGCAGATCTCTGCACATGGTTGTGAGGGTGTTTAGGGGTTGTAGTAAGGATGTAAATGAGAGGGCATGTAAGTCTCTGGTAAGACCTCAACTAGAGTATTTTTCCAGTGTATGGGACCCTCACCAGGATTACTTGACTCATGAAATGGAAAAATCCAAAGAAAAAGCAGCCGGATTTGTTCTGGGCGATTTCCGACACAAAAGTAGCGTTACAAAAATGTTGCAAAATTTGGACTGGGAAGACTTGGGAGAAAGAAGACGAGCTGCTCAACTAAGTGGTATGTTCCAAGCTGTCAGCGGAGAGATGGCGTGGGATGACATTAGTAGACGAATATGTTTGAGTGGTGTCTTTAAAAGTAGGAAAGATCACAATATGAGGATACATTTTGAATTCAAGAGGATAAATTGGGGCAAATATTCGTTTATAGGAAGGGGAGTTAGGGATTGGCATAACTTAACGGAGATGTTCCATTCATTTCCGATTTCTATGATATCATTTAAGAAAATGCGAGGAAACAACAGATAGGGAACCTGCCACCTGGGCGACTGCCCTAAATGCAGATCATCATTGATTGATAAGATAATTATCTCCATATAACGTCATCGGATGGTGGATTACTGCTGCCAGCTTGAGGTACCGATATCACCGTGCCACGCGGCTAACATTCAGTGTAGCTCTGGACTCCGGTGAGGCAGCACGTCGTGGGAGATGATTTTCTATACGTCTCTGTAGGTTCTAAATAAAACAAAAAAGGGAAAATTAAAAGAGTGAACAGCTGAGAAAGTTATGATTCGAAGAAGTGCGAAAAAGTCTTTATTTCGCCATATGTCGCAGCACATGGGCAATTAATGGATTCAAAATTAATCAAACGCACATTCCAGAGAAACTTCCTGCAAGTCAAAAATATTGGCTATATGCTGGTACTATTGTATTGTTTTGAGGGTTTTGGAGTCGTACTTATTAAAGTGTTTTCGCTGTCCGACTCGTTGGCTGAACGGTCAGCGCACTGGCCTTCGGTTCAGAGGGTCCCGGGTTCGATTCCCGGCCCGGTCGGGGATTTTAAGCTTAATTGGTTAATTCCAATGGCATGGGGGCTGGGTGTATGTGTTGTCTTCATCATTATTTCATCCTCATCATGACGCGCAGGTCGCCTACGGGAGTCAAATAGAAAGACCTGCACCTGACGAGCCGAACCCGTCCTGGGATATCCCGGCACTAAAAGCCATACGGCATTTCATTTTCAACTGTTTTCGCTGTTTCAGCTAACCTCCAACTGAGCGCGCGAGTCACCACAGCGCCATCTTATAACAGAGTATGCGTATGACGTCACATATTTAGAACAAATTTTTCCATATTTTGAGAGCTATTTAATGAAAACTACATTTCAGATTTTCCGTTTGATTCTGCATCTTTTATCTCTCAATTGAAACTTTAAACATAATCGTAAGTTAAATATTCTAGACCAGGGCCTCTCAAACGCCCAAAATCTCACGCGTGCAGATCGAGGCGCAAGAGCCCCGTGCACTGTGCATCGGTGCCGCTCGGTATGACTCGTATCAACGCTTCGTCGATGGGCTACTCGGCTAAGCTCGGCTCTACTCGGCTATACTCGGCTCAACTCAGCCCGGATTTGGAGCACTACGGCGCAAGTGGGGCAGAGGGAGACAGGCGGAGCGAGCGAGACAGGCGTGAGGAAAGAGAGAAAGTAAGCGCTATTGCTCCAAATCGAGGAGTGGGGGATCTGCGCTCTGGTCAACCAAGCCAAGTCGTCTTTTGCACCGTGCACAGTGCATGCACCACGCGTATGCACCCTGAGAGGCCCTGCCTTACATGATGAACACTAAAAGCGTCTTAAAATTTTTGTTTCCAAGCATCCGTTGTCGAGGAACGTAAGTCTACGTTAAAACCATCAATTTTGCGCGTGGAGAAGTTTATTAGAATCGTCTCAAAGTTAAGGTACCCGAACGTCGTGAGGCGAGTTCCGCGCTGCAGGAGCCCCAACCGAGCACATCTACTGGCCCAGTGGCGGAAAATGATTTGGAACTGAAGAACTTGAAAATGTGTAAATTTGTTTAATATGTCAGCAATAAAATTTCAAAGCAACCCAAATTAGATACTTTTAATTCGGCAATATCTATCGCGGCCACGTACTTTTACGTAAAAACTTGCTGCCCTTAACTCGATACAGTCTCATTCGAATTTTTCCATAAGTTTAAATGAAAATGTTGATAAATAAAACGTAACACTAAATTTCAACTCAAGATTATAAACACGATTTCGAGGATAAACACTAACCTCGCTGTCTCGTACTGCTGTTGCTGTCTCGGAACTCAGTTTTTGAGGACGGTTATGTTCACAGCAGAAAACAGCTATACGAGATAAGTTGTTTATATTAAAGTACAATGGTGTCTATATTTAAGTGTAATTTGCGAAATACCGAGCTCGATAGCTGCAGTCGCTTAAGTGCGGCCAGTATCCAGTATTCGGGAGATAGTAGGTTCGAACCCCAATGTCGCCAGCCCTGAAAATGGTTTTCCGTGGTTTCCCATTTTCACACCAGGCAAATGCTGGGACTGTACCTTAATTAAGGCCACGGCCGCTTCCTTCCCACTCCTAGCCCTTCCCTGTCCCATTGTCGCCATAAGACCTATCTGTGACGGTGCGACGTAAAGCAACTAGCAAAAAAAAAAAAAAAAATGCGAAATATTTTCCCATTATTTTCTGCTCATTATCATAACATTGTATTCCTGTGGTACAGAAAGACAACAAGATATGAATGTTACCTACTTCAGTTTTTAAAATCCATTCAGTTTACTACCTCACATTTATAAATATTGTCCTTGCTTATTTGGACAAGCGGTTCGTAATTAGCTGAACTGAATCTTCCTTACGTATTATTTACAAATGGTTATTTTAATTCTGTAGGGACTGTTTTACAGTTTCTGTACTTTGGATCGGGATGAATATCTTATTCAATCACATTTGTATATTGAATATTAAGATATGTAAACAGTGGAAGCATTTGGAAGCAAAAATAAATTAAAAGAATATTTTGCTGATTATATTCTGTCCTAATAAATTCTCGACCGAGCGAGTTGGCCGTGCGGCTAGGGGCACGCAGCTGTGTTCTTGTATTCGGGAGATAGTGGGTTCGAACCCCACTGTCGGCAGCCATGAAGATGGTTTTCCGTGGTTTCACACCAGGCAAATACTGGTGCTGTACCTTAATTAAGGCCACGGCCACTTGCTTCCCACTCCTATTCCTTTCCTATCCCATAGTTGCCATAAGACCTATCTGTGTCGGTGCGACGTACAACAATTTGTACCAAAAATAAAAAATCTCGGATTATTAAATCCACACGCCACGAGAGTGTAGACTATAGAGGATTAACATAAAAGCTTTTCTTAAGAGAAATAACACCAACATCAAACCACGGGGCATTTATCTCCATCCTCAAACACTCTCGCGTGTAACCTCGTAGTCTTTACGAACCTTCATTTCTGCGAAGGGGCTGCCTTGTTGAGACGGTCAAGTCCTGGAAGTGCGTAGGTTCAATTCAGTGTCAGGAAGCCGAAAAAAATAGGAATGGGATTTCTAATTCTGGAGAGGCACAAGGCCGTGGAGTTCACATAGCACCGGGCTGAGGGGCTCAGACGGTTGAGGCGCTGGCCTTCTAACCCCACTTGGCAGGTTCGATCCTGGCTCCGTCCGGTGGTATTTGAAGGTGCTCAATTATGTCAGTTTCGTGTCGGTAGATTTACTGGCATCATATGAATGATATTGAAGGCATGTCTCAAGGGACTGTGAAGCCAGTCTACCTTAACATGTGCTGCAAATGCATTGTCATTTTGGATATTCCGCTATCGAGAAGGGGAACTGAGAACTCTAACAGAGAATAATTTATGACTGTTCTATGCATATAGTGGTCCAAAATTTACGGCTTACAGAAAACAGATTACCTCGGCTGGGATCGGACTATACATTTTTGATATATTTTTAAGGCTTTCTTTTATTATTACTGGAACCGCTAAAGTACTGAGTATGATTGTGATCGCTAATTTTCTTTATAACCCGGAGCTTGGAGATTCAGGTGGAACAGCGCTGGCTTTCTGAGTCCAAGCTTGTGGATACGATCCAGACTAATTTTGGTGGTACTTGAAATTTCTCAAATGTGCCAGTCTCGTGTCTGTATATTTACTTACATGTGCGGCATAATTATTTTGTGCAACTTTTTGTAACTGAATTACATTTTCATTCATAATATTGTAGCAGGATAATAAGTATAAAATTCCTTTCATGTAAGTCCGTTGTTTGATTGTAGTGAAAGTGTTACGGGGTTACCCGTGGACCAGCAGAGATGAAAGAAGGTGCCGGGGTGAATGGGTCTAACTACTATGTCAAGAAAGAATTTAAACTAAAATGGAAGGTTATATTTTCAAAAAGCAACAAGTTAACAAATTCTCACTTAGTAAGATAAAAATGACATAGCAATTTAAAAACAAGACTTAGAAAGGTCCAAGATTTCAGAATTTTCACGCTCTTGGGCTACAAGCCCCTAGTTTTACAATTTTTGAGTTCCCAGCTCAAAATTACAAAAGAGTACAAATTTATATCAGGGCAGAAATTCCTCAATACATGGAGCGCTGGCTCCCAACTCACAATATCAAGCCTGCAAAAGGCATTCAGCAATCTTACTTTGAAAAAGAGCTAACAGGCTCTCAGTTTTCACGCCTATTCAAGGCAACACCAAAAATATCTTACACCTTTCGGCCTTCCATGGCCCAGCTTACAAACTGATACAGGGGTATCTCGTACCCACCTATAGGGTCTTCGTGTAAAATAAATAACAGTTAAATAAATGGCCCGAACACAAAATGAATGGAGGCGTGTACTTGCACTCCTAAATATTCATTCTTAAAACCTAAAGGACACTACGCCGATGAAACAGGGGCTATTCCCAAACTATGGCGGTGACTCGTATAAGAATAAATTAAGACTTTACGGAATGGAAGAAAACCAGTTACAAAACGTAGTCACCTCTAACCAATATGAAGGGGAGCTCGAGAGGGTATATCACTCTCTATCCCCGATTTACAGTTAAAAATTTTATGAAGAAATTACATAAGCTGGCAGAAATTACGTTTTCAGAAAAGTAGGTTACATAGTTAAGGTTTCAGACCTCCCCCTCGGGTTAAACCGCAGAGCTAGCAAGAAATAAAAATGTTAATAGTTTAGTTTAGTTTATTGCCTTTCTTATATGGCGGGGCTCAGGCTATGAAGCCTGCTATTATGCCAAACCATATTATACAACAGCTTTATAAAATCATTTTTACATATATTTCTAAAAATCACTAAAAGTAATTTACTTAACCTCTAAAATTTCTATCCTTATTGATAATTAAGAGCTAATTATTAAATTTTACGTTGGTGAAATCTACTTTTTACATATTTGAGTACCACATTAAACATTTCCTTTTAAATAGCCTCGGATTGCTTATGCCTCTAATTTCAGTTTAATAGGCCATTACCTTGCTGAAGAACTGTTGCTTGATGAAAGGGTCGCCTCCCGCCTCCTGCTTGACACACACACACACTTAGTTAGATGTTGATCAATTGGCCAAGAGACGTGAAAATCCGCAGTTTATAAACCATCGGGGAAAGTTCGAGACCTTTCATGAATAAACTAGCCCCACCCTCTCAACTTTATTGGAGAATTTAAAAGTTACACTCAAAATCGAAGAAGAAAATTAATTACAGAAATTCTTGATTGGTTGGATTCAAAACTGACGGAAAGAAAAGATCAATGTTGCCAACCCAAAAATGAATGAACATAATTTAGTAAAAAAAATAACTTATGAATACAAAACTTCTTTGAATCAAAGTTCATCCATTTGGCACCAGGGTGCATGGTCATAGGTTTTTAGCAGTGATCTCTGTTGAAAAAAGTCCAAACTTCTTGATGGCTGGTAAACAAAACACGTAGAATTTCGTACAGTACATGAAACTTCACGATAAGAAAATTACGTCAAATTACTGTAGTGACATCTTCTGAGTAAAGGTTTAAGTAGGTCTAGTTTCGAGTTCACTGTTTCTCCAGTAGAGGAGTTCAATTAGGCGCAACATTTAAATGTGCGGCTTAGAGGTGTACCTCCCCGTATAGAAAGAATACAAACTAGCTTGGTCTTTTTGCAGTAGATACACAATACTAGCATGATACTGGGAATGTGATCGGTCTAAAGACAACTACTCTGCTGGAATAATTTCGAAGGCACCTGGCCTTGAGGTTCACTGAGCTTATAACGAAAAGTGAGTACAGGTTAATTGTCACCTAGTCGTAGGGCTAACCACTCTATCCGGAATAGTGTCGAGGTTCCAGATAAGGAAAACCTTTACCTTCCACTGCTCCAGGGGTTTTCATGGCCTTTGTGGAGATGACATCGATTTGCATTGCATATCATTTTGAACATATTACATTTCTTCATAATTTTTTTAAACTAGTGTAGATTAACGCACCCAGCTGTAGATTCTTACTGGTCTCCCATCAGTGCATGAAAATTACTTGGGCGCGATTAGCTCATCGGTTTAGTTGTTGGTTTCCCACACAGAGATTTGAATCGCGAGGGATGCTAAAATACTCCGTTATACGATCATATGTAAACCAAATTATAATAAGTATTGATGGTGGTGTGGTAGAGAATATATATATGTCAAGTTATCTCCTACCAATTCTCATCATTTGAAGAGGAAAAAGAGTTCTGAACATTCGAAACATGAAGGGAATTACAGAAAAATGAAAATGGAGGACTCCTTAGATCTTTCAAACTTAATAGAGTCGGAGTTGGAAGAGCAAGGGAAGTCGGATAGAAAAGAAGAAGGTATGGAGCCTTGAACAAGCAAATGTAAAACAACTTAAGATTAAGCTGTGGACCCTGTGGTCGTCATTCTATGCTTCTAATTTGAGATGATTTGAAGAGTACAAAAGGTTTTCAAAATAAAAAGAAAGACATATTATATTTCACTCTTTTAGAAGGTACGTTGCAATAAACTTGAAATAAGTTTTATACCACATTATTTTCTGTTCGCATTTCTGGCCTTTTCCCAACCACTTGGGGTTAGCACTACATATTGATTAAGTCCAGTTTTATGGCCGCATGCCCTTCCTGACGCTAACTCTATGTAGAGTGATGTTTTAACTATTTGGTTTGTTGTGCGTGTAAATAAAGAGAGAAGCCTTATGACAAGCACAAACACCCACTCCCCATAATTAACGAGACTAGACCAAAATCGCAACCGGGGTCCATTGAACCATACTCCCCTGTGCCAACCACTTAGCTAAGCAGACTATGTATCAATTATGTCAATAAATATTATATCATTCCTTACAACAAGGATATAAATAATTGCTTGTTTGCCGACTTAAACACGGTGTTGTTGGTTATTCATTGTTCTGCTATTCTGAAGAGAGCAGGTTCGATCACGAATGTGGACGATGGCATTATAGAGAGTGTTGTCAACTCGCGGCTTGTAAAAACTCTTATGGGACAAAATTCTGACACACTGGCGTCTCTAGGCATCTATGGCAAATGAAACGTTAAACAAATAGCATATATTTTTATCTTTATGTCGGACTTCGTTGTACGGGGTTGAACGTTTGAGGGACTCAAAGTATCTTATTTGTAAGTTGGACGAAACAGACATGAAGGTAGGGAGAGTGATTGCTTGTACAAACAGCCATAAACAATGCGGGGATGGTTCTCGGAATGACGAGGTAGAGGCTAAGTTAGGACGAAGCTCGATGGATAGAGCATTAACTATGAACCGGTGTCGATGGTGTATTCTTCTGAGGTGAATGGAGCGGAAAATAATGGCCTCAGTCATAGAGGTAAGAGAAACAGAGACCAGGGAGACGAATGAAATACCCAGCAGTTTTTCATGATTTAAATATAAACTCATGTCCTTGCCCCGAGGTGGTGAAGATCTTAAGGCAAGGCACTCACCCAATGGAGGTGATCTGTACGAGCCATTTTAACCACGTACCAGTCCTCCTACCATTATTAAATTTCTGGCTGTGCTGGGAATCGAACCCGGGCCTCCAAGGATGACAGTTAATAGCGCTAACCGTTCCGCTACGGAGGAGGACATTTAAAGTACCACTGCACATTTTACAATAATTAAATCAAATAGTTCTTAATGCTTCTATCATAATTATGTACCTTTTTAACCACTTTCACAACTTTGGAATTATGAAAAAACATAATTCGGGATATTGACCGCCTCTATGGTGTAGTGGTTAGTATGATTAGCTGCCACGTCCGGAAGCCCGGGTTTGATTCCCGGCTCGACTGCGAAATTTGAAAAGTGGTACGAGGGATGGAATGAGGTGCACTCAGCCTCAGGAGGTCAACTGAGTAGAGGCGGGCTCGATTCCCACCTCAACCATCCTAGATGTGGTTTTCCGTGGTTTCCCAATTCTCCTTCAGGCAAATGGCGGGATGGTACCACACTTAAGGCCGCGGCCGCTTTCTTTCCTCTTCCTCCTCTATCCTTCCTGAGGTTCCTATCCCTCCACAAGGTTCCTGTTCAGCATAGCAGGTGACGCCGCCTGGGAGAGGTACTGGTCCTGCTCCGCAGTTGTATCTCCCAACCCAAAGTCTCACGCTCCAGCACACTGCCCTTAAGGCGGTAGAGGTATGATCGCTCGCTGAGTCCGAGGGAAAAACTAACGCTGGATAGTAAAAGGATAAAGAAAGAAAGAAAGAAAGAAAGAAGGAAAGGAAGAGAAAGAAAGGAAGAAAGAAATAATTCGGGGTATGAAGAATTAAAGGTAAACGTTGTGGATCTAAACGAGGTCACAGATATAATTACAATTAGAAAATGGCACATACGCTTAGTTAATTCATAGGGGTTTGTGGATTGAACTGTGAGAGCCATAACTAGTTCAGTGAACGAAGTGATTTGACTTGAGATCGTTTATACTCTCCGCTGGGAGAGTACGGTATAGTTTATGGGCTATTGAGGACAATAGACTAGTGACTTCGAATTACACGAGCTGACGGGAGGTAAATTACCTTCCCGACGAGCGTCGCTGGTGTGTTAATATCTACGAGTAATATAGTAGCTGTGCTTTCCCTTATAGTAACTCGACTCACTTCTGCTTAAGAAAGATTTTGACAAGCTTTCCTCGGAGCGCTTTGAATCTTTAGTAGAAGAATGTGTGTCAGAAGGATGTTACATCCGTTCACCAATTATTAAAATAGAGATGAATAGTTATTTGGTTACAAAACAGGTTCGTTATAATTTCTTTGCATACAGTTTCCTTTTAGGTCTTGTCGTCCATTCTCTCTCTTTAAATATTTGATACGTAGATCTTGCACATTTTCTGTTTCTTCATCACGATGCCGTAAGTCTACGATTTTTCTTTTCATTCTTACCCTTATAATTCTCCACAGATATTCAATGGCTTTGAAGTATAGGTTTGTGCTTGGGCAAGGCAATGCTTTATACTATTTTCTTCGAAAGATGTCTTGGTAGACCTGACCTTACAGCATGGTGCTTCGTCTTGCATAAAAATGCACTGTAAGTGGGGTGAAAAAGGAAAAGAAGAAAATCCTGAACGAACAAGTTGGCAACAAGTTGGGTCATGCAGCTGTGAGTATGCATTCGGGAGATGGTGGGCTTGAACCCTACTGTTGGCAGCCCTGAAGATACTTTTCCGCGGTTTCCCATTTTCACACCCAGTAATTACCTTAATTAAGGCCACGATCACTTCCTTCCCAAACCTGGCCCTCTCCTCTTCCTTTTATCTAACATATTTCTCTATCTTGGTCTCTTGAGGTAACATTTGTCCTACTAAATTCCGGCACGTCGGCGTCTCCGAAAACCGTAAAAGTAGTTAGTGGAACGTAAAGCAAATAACGTTGTAAATTTTTTCCATAATCAGTGAAGCAAAGGAAGACAGTTTGTTGTTAGTTACGATATTTTTGAACTAAATCTTCGGTGGACACCAAGGCGTCTCTAGAACCAAGACTATTTCTAAATCTAGAAATGAGTTTCATTGGTGTTTTCGTCTATTTTTATTCATAATCGACTTGTGTAGAGTCCTTCTAGGCACATTTAGAGTATGACTCGTGTCTCTACAGTATGTGATCACTAAATTATTTACTATAGTGTCAGATTTCGTTGATAGGCTGATAATGATTTCAGCCGGTCCTCAGGGAAGTTTCCAGTGCTGTAGATATGGCTTCGAAAAGAAGTCATTATTATTAATATCAGTGAGTTTCCGTTTATGTTATCAAAGCCAACAGCCTGGACGGAGTTTTCTTAGGCTTTCTCTAGCTCATCCTTGACATTCTGTGTATCGTCCTGCTCCTCTTCGACATCATCATATTATTCTGAGCAATCATTTATGAAGAGATCTGAGATATAGTTT
The DNA here is from genome assembly GCF_040414725.1 of Anabrus simplex. NCBI lineage: Eukaryota > Metazoa > Arthropoda > Insecta > Orthoptera > Tettigoniidae > Anabrus > Anabrus simplex. Next base: position 190,203,230 of record NC_090271.1, on the reverse strand, counting down.
CTTCATACTTCCACTTGTTCTTTCGCATCCTCAAAATGTTTGTTTTCGCTGTCTACTTGATCGTAAACTTCTCATCACTCTTTTATGCAAAAAACTGTCATGTTTGTTACAAGTTATTCAGTTTCGTTTTCAGTGTTCGCTAACCCACACTTCACTGCTTTGACTTCAGATCCAATTTCCAACATTTGCACTGCTTTTGATAAGAATATCTGAAACTCTGTTTTAAACCTTCCGATCATTCAGGTTCTTTGTCATTCTTCGTGATCTCATATTTTGGTATCTGAATTTTTAGTCACAATCGTACCTCTGCAACAGCACTGGTGTTATAGCCTTAGTTAATACCAGATCCTGGATATGCTTTTAATAATTTTTCACAATTTTGGAAACGATTATTTATTATATTTAGTCAATCTGACTTCTGACAACCGCTCGGGGACTGTCTCGTGATCGAGATGGATAGCTGGAGTCGCCTAAGTACGGCCAGTATCCAGTATTCGGGAGATAGTAGTTTCGAACTCCACTGCCATCAGCCCTGAAGATGGTTTTCCGTGGTTTCCCATTTTCGCATCAGGCAAATGATGAGGCTGTTCCTTATTAAGGCCACGGTCGCTTCCTTCCTACTCCTAGCTCTTTCACAACCCATCGTCGCCGTAAGACTTATCTGTGTCGGTGCGACGTAAAGCAACTTGTATAAAAAACCAAAAATCCCTGTCACCTGAAGATTGCCAGGTCTACGTACTGCGAGTATGTAGTTTGAATGATGTATTCGTGACAACTGGTCCCATGTGTTGACAGAAATGAATCAATCTATCACCCGTTTCGTTTCTCTGCCCTATCCCATCTCAGCCCTCTAACTTACAAATCAGCCTTTGACCTATTTTTTGCATTGAGGTATCCCATAATTATATTTGAGTCATAACCCTTCAAGGCTCCAGTAAGTCCTATTTGTTCACAGGACTCATTTGTAGAGTCACAGTTATTAAGCAGTGCGTTTAACGTCATTGTTGAATGATGTTAGAGAGTAGGTTTCGTTATTAGTTTTCGAATATTAACAGATGCATATTTAATTAGAATAGATTGAAGTGCAGTCCGCCTCTGTGGTGTAGTGGCTCGGAGGCCCGGGTTCGATTCCCGGCTCTGCCACAAAATTTGAAAAGTGGTGCGAGGGCTGGAACGGAATCCACTCAGCCTCGGGAGGTCAACTGAGTAGAGGTGGGTTCGATTCCCACCTCAGCCATCCTGGAAGTGGTTTTCCGTGGTTTCCCACTTCTCCTCCAGGCAAATACCGGGATGATACCTAACGTAAGGCCACGGCCGTTTCCTTCCCTATTCCTTGTATATCCCTTCCAATCATCCCATCCCCCACCAAGGCCCCTGTTCAGCATAGCATGTGAGGCCACCTGGGCGAGGTACTGGTCATCATCCCCAGTTGTATCCCCCGAGCCAATTTGGCACGCTCCAGGACACTGCCCTTGAGGCGGTAGAGGTGGGATCCCTCGCTGAGTCCGAAGAAAAAGCCAACCCTGGAGGGTAAGCAGATTAAGAAAGAAAGAAGGGTTGAAGTGCATATAATTGCTAAGGGGAGGTGCCTCGAAATGCTAATTAATTGTTTTGTGGCCCGAGATGATTTACGTATGAAATTCGAAGGCTATGTTTTTAGAGTGGTGTAGCTACTGTCATGGGAAGATGTAGATAAGGCCTGACAGTGAAAACACCATTTGGTTTAGATGAAATGAAGTATCGTATGGCTTTTAGTGCCGGGATATCCCAGGACGGGTTCGGCTCGCCAGGTGCAGGTCTTTCTATTTGACTCCCGAAGGCGACCTGCCCGTCGTGATGAGGATGAAATGATGATGAAGATAACACATACACCCAGCCCCCGTGCCGTAGGAATTAACCAATTAAGGTTAAAATCCGCGACCCGACCGGGAATTGAACCCGGGACCCTCTGAACCGAAGGCCAGTACGCTGACCGTTCAACCAACGAGTCGGACTTGGTTTAGATTATAACATATCAGTGCCGTGCTGAATTTCTAAGACGGTAGAGCGCTGGATGTCTAAGCTCAAGTTGATGGGTTCGATCCCACGTCAGTCCCGTTGGTTTACGTGAACGAATCATATCCATGAAATTTCATTGTAATATTTGTCCTAAATGGAGGATAGTAATTGCTTTCACGCAACTCAACAGTAAAATGAGCGTTAAATCAATAAATAACATTAGTACTAGAGAAATACACTGACTGACAGAGCAAATGCAACACCAAGAAGGAGTGGTTCGAAAGGGATGAAAGTTGGGGAAAAAACAGAGACGGCACGGACGAATAATTGATGTTTATTTCTAACCGATATGCAGGTTACACAATGCGCACAGCATCGACTCAGTAGGATGTAGGACCACCGCGAGCGGCGATGCACGCAGAAACACGTCGAGGTACAGAGTCAATAAGAGTGCGGATAGTGTCCTGAGGGATGGTTCTCCATTCTCTGTCAACCATTTGCCACAGTTAGTCGTCCGTACGAGGCTGGGCAGAGTTTGCAAACGGCGTCCAATGAGATCCCACACGTGTTCGATTGGTGAGAGATCCGGAGAGTACGCTGGCCACTGAAGCATCTGTACACCTCGTAGAGCCTGTTGGGAGATGCGAGCAGTGTGTGGGCGGGCATTATCCTGATGAAACAGAGCATTGGGCAGCCCCTGAAGGTACGGGAGTGCCACCGGCCACAGCACATGCTGCACGTAGCGGTGGGCATTTAACGTGCCTTGAATACGCACTAGAGGTGACGTGGAATCATACGCAATAGCGCCCCAAACCATGATGCCGCGTTGTCTAGCGGTAGGGCGCTCCACAGTTACTGCCGGATTTGACCTTTCTCCACGCCGACGCCACACTCGTCTGCGGTGACTATCACTGACAGAACAAAAGCGTGACTCATCGGAGAACACGACGTTCCGCCATTCCCTCATCCAAGTCGCTCTAGCCCGGCACCATGCCAGGCGTGCACGTCTATGCTGTGGAGTCAATGGTAGTCTTCTGAGTGGACGCCGGGAGTGCAGGCCTCCTTCAACCAATCGACGGGAAATTGTTCTGGTCGATATTGGAACAGCCAGGGTGTCTTGCACATGCTGAAGAATGGCGGTTGACGTGGCGTGCGGGGCTGCCACCGCTTGGCGGCGGATGCGCCGATCCTCGCGTGCTGACGTCACTCGGGCTGCGCCTGGACCCCTCGCACGTGCCACATGTCCCTGCGCCAACCATCTTCGCCACAGGCGCTGCACCGTGGACATATCCCTATGGGTATCGGCTGCGATTTGACGAAGCGACCAACCTGCCCTTCTCAGCCCGATCACCATACCCCTCGTAAAGTCGTCTGTCTGCTGGAAATGCCTCCGTTGACGGCGGCCTGGCATTCTTAGCTATACACGTGTCCTGTGGCACACGACAACACGTTCTACAATGACTGTCGGCTGAGAAATCACGGTACGAAGTGGGCCATTCGCCAACGCCGTGTCCCATTTATCGTTCGCTACGTGCGCAGCACAGCGGCGCATTTCACATCATGAGCGTACCTCAGTGACGTCAGTCTACCCTGCAATTGGCATAAAGTTCTGACCACTCCTTCTTGGTGTTGCATTTGCTCTGTCAGTCAGTGTATAAATATGTAACTACGGCGACAAGTTTGCTGTAGACACGACTCTCTTCTGTGGCATTTCGCTTCATCCTGTCGTCTTTTGTTTCCTTCCTGAGGTCCAGTGCTAGCACGGACAAATTGAAATGCTATGTCTGTGAATTCTCAGTAGCTTTGTCCATCATGACTAGCACAGGCAGTTCAAACGGGAAAATGCAGTTGAAAAGTATAGCCTATCATAAGTAAAACAAAAATGAATTATGTTGAAAGAAAAATAGCATGTACCCTGAACCAATAATTATATTAATTAATGAGTTATAGGCACAAGTCACCAAGTCACCCCACGAAGTAATATCAAGCAAAACAAAGCAAAGCAAAGCAAATAAGTTCAAAGAAGTTTAGTGAGCAAAGACTTCACACACAAAAGTGTTGCATGAACAAAATAAATTCTGAAGGGCTGTGACGTAGTAGAATTCATAGTCGTAATGTATCAAAGTATGAATGTGTATATTTTTGTAGTAATAATGATATTAATTTACCGCTAATTTTACTCTTAATTTGCGTAAAAGTAATTATATTCCATTTAGGACAAAAATTATAATGAAATTTCACGGATGCAATTCGTTCACATATCCGTCCCGTGGAATAGAACCTGGCCTTTAGGTAAGATGCAGGCTTGCTATCTCTCGACCACGGGTCTATCTATTACAATATGTAGAGACGGCAAAGGTGGGATGCAATTTCCCAACAACGAGACGGTAACTGCCAAGATTTTCGTTAATACTCATTAAAGGAAGGCAAGATGAATTACAAGAACCTACGGAATCCTCTCGTGGATGAAGGCATGCAAAGCATCCACGGCTCTCTCTGCCTGTCATAATAGGCGAGTAAAAATATGAGACTCCCCAGACAGTCTAAAAATGGGAGCATAGTTCCCTTGGCTATGTTTGATGTTTCTTCCACTTACTAGTACCCGGCTTCTTGCATCCAAATTGCTAGAGAAGTAGATATTTACAGAAATAAATCATCACGCGTGAACTGCAGTGAAATAAGTGATGGACGACTGCTCAAGGGTGATATCTTAATGAGAAATGCGAACTTATAATAATTTAATATTTTATTATTATTATTATTATTATTATTATTATTATTATTATTATTATTTTCCTTAAATTGTACATGTACAATCTAGGGGTGGTAGACGAAGAAAGGGAAAGCCCCACATACACGGAAGTGCCACCATCCCCACACCTATCTATATAAATAAAGTTGTAAGGGGTTTACTGTCTGTAATTTCCTTTGTTTTGACAATTTTTCAGATATTTATGCGTTGAATGTCAACTCAGACCGATACAGTAGTTTTTATTTTCTCGTGTCTGTTTGTTTGTTCCACAATCACGGCGAAACATCTGGATGGATCTCGACTAAACTTCATATTTAGAGTATACGCATCCAGAGGAAGGTTCAGATATGCATATGATTAAAAAATCGCTGAATATACTGAGGGTTTATAGGAAAACGAGAACAGTTTTCATCCATTTTCTCTTATACTATTGATTTCTGTCAAATCCATGGACTATATATGAAACGTCATTCATTTTAAACAACTTTTGTTGTGTACATAATTTCGCTTACTCTTCAAATGACGGAGGGAATTACTATTTTCTGCGGCCTTCATACCCTGCATTGAGTGACCGATAGGACCGGTTGCCATGGCAACGTCTATAGCTGCTTGCCGGCAGGGAGCTAAAGAATGCCATTTTCGTCACCATTTCTGTAAATTTGTGGTTATTATTTGGGTAGAAAGCGAGACAGACGTCAAGCTGCCATTCTGCGGGATGTTTGCTGATTACCGTTGGAGGTTAAAATCGTCCTCGAATTGGACAGTGCCATTGAGTGTAGTCCATTATTTCACACCGTAAGTTTTTCTGGCATTTGCTATAATTTTTACTATATTTCTCTTCTACTTCTGTTTTCCTCTTTAATTTCTTGCCTCTTCCTTGCCTCTATAGGCTTAAGTAATAACACCATAAGTCATCTTCTCCTCTGTTCACCTAAGAATCCCTGCGCCTAAATTACTCTTCTGTTGTAACCGTCCAGGCTTCTCCAGCCCTACTAATTTAATATAATATCATTTTACGCGATATCATTTGATATCAAGTTTATCCGCCATCGGCAATTATTCGTAATAACATATTTATTCAACGTCAATCATTTGTAATCAAGGCTTTTTGGAATCATATTGTATATATGATAACATCGTTTTACTATTTAAATTATTATATTATGTTGAGACATAGTTGTTTTCATTTCATCTCATATTTGTGTATACGGAAAGTTATTCTTAAAGTTGGGATTTTGCGTGACTCATGGGTTTGGCGAAGGCAGTAAACAGCGACCCGCGCGCGAGGCTTGCATACCTGCAGAGTACATCATCGCCACGCCTATTGGACTCGACAAGAAAGGAGAGAAGGGGAGATGATAATGCGATCTACGAATCAGATGTTTCGTTATATAGAGATCTGTGATTATGCTGTTACCTAGAGTGGGGGAGCCAGTGATATTATCAAGTGCGGAGCGAGATACTTACGGATACTCCATCACTACTACTTCTACTGTGAACATCTACTTTGAAAGACGTTATTTGATTTTTGAAACAGTGTGTGGTTGCTCCGCGAAATAGTTATTTTTATACAATGTGTTGTCGCTTCGATACAGTACTTAGGTGCGGTAATGTTATCGGATCTGCGTGAGACGAAACAAGCTTATGGCTTGTGTTATTTTCAGTAAATATTCTGGACGATGAACTATGTTTAGTTCAAGTCCATGGAATTTTGGTATAAGTCTGCACCGTATATATAGTATAGCTCAGTTGGATTGAGATTTCTACTAATATGGAAAAATTCATATCTCTGAATTTTCTCCTCATACGATCGACGCTGATCAGTTTTTACAAGTATAGGGCCAATGTCTAATTTAAAGACTAGGCAAGTAGGAAGTGCTAGTCCAGATAGCCCATACTACATCATAGAAGGAAGGAAGGATGCCCATGGAGCAAATTCTACATCGAGAAGAAGAGAACGAGTAACCACGGAAACCAGATGACTTCAACGAAAGCTGCAATTGGTGAGCTTCAATTAGATAAAGCAAGCAATATTAAATTCAGTAAAGTAAATTATAAATTCCTCCACGCTTTAAGGAAACTTTTCCGATTCATCTCATTTTTTTTGTATAATAAATTCATTTGTATTTTACATTGCGTTAATTTTCTTTCTTAAGCGATACTTAATGGTTAATTATTTAAAATCCTACCCCTGTGATTTAAGTATAAGCCTCTATGCTATTAAATATAGAGAAATGGGAAACCATGGATTGTTAATTGTTTCTATTTGCGTGGCAATTTGCGGGCAAGCCACAAATAGTTTATTTTGATATTCATGTGTCCCAAGATAATAACTTTCATCTCCCCAAGTGTTTTGATGAGGGGTAGAACAGTTACACTGTTACCAGCTTCTTATATTCTTATATTCGTAACTATTATCTTTACAATTTAGTGACGAACATTTCATTTTCCAATACATCCTCGTTATTTACATATTTGTCCTATCCGGACGCCCTCAGTTAGAATCCCATTTTCTATTATTTTCAACTTCCTTAACTGTATTAATTTCTTCCTTAATTACTCCGCGTGTATGCGAGTGCTGATCCCGAAGCCTGGATAGTCATTCCTTTGAGGAAAAACCAAGCTGTTCAAATGTAGGCTATAACTTTTTGGCCACGGAAAATATCGAAATGTGGAGGCAAGTTTAGTTACGTCTGTAGACCTGCGATTAAAGGCAACTGTTGGCTAAACGGTAAGTCATATCTTAGAATTTTTAGAGATCTTCAGCTTTGGGACTATGACTTTTGTCGTATCTCGATTCTTTATATGTTATATGGCGCTGCATTTTTCGATTATAATCAAATCTCTCCAACACGATTGTGATTGTAGGAGAAGAGCCTTTATTGATAATGAAAACTCTCCATCTCTATTTTGAATGACAGTTGGTAGGTGGGCCTTCTGCTATAGCTGGAACTCTCGAACTCGATTGTGAATGGCAGTAGGTAATGTGGCCTGCCATTATGATCAAAACTTCCCCAATGTCCATCTTACATCGGAATCAACCTATGGCGTCCTCCCTGTTTTGTTTTTTGGATAGCCCTAAGAGGCATGCTATTTAATATATCTTACTATATATTACTGCGCGTACAGTGTTTTACATAGAAATCTGTATACATGGTAGAATACCGTAGCGAAGCACGGGTGCATTTGCTAGTGTTAACACAAACACTACTGTATATTTTCATATGTGTCGACAATTTCAAATTTACATATTTATGATATACATATTAGAGTAAGAAGACCCAGTCATTTTTACCCCCACTCATACCCCTGTATTCACACTCATTCACAACCATTCTCATACCCACACGCATACCCATTCGCCCACATTCAACTGTAGTTGCACACAGCATTCTTGAAATTCTAATTTATACAAGTTATATACATTAGGCCGTACGTGTGGGCTTACATATACATTTTCTTTACTGCGTGGGGGAAGTGGAGAAGAGGATACAGTTTTACTTCAGATGGTAGAAGATTCCAAAGACGAGCAGACCGTGCGTAAAATCCATTTAAATATGTGTATTGCCTGATATATTGACAAACTCAACTGTGATTTATGTTTCATTTAATTTAAGCTTAGTCATTAACAATTTATGTGTCCGGCTCGATGGCTAAATGGTTAGCCTGCTGGCCTTTGGTCACAGGGGTCCCGGGTTCAATTCCCGGCAGGGTCGGAAATTTTAACCTTAATTGGTTAATTTCGCTGGCACGGGGGCTGGGTGCATGTGTCGTCTTCATCATAATTTCATCCTCATCACGACACGCAGGTCGCCTACGGGAGTCAAATCTAAAGACCTGCATTTGGCGAGCCGAACTTGTCCTCGGACACCCCCGGCACTAAAAGCCATACGCCATTTCATTTCATTTCAACTATTTATGTTCATTTATATAATCAAACATTGAATTGCGTGTTTTTCTTACGCTTTAGGAATACTTTAGCATATTGAAATATGTATTGTTATGTTGCCCACTCACGCAGTATATTACCGGTTCAATTCACTGGATTCTTTTCAATGACAATTGAAGGTTCTCCTGGTAACACTGTAGGCGTACCTTGTCTGTGCTTTGCTTCAACATCGCCATGACCATATTCTTCGTCAAGCTGTTTATAATGTGTTTCTTTGTAATTTTGGAAAAATAAAAACATAGTTCTGAACCATCAACTTCATTACTTAATTTGTTCTTCCCAGTTTCCTTTCGTCGTATCACCACACAGTGCTATCTTCTTAGCTGTGTCACCAAATTAACTTATCACTGCCATCATAAGACAACTATTTACGGCTGAAGAAAGGCTAGACTGAAACTGGACTTCATGGAGAGCTGCCATAAACCAATGTTGTGACAGGAAAGAGCACCCTCTGTCTTTTATTTTTTTTTTTAAAGAAAAGCTTTACGTTACAGTGGCACAGATGTCTTATGGCGACAATGGGATTTGAAAGGGCTAGGAGCGGGAAGGATGTGACTGTGGCTTTAATTACAGCTCGAACATTTTCCCCACGAACCTACTACGCTAGCGAAGCAGGGGGAGAGGTGATACTCCTACGTGGCGCGTCGCAAGTGGCGTATAGTGGGGTCGTAACCGGCTTGCCGACGGACTTGAGCGAAATAAAATAGCTTTCGCGGACCAAACACACAACCCCCTGTGGTTGGGGGACGCATACGAAGAATACTCCCACGGTATCCCCTGCCTGTCGTAAGATGGGTATGAGTGAGGTTCCATGGGTCGCCTCTACTTGCGAGTAGTACCACTATGTAAGATACCCAATAAGTTTGTGATTAGTAGCAACAGAGGGTGAATCGGTATGTCTTATGGCCACTACTACATGCGGAACACCACGGGCTTACGTTGCCTGTGATTACTACCATTATTAGAAACTCCACGGGTCTGGGCGTTGCTTGTGATTAGTACCCACTATGTGAGGAACACCACGGAATAGTACGAGTCCCTGTGATTAGAACACCTGTTTGAGGAACACCATCGGTTTGCGATGCTTATGAGTGGTGCCGTAATGTGAGAAACACGATAGGTACTCGTTACCTGTGCGTATTGTATTACCTGTGAGTAGTACCACAATGTGTGGAACATCGTAAGTCTACGTTATTCATGATTAGTACCGCTACATGGGAAATACCATGGTTCTTACTTTCCTAGCGATAAGTACCATTATGAGAGACTGTTGACCTGAATTTTGGATCTCTTTAGACAACAAGTATCATCGATTCAGGATTGCGCTTTAGAAGCAGCCCCTTGGTCGGTATGCACTATTGTTTTAAGATAGTTTCTGGGAAGGTGGGTCATTGCGGGTCAAATCCACTGATTGTTTTAAGTTCATAATCGTTGGTCGTCTCTTATTTTTTTGAATTCTAGTCAGTGGATTCATTTTGGAATTATTTTTAATTTTCAATAGTACAAGTTGGATCCGCTGATTGTTTAAAATTCATATTCATCCATTCATTCTTCATCATCACGTTTTTAATTCTGGTCAGTGGGTGAGTGTTGTACTTTTAAATTGTCATTACATTTCGTCTCATTTCGTACCATTAGGGGCCGATGGCCTAGATGTTAGGCCCCTTTAAACAACAACAACAACAAAAACAACAACTGCTTCATTAATGTCTCTATTGTAGTGTTGAAATCTTGCTGATCCTTTAGTAAGGTTCATAATACCACAATGTGTTGCCAGCTAACTCACCTTTGCCTATGGTATGTAGGCCATACACAAATCTTAAATTGTTCTCGAAATGCCCAGTATTAGTCATTTTTCTAGTCCAAAATGATAACCTTTCTTTGCACTTAGCAGAGACATTTGGTTATGTCCCATTGGGAGATGGAGTGGCAGGGCACCCTTCTGCCAAATAAGCTGAGAGCGATAAAGGAACTACGAAGGTATGGAGGTGATCCCTTCGGGCTTCTTGGAAGGAAGCAGTGGTATTATGTCGTCTTCGGATCGGCCATGGTATAACAACGCACTCATATTTACTGACGGGAGAATCCCCTCCGGCGTGTACTTGCTGCGGTGGTCTTATCGTGGTACACGTCCTTACGGAGTGCGTGGACCTGGCCGCTCTGCGCCGTAGTCTGAAACTACCGAGTACCAACTCCCTCATCCTGCGAGATGACGAGCAGTCAGCGGACCTCGTCATCCGTTTTATGAGGGATGGTGGGCTGTTCTACCGTATATAAACGCAGTATTTCCTGTTAGTCTTTATATTATTATTTAGTACGTTTTATTCTATTGACTCTGTTTTAGTCTGTGTTTGTATATTTTAATGTGTTTTATAATATTAATTTGAATTATCTATATACAATTGGATGTTGGTATATTTGACGTTAATACTCAAAAACTACTGGACCGATTTCGCTGAAATTTTCACAATTTGTTCTTATTTCATCTGAAAGGGATAATGAAGTGGTTTGAACGAAATCGATAAGGTAGTTTTATTATTATTATTATGAGTAATTGTACGTAATTTTATTAAATTGCAAAGCCGCACCAAGATTGGATCGACTTGATAGGCGATAGCAGGTTACGTTATACCATGATAGTCCGCTAAATGAAATGGCGTATGGTTTTTAGTGCCGGGAGTGCCCGAGGACATGCTCGGCTCGCCACGTGCAGGTCTTGTGATTTGACACGCGACTATAGGTCTATAGGTGGGTATGTAGGTATGTATGTATTGCATCTCCTCCTATACCACTCGAGCGATTTCAACCAAACTTAGTACACTTATGACTTAGTATCAGGGAAAAAACCTCGTGGGGGAAAGACACCACAAGCACCCTTAAAGGGGGGGGGGCCTTGGGGAACGAGTTAAAAAAAATAATCGAAAATAGTGTTGAATTCATAGTTTTCGGGGTCGCTGAGATAAATAGTGACACTCCGGATTTTAAAGTCCAATTTCAGTCCCCTTCGGGGCGGGAGCGAGGGGGAGTGAGAAATAATAATAATAATATTAATAATAATAATAATAATAATAATAATTGTTACGGGGTTACCCGTGGATCAGCAGAGGTGAAAGAAGGTGCGGGATGGAATGGATCAAACTACAAGTCCGAAAGATGAATTAAAAATTTAAATAAAGGTTATATTTTCAATAGACAACAACGTTTAACAAATTTTCGCTAGGTGAAATAACAATGAAAAAATTCAGGTACAATTATAACTTTACAAACGAAAGCACAAGTTAAGGGGTCCTTACAAATCCTGGGCTTCGAGCCCCAATTTCACAATCCTTGAGCTCTCAGCTCACAACCACAAATTACCAAAGGGCAGAAAACCTCTAATTACATGGAGCACTTGCTCCCACCTAGTAATGTCAAGCCTCCTAGAGGCACCTTTCAAAACAGCATAAAGAGCTGACCCGCTCTCAATCTTTCAAGCCTATTAAAGGCAATACAATGCTTTACAATCACTTGCCATCGAGGCGCAACTTACAAGAATTAGACAGGGGTATCTTGTACCCAGCCTACAGGGCCTTAAAGGAAAAATAAAAGGTTAATTAAATGGCCCAAAATACCAGTATGAATGGAGGCGTTGCTTGCGCTCCTACATGAAACCTTATAAAACCTAAGGGGCACTAGGCCGATGATACAGGGGCTATTCCCAAGGTAGGGAGGTGACTCGTGTACGAAACTTTTAAGATATTAAGAGTAGAAAATCGGTTATGAAAACGTAGTCACCTCAACTCAAGAAGAAGGGGAGCTCAAGAGGGTAAAGCACTCTCTATCCCCGATTTACAGTTAAAGAAATAAGAAAGTTTCAAATAAGCCGGCACTAAGTTACATTTTTAGAAAGGTAGCTTACATTGAAAAGGATTCGGACCTTCCCCGAGGGCTATACTGCTGAGCTAGCAAGAAATAAAGATGTTAAAAGGCCATTACCTAGTAGAAGAGCTGCTGGCGGATGAAAGAAGCGCTTCCCGCCTCCTGCTATACTTCCATACACTAAGCTAGATGTTGTACGAGTGACCGAGAGCCAGGAAAATCAGCAGTTTTTATACTCTCGGGGAAGATTCGAGACCTTTCATGAATGATTAAGACACACCCACAGTCGTTTATTGAGTAGCTTACAGTTACACCTCAACAATGGGGAAGAAAGACGCCATTGGCTAAAAATTAATGACAGAAATTTACAATTGGCTAACTACAAAACAGGCGGAAAGAAAGATTAATATTGCCAACCCACAAATGAAAGAACAACATTTAGTAAAGAACAAACTTATGAATACAAAATATCTTCAAGAAAAGTTCCATCACTTCGCACCAGGGTACATGATCATAGTTCTGGGTAGAGACATCTGTGAGAGAATGTCCACACTTCTTGATAATTGTAAACAAAAACAATTCGAAATTAACTCGGTGACATCTTCTGATAAACGGTTGAATCAATTCAGTTTTAAAGTTAAGAGATTCTGCTGTAGAGGAGTACTTTAAGGCGGAAAATTCAAATGTGCGGCGTATAGGTGTACCCACCGGTACAATAATAATAATAATAATAATAATAATAATAATAATAATATAAGAAGAATATAAAATAGAGCCGAATTCATAATTTTCAGGGTGGCTGAAATGAATAGTGATACTCCGGAATTTGTTGAAGTCCAAGTTCATCACCCTTTGGGGTGGTAGGGACGAGGGGGGAATGATATATAAAAATAATCGGAAATAGTGTCGAATCCATAGTTTAAGGGGTCGCTGAGATGAATAGTGACACTCGGGATTTTTGAAAGTCCATATTCAGCACACTTCGCGGGGGGGGGCGAGGGGGAGGGAGATATAAACATATTAATAATAGAAAATAGAAGTCGAATCCATAGTTTCGGGGTCACTGAGATGAATAGTGACACTCCGGAATTTTTGAAAGTCCAAGTTCATCTCCCTTTGGGGGTGAGGGGCGAAGGGTAATGAGATATAAAAATAATTGGTAATAGTGCCAAATCCACAATTTTCGGGGTCGCTGAAATGTATAGTGAAGCTCCGAATTTTTTAAAGTCCAAGTTCATCACCCTTTGGGGGTGAGGGACGAGGGGAGAGTGAGATACAAAAATAATCGGAAATAGTATCGAATCCATAGTTTTCGGGGTCGCTGAGATGAATAGTGACACTCCGGATTTTTTAAAGTTCATATTCAGCTCCCTAAGTGGGGGGGACGAGGCGGGAGTGAGATATAATTATAGTAATAGAAAGTATAAGTCGAATCCATAGTTTTCGGGGTCACTGAGATGAATAGTGGCACTCCGGAATTTTTTTAATTCAAAGTTCATCACCCTTTGCGATGGGGGGCGAGGAGTAATGAGATATAAAATTTATCGGAAATAGTGACGAATCTATAGTGTTCGGCGTCGCTGAGATGTATAGTGACACTCCGGATTTTTAAAAGTACATGTTCAGCATTAAGAGATAATAATTTCGTAGTGTTCCCTATCGAAGTGAGTTCAGCGACCTTGCGAGGGGGGGGGGGGTGAGTGAGACATAAAATTAATAGAAAATAGTGTCGAATCCATACTTTTCGGGATGGCTGAAATGAATAGTGACACTCCGGATGTCGTTTAAATCCAAGTTGAGCCCAAGTAAGCAGGGTTGTGAGAAGGGGTGAAGAAAAGAAAATGTGCAAATGACCGAGAGGTGGTGGTGGTGGTGGTGATTATTGTTTTAAGAGGAAGTACAACTAGGCAACCATCCTCTACATAACACTAATCAGAGAGAAAATATGGAAGGGATCCGACACTTCGAAAAATGAAGGTATCGGCCAAAGGAAGATAAGGGCCACGAAGGGCATGAAAATGAAAGACTCCCTAGCCCTCGCAAACCTAATAGCGTCGGGGTCGGAAAAGAACAAGAGTTGACCAAGAGAGGTCGGATAGGATAGATGAAAGTGAGGAGCCTGGCACAAGTAAGTGTAAGCAATGTCAGGACTCAGTTGAGGGCCCCGTGGTCGCCAACCCACGCTCCAAAGTTCAGTCCTGGGGCCCCTTTTAGTCGCCTCTCACGACATGTAGGGGATACCGTGGGTGTTAATCTTCCGCCCCCACCCACAGGAGGACAAATGACCGAGATTTTGGGTGTTTGTATGCATGTTCCAGCATAGTGTCAACTAAACTTGGTACAATACAAAATTTATTTAATAAATTCACACTATCTGTAAAAAATACTGCAGGGGCAAGACACCCCTAGAAGCCCTAGGGAAGGGGGAGAAATATAATTATAACTAAAAACGACCGACTAATCTTAAAAGTAAACATCCTAAACCGCCCGGGCTACGCCGGGTAGTCAGCTAGTATAGTATAGAGTTCAATTCGGAAAATAATTTTTTTCTAGAGGAGAGGTGAAAAGAAAAGATTGGATAAGGTAATAAAGGAGGAGGATTAGTAGATAAGAGAAGATTAAAAGAACTGGACGTTAAAAGAAAATGGGAAAAGATAGGATAGGGAAATAAAGAAGGGGTAGTTTCGAGTGGGTTAGGTGGATGGATTATTGGAGGTAGAAAACGTGGGTAGGAACTGTGTAAGGCATGGGAAATTGAATTCGTGTTTAGAAATTTAGCATTTTTGAGAAGGATTAGGAAGTGAAAAAGAATATTGGGTTTTTCAGAAATGTCGTTTAAATTGAAATTAGGGTTGAAGTATTGGTCAAGGTCAATAAAACGATTTTCAATAGTGTTTAGAAGGGGGCGTTTGTTAATGATTTTAAGTATTTTTATGTATTTTTCAATATTGGTGAAATTATGTTTGGAGTCTCGTATGTGTTGTCCTATAACAGAGAATCTGTTGTATTTAACGGCGTTGATATGTTCGGAGTATCTGATATTAAAGTTGCGTCCAGTTTGACTGATGTACGAGGAGCTGCAGTTGTTATATTTGAATCTGTATACTGCAGATTTAGAAAAAGCACTGGATTAATTTTGTGATTTAGAGTTGTGTAATATATGGAAAGGCCCCCTGGTCGCCAACCCACGCTTCCAAGTTAAGAGCCCTGGAGCTTTCATGTTCTTGTATAAGCTTCACAGAAATTGTGAAAGTATGTGATGGAGAGTTAAAAAAGGTTAACTGTTATATTAATATGAGATGTAGCTCGTGGGGGAAGATTTTATATAGCAATGTAAGGTAGTATTTAGAATTTATGGGACATGCATGTGGACTCTCGGGTGGATGAAAGCCTCGATACGGCCTGTATATCACGAAGGAAGTTCTCTGAATAACTGGAAATGATATTACGATTCAGTTTTTGGAAGCTTGACATGTCGGATTTGTTTCTAAGGAAACGTATAATCTCATTATTGTCACAAAAACGTATTAATATATGAGAAAGTGGCAGCTTCTCATACATGCGACACATAGTAATCACTGATTATTGAACGTGATGCACCATCTCCAGGACTGAGGTAGAAACATTACTACAGTATTTGATATCCTTAAAGGAAAAAGTGTCCAGAACAGAATGCGAGGGCAGAAGTTTCACAGCCCAATTCAACAATCCTCCGTAAGGAAACAATATAATATACGAGAGAAACTGAGTTCTATTTTCTTACGACCTTATTCCTTAGTGTAATATACCTATATAAGTTCTGGTAGGAAATAATGGAATTGGGAGAAGCCTTCATTCTGCTCCATAATCGCAACACATTCGGTGCACTGTCAACAATAAGACACGACAGAAACATACTATTGTTGAACAGGTCGCTTACTGTGCAGTCCGCATTCAGTTCATATAAGAAGGATAAGAAAAATTGTCGCTATTCCCCGTTCACCCAGCACGCGTCCGTAAGGATTCCGGGGGCGATCAAGCGTGCTGACTCTCTGGATGGTTGCCACGGGTGATGGCGGGGAGGGGCCATCACTACGGGGAAGCCTGCTGCGATCGCAGTTGGTACTACCCCACTGTACTTGTTAATATCGTCGGGGTGACAGTCGAGCTCGACACGAGGTACTGCTCCTCAGAACAGGGGTTTTCTCTGTTTGGGGATTCAGTCCCGAGTGTCGGAAACGACTGAAACTTCGAAGATATTAACAAATACGCGGGATGAGGTGCGCGTCCGAAAGGATTCCGGGGGCGACAAAGCGCATCGACTTACTGGATGGTCGCCACGGGTGATGGCGGGGAGGAGCCATCACCTCTACGAAAGCTTCCTGCATTAGGTCAAGGAGGCATGGTGGAGAAGTTCTACCCACTATCTGACAAGAAAGAAGAAACGTGCGGTGAATCGACAAAATGACGCATGTTCACTTGATGTGAAGAGTTTCAATTGTAAAATGTTGGTATCAATGGATGGTAATAAAAATCTATGTATGGATGATTTTGTATATCCCTATGATATTCGCTAAATAAAATTCATCATCACTGTTCTTAACTGCAGTATTTTTTAATATTCAATCAAATAAAGAAGGCTAAATATATTTACACTGATGGGTTATTACAAAGCTCACAACCATAGTGTTAACGGGAGATTTAAGATAAGATAATACACACCTCCCATAATTTCGGAAATCATAGAGCCGGGAGATGATATTATTTTAATCTTAATTTTCGATACATGCAGTTTACAAAAATTATTATAGTATAATTGAAAAACGTGCACTAAAAGCACAAAGAATAACCTGTCCGGAAATATGATGAATAGAAATTTAATACAAGTATTTGTGAGTAATTTAGAAGTTGAGCAGAAAATATAATGGCCTGAAAAGTGTGTTGTTAGAAATATTATTGTAAGAAATGGAACTTCTCGGACATGCTATCGAGGAAACATGGCACCCGCCCCAAAGAGGTCAGCACAGTAGTTATCCTCAGTCCCTCCATATGTCCGACTCCTGAAATGAATATTAATATTGACTCTCAGAAAGAAAAAAGAAAACGTGCAGACTAATAGAACTATTACGATAAAATTATTATATGCTATATCTATAATCAACGTACCTAATTGCTCTACTCTTCAATGGAGTTATATTTTCTAGTATATACATATAAATGAATGTTTGTCTGTATGTCACAAATGGACTCAAAACCTATTAGGCCGAAATATCACAATGTTTTCTTATTACTCTTGGGAGGGTTTAGG
The DNA here is from genome assembly GCF_040414725.1 of Anabrus simplex. NCBI lineage: Eukaryota > Metazoa > Arthropoda > Insecta > Orthoptera > Tettigoniidae > Anabrus > Anabrus simplex. Next base: position 190,185,386 of record NC_090271.1, on the reverse strand, counting down.
AATTCATTTGAACGAAATCCGATGGGTAGTATTTTTGTAATGAGTAATTTTATGTAATTAATTTAATTGAAAACCCGCACCAAGATCGGATCGAATTGATCGACAGACTGTCGCTAGGCGACAGCAGTTTACGCTAAATCAAATGAAATGGCCTATGGCTTTTAGTGCCGGGAGTGTCCGAAGACACATTTGGCTCGCCAGGTGCAGGTCTTATGATTTGGCTGCCGTAGGCGACCTCCACTTCGTGATGAGGATGCAATGATGATGACGACAACACATACACCCAGCTCCAGTGCCAGCGAAATTCAATGATGGTTAAAATTCCCGACCCTGCCGGGTATCGAACCCGGGACCCCTGTAATCAAATGGCTAATCATTTAAGCTATGGAGCTGGACAGTTTACGCTATATTATGATAGTCCGGTGAGAAATGCTGTACATAGGAGGATGGGAACACGCCACCAAGCTTTATAAAGTACATTTCTTGCTAGGAGGATCTAACCGTGCCTGTTATTTGGAAATAGCAACCCAATATGCGGCGATGGAGATGTACTGTACTTTCATGTCAAAAGACCAACTTTGATAGGTCTGCCCAGTTTGAAGAATATAGCTGCGTATTAGATGTGAAAAAGTGAGGGTAATTGTAGCCTATCTCAAAACTGAAGGTCACAGGCGTGAAAATTGGTACTTGGAATCTCCGTTAAAAAACGAAAGATGTATTCTTTTGTTTTAGGAAAATCTGCTTAAGGGGGTGCGTGAAAAGAAGTGAAAAAGAAGTTGAATTATTCTTATGAGGATAAGTATAGACACAAGCATATACTTTTTTCTGAAGATCCATTTAAGGAATGGGGGGAGGGATGTGAAGAAAATGAGGAATGAGTTGAATTATTTTTATGGGGAAACTTATAAAACTCATGTTACAGACATGGAAATTGTTATTTGGAATTTCCTAAACAATGTATTATTTTTCGATTTGAGAGTGGGCTGTTTCTCACATGGACAGTTCCATGTCGCAAGATCCAATGCCACACGCGGTTTTTAAATGTTTACTGGGGTAAATGAACCTCACTTTTCCGGTAAGTTTTTGTGCCTTAGGAAGTTTCAGAAAATCTCTTAGTGCAGTAGCGAGGAATGATTACTTTTATGAAAGTACGAAATCCACGCGAGCAAAGCCGCGGGTAACAGCTAGTATATATATAAATAAAGTTGTAGGGGATCCGCTGTCTGTAATTTCGTTTGGTTTGCCAAATTTTCAAATATGTATCGGTTTTAGGTCAACTCAAGACCGAATCGGTAGTTTTTATTTTTCGTGTTTGTTTGTCTGTCCGTTTGTCTGTTTGTCTGTTCCACCATCACGGTGAAACGGCTGGGTGGATCTTGACCAAACGTCATATTTAGTGTATAGTCTACTCATCCCGGGGAAGGTTTTGATATGCATATCATTTAAAAATCTTTGAATAGACAGGGGGTTTATAGGAAAACCAAAACGGTTTTCTTCCATTTTCTCTTATACTATTGATTTTCTGTAAACTCCGTGGACTGTATGTGAAACAACTCTTCATTATGAACAACTTTTGTTACGTTCATAATTTACCTTACTCTTCAAATGACGGAGAAAGTTACTATTTTCTGCGGGTAAAATGCTCTGTATTGAGTGATCGACAGACCGGCAACGAAACTACAGCTTACATTGGCGACGTCTCTGACTGCTTGCCAGCAGGGAGGTAACATATTGCCATTTTCGTCATTCCTGTAAATTCGTGGTTGTTCCTTGGGTAGAAAGCAAGAGAGGCGTCAGTCGGCCATTCTGCGTGATACTGGCGGAATATCGTTGGAGGTTATATCCCTCCTCGAATAGCTTAAGTAATAACACCATTATTCATCTTCTTATCTGTTTACCCAAGAATCCCTGCGCCTAGATTTCTCCTCTGTTACCACTTTCTTATATATATAACTTATACCATCATAGTTTATTGAGGGACATTTGATTTTCCAATACATCCACTTGGTATTTACATATTTGTTCTATCCGGCTGACGTCAGTTATAATCCTATTTTCTATTCATTTCAACTTTCTCATCTGTATCACTTTCTTCCTAAATTACTCCGTATATATGCGAGTGCTAATCCTGAAACAGGACACTCTTTTCTTTGACGAAATATTCCAAAATATACAAATATATAACTTTGGCCCCGGAAAATATCGGAATATGGATGCAATTGTAACGACGGTGCAGACCTTCGTTTCGGAATAATTGGTGGCTAAACGGTAATTGTAACAAAAAAGAGAAAGCACAATCGCGTTGCAACTTGGAGTGATCTACAACTTTGGCCCTATGACTTTTTGTCGTATCTCTGTCCCTTATACGTTAAATAGAACTGCATTTCTCGAGTTCAAGTTACTTTTGTACTTTTTACATGTATAATATGTTATCGTGTGGCACACTTATAGGAAAGATGCAATCATGACATTGGGCACAGACATTGACATGACCAGTTGCCAAATGTTCGCCAAATTTTATGATTCCAGTGTCACATGAGTATCAGAAAAATAAAGTAGTATGTGAAAACTGTACCAAATTTCACCCCGTTTAATGACTAACTGAATTTAACCCGTAAATATAGGAGATACGAGAAAATATCATAGGACCAACCATGTAGAACACTGAATGAGGCGTCTGATGGTGAAATCCGTTTGTAGATACATTTTAATCTAATCTTTCTCACTGCCTTTACAGTAATTTACAGAGAAATCCGTATACAATGTAGAATACCGTAGCGAAGCACGGGTACATTTGCTAGTATATATATATTATTGCATTTCTACCGTAATCTGTATTTTCTATCATTTTATCAGAAAATAAGGCATTGCGAATTAGACCCACAGATTATCTTAAACTCATAATAATAATTGTCATCATTGTTTGTTTTAAATTCTAGTCAGTGGATACATTTTAAAATTTTGTTTATAATTTCGTTTCACCTCGTATCATTAAACAACAAGCATCATCATCCAGCATTTAGCTAGTTTGAAAACGGGAAACTAGGGGGAAAGCATCTTCAGGGCGAAATGACGAGCAGTCGGCTGACCTCGTCATCCGTTTTATGAGGGACTAGCTGATGTACCCTTGCTTCGCTACGGGATTCTCAGAAAGAATGTGTTCGTGGTTTTCCTAAGTGAAGTCAACATAGGTCATTACAAAAACGTAAGTAGGAATGTAGCGATTAAAAGCAATGCTTTCATATAAAATATTCGATCAAATGAAAAACCATACTTTTTGTCACTTTTAACGAACAGTACTACGGTACCGATCTAACAGTCCAACGTTCTAGAGCTGGAATGGCCAGGCTGCAGACAGCCGTGAACACTCCTCTGCCATTATTCAGTTAAACATGCACATTGCTCATTCCATTCAATACCTCAAGTAGGAATTGAATATCTCGAATGCTATGACAAACCAGTGTGTTACTTATCAGTAGTATCAGGAAATTTATGAACCAGATGAATGGCATGCTAAAGAAGAGCTACTCCCCAGCTACTTCCCGTCAATACTCAGGCAGGCTACCACTCGGTACGACCGGGCGAGTTGGCTGTGCGGTTAGGGGCGCGACGCTGTGAGCTTGCATCCGGCAATAGTGGATTTGAACCCCACTGTCAGCAGTACTGAAGATGGTATTCCGTGGTTTCCCATTTTCACACCAGGCAAATACTGTGGCTGTACCTTAATTAAGGCCAAGGCCGCTTCCTTCACACTTCTAGCCCTTTCCTATCCCATCGTTGCCATAAGACCTATCTGTGTCGGTGCGACGTAGAGCAAATTAAAAAAGAACACGGTATGCAGCAGTAATCCTATCTATCGGAGATGAGTGGCAACAGAAGACACAAAGCACATCACAACAAACAATGGTCAATGTAATGTTATTGTTGATACAGTTTATGATCTTCCTATATTGTAGGCCTTCACATTTAGCTTTCTTTCAACTCTGTGATATTTGGACCACTTATAAATGATTTATGGCGTAGACTGTAGTTCCTTATTCTCCGACTTTACATACCGTTTTTATTAAAATTATGTTTACCCATTTTCTCGTGAATCGGCGCTGATATGGACTTAGTGACAAAAATTCAAATTCATGAATATCTCTGTGATCATAGCCGGTACAGTAACAATTTATTAGACATAAGTGATCGAAAATTTAATGCTATATAACTTTAGTTATGTAGTATTAATCGATACGACCACTAATAATATAAATATTTGAGAATTAAATTGTAGGCCTTCCCCTAAACTACCATTTCACTCAGCCAGAATAACATTATTTATGGCCTAGATTATAGCGACTTATTCTCCGACTTTTCATACTGATTTTCATTAAGATACGACCACTGATAACATAAATATTTGACAATTAAATTTTAGGCCTTCCCCTAAACTACCTTTTTTCTCAGCGTGAATACAATTATTTATGGCCTAGATTATAGCAACTTATTCCACAACTTTGCATACCGATTTTTATTAAATTCTCTTCAGCCGTTTTCTCGTGATGCGTGTACTGACAGACAGACAGACAGACAGACAGACAGACAGACAGACAGACAGACAGACAGACAGACAGACAGACAGACATTACGGAAAATTAAAAAGTGCTTTTTCTTGTTACTGTGGACACGACTGATACAGAAATACTATCCTCTTTAAATTCTGAGCAATGCACAGACAAAACGCTTATTTTATATACTGTACTAGCTGATGTACCCTTGCTTCGCTACGGACTTTTAGAATGTACGCGTTGTGAGCAAGATTGTATTAAATTGCATAGCTCTTAACGATACCCTAGAAACGCGACGGGGAAGTCACCAAACGTCTTATCTCATATGAAGACTAAGGGAATTTTCACTGTAATGGTAGGCCCGCTTGCCTACCATTACTCACAATCAGTTTGGGGAGTTTTCATTATAATGGTAGACATTAACTCTCCACCTGCATTTTTACATCCTCAGAACGACTGTCTTAGTGGTTTTTCCAGTTGAAATGAACATACGTCATTACAATGAAAAAAGTAGGAATGGCGCTTTTAAATGCACTGCTTTCATATGAAATACTCAATGAAATGAAAAATCACAAATTTTCTCACTTTTAACGAACAGGACCAGGCTGCCCATCTAACAGTCCAAAGTTCCAGAGCTGGAATGATCAAAGCCGCAGACAGCCGTGATCCGTGAACACTCTTCGTCTTTTTCGGTGGGGAGGGGGTCGAATTGTGGAGATTCCCAGGGTAAAAACTATGCCCTTTTATTCATCTGCTTCCTAGGAGTACCCGATGAGTTGGAAAATCTTAATTCACTACACTGGCGGCAGAAGAATCTATCTGACTTGGAGGCAAATTTTTCCACCAATCCAGAAGAAACCCACTCTTCACTGCTAATTTGGAATAAAATCAATGTAGAATTTAATAAAAGTGAACAGGGAGAAGCTATTCTTAAGAAACGGCTCTTTTGAGGTTGAATTTTGAGTTATTTAGTGAATTGTAGTGCTACAATTTGGAATAGGCCTAATTGTTATTCTAGACCAGGCCATACTGCTGCTGCTACTACTACTAAGTGAACCTCTGCCTTAGGTATGCACACTGCTCATTCAAAACAGTGCGTCAAGTAGGGATCGAATAGCTGGAATACTATGATGCACCAGTGTGTGTTGTACCAGAAGAAAGTTTTCTAACTCCCCAGCTATTTCCCGCCAGTATTCAGACTGATATAGTCGGTACACAGCAGTAATCCCATCTATCGGAGTTGACAGGCAGCATAAGAGACAAAGAACATCACAACAAACAATGCTCAATGTAATGTTATTGCTGATCAATGTGATGCGCTTTCGAAATTGTAGGCCTTCACATTTAGTTTTCTTCCGACTCTGAATACCACTCTTATCATAGTCGGCATGGTAAAACTGAATAAATTTTATAAATGATCGGAAATTGTATTCTCTATAACTTTTGTTATGTAATACTTTTGGATAGGACCAATAACATACGTATTTGAAAATTACATTTTAGGCCCTTTCACCTAAACTACAGTTTCATCCAGGGTAAATAAACTTGTTTATAACTTAGACTGTTGTTTCTTATTCCCCGACTCTATATACCGATTTTCATAAAATAAATTTCCTCGTGGTTCGGCGTTGATATGGACTTACCAACAAAATTACAAATTCATCAATATCTGTGTTATCATAGCCGGTACGGCAAAACATTATAAGACATAACTAGTCGGAAATTTAATTCTATATAACTTTGGTTATGTAGTATTTATCGATACGACCACCAATAATATAAATATTTGAGAATTAAATTTTAGTCCTTTCCCTAAACTACCATTTCACTCAGTGTGAATAAAATTATTTATAGCCTAAAATGTAGTGGCTCATTCTCCGACTACGCATACCAATTTTCACTGAGATAGGACCACTAATAACGTAAATATTTAAGAATTAAGTTTTTGGCTTTCCCCTAAACTACCATTTCACTCAACGTGAATAAAATTATTTATAGCCTAGATTCTAGCGACTTATTCCCTGACTTTACATACCGATTTTCATTAAATTCTCTTTAGCCGTTTTCTAGTGATGCGTGTACATACATACATCATACATACATACATACATACATACATACATACATACATACATACATACATACATACATACATACATACATACATACATACATCTATATATATAAAAGCAAGTCGGGCTGGAGCGATGTATATATAAATATTTAAAAATGAAAAAAGACGTGAATTAATGAGGCACTTCCAGAAATCTCAGAACTTTGAAACTTGGTACGAGGGAAACTGATGACCCCAGGATCCCTAGAAAAATCGCAGATTCTCAAAATTCCCTGAAGGGGGCACGCTGGGGGGCTCAAATTTTGGGCTCAGCATAAGAACACAGTCGTATAGTATATCCAAAACGATAACCTATAGGTTTCGTGGGCTTAAAAATTTTCGGGAATTTCCTCATTTTTATCCCCCATCCCCCCAAATCAAGATGGCGGCACAACCTGCGAGACGAGGTAGACAATTGAAATTTGGTGAATTTATAGCTTTTGGTCCCTAACCGACGGGAAAATTCCAAGATGTTCAAATTTTTCACTTTTTACCCCCAAAGATATCGAAATATTGAGGCAATTTTAATGACTGTGCAGACATTCCTTTTGAGCTATTTTTTGGCTAAACGGTAAGTCGTATCACAAAACGGATGGCACAATGTCCCTTCAATTCGGAGTGATCTACAACTTTGGTCCTGTGACATTTTGTCGTATCTCTCTCCCTTATACGTTAAATTTGGCCGTATTTCTAGATTGTTCCTAAATTTGGTGATTTTTACAAGTATATTTTATTGTTTGACACACTTATAAGAATGATAGGATCATCACGTTGCGTGCGCACATTGGCATGATTAAGGGACATATGTGTACCAAATTTCATGATTCTAGCTTATACATAAGTAGGCAAAATGTAATGTAAAATGTTAAAAATGCACCCAAATTTCACCCTATTCAAACTTTGAACTCAATTTACCCCCTTAATATACGAGATATGGGGAAATGGTTTAGAAACAAGCATATAGAGCGATAAATGAGGCGTCTGATGGCGCAAACCGTTTCTTAATATCATAAACCGTTTAGGAGATATGGATCTCGAAGTGGAAGTCTGCACTTTTCAACGTGCTCATGCTTATCCGTCATCATATATATAAAAGCAAGTCGGGCTGGAGCGATGTATATATAAATATTTAAAAATGAAAAAAGACGTGAATTAATGAGGCACTTCCAGAAATCTCAGAACTTTGAAACTTGGTACGAGGGAAACTGATGACCCCAGGATCCCTAGAAAAATCGCAGATTCTCAAAATTCCCTGAAGGGGGCACGCTGGGGGGGCTCAAATTTTGGGCTCAGCAAAAGAACACAGTCGTATAGTATATCCAAAATGATAACCTATAGGTTTCGTGGGCTTAAAAATTTTCGGGAATTTCCTCATTTTTATCCCCCATCCCCCCAAATCAAGATGGCGGCACAACCTGCGAGACGAGGTAGACAATTGAAATTTGGTGAATTTATAGCTTTTGGTCCCTAACCGACGGGAAAATTCCAAGATGTTCAAATTTTTCACTTTTTACCCCCAAAGATATCGAAATATTGAGGCAATTTTAATGACTGTGCAGACATTCCTTTTGAGCTATTTTTTGGCTAAACGGTAAGTCGTATCACAAAACTGATGGCACAATGTCCCTTCAATTCGGAGTGATCTACAACTTTGGTCCTGTGACATTTTGTCGTATCTCTCTCCCTTATACGTTAAATTTGGCCGTATTTCTGGATTGTTCGTAAATTTGGTGATTTTTACAAGTATATTTGATTGTTTGACACACTTATAAGAATGATAGGATCATCACGTTGCGTGCGCACATTGGCATGATTAAGGGACATATGTGTACCAAATTTCATGATTCTAGCTTATACATAAGTAGGCAAAATGTAATGTAAAATGTTAAAAATGCACCCAAATTTCACCCTATTCAAACTTTGAACTCAATTTACCCCCTTAATATACGAGATATGGGGAAATGATTTAGAAACAAACATGTAGAGCGATAAATGAGGCGTCTGATGGCGCAAACCGTTTCTTAATATCATAAACCGTTTAGGAGATATGAATCTCGAAGTGGAAGTCTGCACTTTTCAACGTGCTCATGCTTATCCGTCATCTATATATATAAAAGCAAGTCGGGCTGGAGCGATGTATATATAAATATTTAAAAATGAAAAAAGACGTGAATTAATGAGGCACTTCCATAAATCTCAGAAATTTGAAACTTGGTACGGAGGAAACTGATGACCCCAGGATCCCTAGAAAAATCGGAAATTCTCAAAATTCCCTGAAGGGGGCACGCTGGGGGGGCTCAAATTTTGGGCTCAGCATAAGAACACAGTCGTATAGTATATCCAAAACGATAACCTATAGGTTTCGTGGGCTTAAAAATTTTCGAGAATTTCCTCATTTTTATCCCCTATCCCCCCAAATCAAAATGGCGGCACAACCTGCCAGACGAAGTAGACAATTGATATTTGGTGAAATTATAGCGTTTGGTCCCTAACCGACGGGAAAATTCCAAGATGTTCAAATTTTTCACTTTTTACCCCCCTAAGATATCGAAATATATAGGCAATTTTAATGACTGTGCAGACATTCCTTTTGAGCTATTTTTTGGCTAAACGGTAAGTCGTATCACAAAACGGATGGCACAATGTCTCTTCAATTCGGAGTGATCTACAACTTTGGTCCTGTGACATTTTGTCGTATCTCTCTCCCTTATACGTTAAATTTGGCCGTATTTCTGGATTGTTCGTAAATTTGGTGATTTTTACAAGTATATTTCATTGTTTGACACACTTATAAGAATGATAGGATCATCACGTTGTGTGCGCACATTTGCACGATTAAGGGACATATGTGTACCAAATTTCATGATTCTAGCTTATACATAAGCAGGCAAAAAGTAATGTAAAATGATAAAAATGCACCCAAATTTCACCCTATTCAAGATTTGATCTCAATTTACCCCTTAATATGGGAGATACTATTAAATGGTTTAGAAACAAACATGTAGAGCGATAAATGAGGCGTCTGATGGCGCAAACCGTTTCTTAATATCATAAACCGTTTAGGAGATATGAATCTCGAAGTGGAAGTCTGCACTTTTCAACGTGCTCATGCTTATCTGTCATCTATATATATAAAAGCAAGTCGGGCTGGAGCGATGTATATATAAATATTTAAAAATGAAAAAAGACGTGAATTAATGAGGCACTTCCATAAATCTCAGAAATTTGAAACTTGGTACGGAGGAAACTGATGACCCCAGGATCCCTAGAAAAATCGGAAATTCTCAAAATTCCCTGAAGGGGGCACTCTGGGGGGGCTCAAATTTTGGGCTCAGCATAAGAACACAGTCGTATAGTATATCCAAAACGATAACCTATAGGTTTCGTAGGCTTAAAAATTTTCGAGAATTTCCTCATTTTTATCCCTTATCCCCCCAAATCAAAATGGCGGCACAACCTGCCAGACGAAGTAGACAATTGAAATTTGGTGAAATTATAGCTTTTGGTCCCTAACCGACGGGAAAATTCCAAGATGTTCAAATTTTTCACTTTGTACCCCCCAAAGATATCGAAATATATAGGCAATTTTAATGACTGTGCAGACATTCCTTTTGAGCTATTTTTTGGCTAAACGGTAAGTCGTATCACAAAACGGATGGCACAATGTCTCTTCAATTCGGAGTGATCTACAACTTTGGTCCTGTGACATTTTGTCGTATCTCTCTCTCTTATACGTTAAATTTGGCCGTATTTCTGGATTGTTCGTAAATTTGGTGATTTTTACAAGTATATTTGATTGTTTGACACACTTATAAGAATGATAGGATCATCACGTTGTGTGCGCACATTGGCACGATTAAGGGACATGTGTGTACCAAATTTCATGATTCTAGCTTATACATAAGTATCCAAAAAGTAATGTAAAATGTTAAAAATGCACCCAAATTTCACCCTATTCAAAATTTGATCTCAATTTACCCCCTTAATATGGGAGGTACGAGGAAATGGTTTAGAAACAAATATGTAGAGCGATAAATGAGGCGTCTGATGGCGCAAACCGTTTCTTAATATCATAAACCGTTTAGGAGATATGAATCTCGAAGTGGAAGTCTGCACTTTTCAACGTGCTCATGCTTATCCGTCATCTATATATATAAAAGCAAGTCGGGCTGGAGCGATGTATATACAGGGTGTTAGGTGTATACGTGCAGATATTTCTTGTAACAATCGAGAATGATGTGTAGAACCAATATATATCAATTTTTTAATAATCGTCGGAAGTTACTTTCGTGAGCAGAGGGATATGATGTTTTTAGACTAGTTAATACACCTCTCTGTTGTGAAAGGATAGCTTTGCTCTGTTTATGTATATGGGTAGCCTGTCCACAATAACAGCTGAAGGCTGGTGCTACTGGATCATGACAAGTTACGTTCCACTCTTGTTAAACCGGTTTTGTTCATGTGTTTGGGCAGCCTGTCCACGATAACAGCTGAAGGCTGGTGCTACTTGTTCATGATAAGTTACGCACCATTCTTGTCAAACCGGTTTTGTTTACGAGTATGTGCATCCTGTCCAAGATAACAGCTGAAGGCTGGTGCTACTGGTTCGTAATATGTCACATAACATTCTTCCCAAAACAGTTTTGTTTATTTACGATCAGCCTGTCCACGATAAATTTTTAGCATTTTGTTTCCATTTCAAGATCTTCAGGAAGCCTCCGTGGCTCAGGCGGCAACGCGTCGGCCTCTCTCCGCTGGATACCGCGGTTCAAATCCCGGTCACTCCATGTGAGATTTGTGCTGGACAAAGCGGAGGTGGTACAGCTTCCTCCGGGTACTCCGGTTTTCCCTGTCATCTTTCATTTCAGCAACACTCTTCATTAACATTTAATTTCATCTGTCGGTCATTAATGAAATTAAATGGCGTACGACGTTCAGTGGCGGGAGTGCCCAAGGACAATTTCGAATCGCCGGGTGCAGGTCATTGCCCCAGAGGAGTGCGACAGGCTTCGGCAGCCGGCACATTTCCTATCCTCACAGCTAGATGTGGCTTCAATCATTCCATTTCTGACCAGGTCGAATGTCTGGAAAGAGGCTGTGGATTTCCATTTTCAAGATCTTCAGACTCCCTTGGTCATCGATCTCGGTTAATGGAGATGTATCGAATAGCCGGTGTTAATGTGGGCTCTGTTGCTGTTAGGTCCTGTAGGGGATTGGGATATTTGTGGTTATCAGTCCCATGCTCTAGTGAGTGTGAAAATGGCCTGATCATCTGTGTCGGTACGGGGTCTGTAAGATTGTGTGGTATTATAATTATTCGAGAGTGGAGTTAGGATAAGTACTCCAGGACATGAATATGCTACTATCCCGCTTTGTATTGCATAAATGGAGAATGAACAAGGCAAAATCATGCTGGCGTATACGTAAAGAACTTTCGTTGCGTCAAAAAAAATACTTGAGATAGGATATAAAAATAGGTAGTATTGAAAGTGAACTATTAAAGCACATCGAACGTTTTGTTTCAACCGGATAATGTACACGTTATTAAACTACATAAATTAACGTACCTACAGTTCATCCTTCCTAACGAAAAGATCATGTATAATGGTAGAATAAAAAATCATTAACTGATTGCTGCTTTTGCAGGGCTTATTTACCGCATCAAAATTCAAGTTTAGGGTCTGAGTGGCTCAGACGGTTCAAACATTGGCATCCTGGCCCTTACTTGGCAGGCTTAATCCTAGCTCAGTCTGGCGGTATTTTAACCTTCTCAAATACATCAGATAAGGATGTAAGGGAGAGAGCATATTTGTCTCTGGTGAGACCCCAACTAGAGTATGGTTCCAGTGTATGGGACCTTTATCAGGATAACTTGATTCAGGAACTGGAAAATATCGAAAGAAAAGCAGCTCGATTTGTTCTGGGCGATTTCCGACAAAAGAGTAGCGTTACAAAAATGTTACAAAGTTTGGGCTGGGAAGACTTGGGAGAAAGGAGACGAGCTGCTCGACTAAGTGGTATGTTCCGAGCTGTCAGTGGAGAGCTGCTATTTGCTTTACGTCGCACCGACACAGATATGCCTTATGGCGACGATGGGAAAGGAAAGGCGCAGGAAGTGGAAGGAAGCGGCCGTGGCCTTAATTAAGGTACAGCTCCGGCATTTGCCTGGTGTGAAAATGGGAAACCATGGAAAATCATCTTCAGTGCTGCCGACAGTGGGGCTCGAACCCACTATCTCCCGATTACTGGATACTGGCCGCACTTAAGCGACTGCAGCTAACGAGCTCGGTAGTGGAGAGATGGCTTGGGAGGACAGCAGTAGACGAATAAGTTTGGATGGTGTCTTTAAAAGTAGGAAAGATCACAATATGATGATAAAGTTGGAATTCAAGAGGACAAATTAGGGCAAATATTCGTTTATAGGAAGGGGAGTTAGGGATTGGAATAACTTAGCAAGGGAGATGTTCAAAAAATTTCCAATTTACTTGCAATCATTTAAGAAAAAGGCTAGGAAAACAACAGATAGGGAATCTACCAGCAGGGCGACTGCCATAAATACAGATCAGTAGTGATTGAGTGATTCCTATCAATAGACTTACTGGCGCGTTGAAGAATACATGTGGGGCAAGATTCCGGCACCTCGGAGTCTCCGAGAACCGTAAAAAGTAGTGGGACGTAAGCAAATATCGTTATTATTATTATTATTATTATTATTATTATTATTATTATTATTATTAAAATAAAAGGTATCCGTCACACTCAAACTTTGTAGCTCTTAATTTGTCACAATACATGAAAAAGAAAATAGTGAACTGTCAAGAACTCCGAATTTTTATCCGAATTGTTAATCATAACTCTACCGGGCGAGTTGGCCGCGAGGTTAGCAGCGCGTAGCTGTGAGCTCGCATCCGGGAGATAGTGGGTTCGAACCCCACTATCGGCAGCCCTGAAGATGGTTTTCCGTGGTTTCCCATTTTCACACCAGGCAAATGCTGGCCACGCCCACTTCCTTCCCCTTCCTAGGCATTTTCTATCCCGTCGTCGCCATAAGACCTATTTGTCTCGGTGCAACGTAAAACAAATAGCGAAAAAAAAATTAACTCTGAATACGGCTCCGAAATTACTAGAACATGTACCTCAAAGTCACCATTCCGTTCCCTTATAGGAGGTGCTCGAAATGTCGTCCGTTAACTGGACGACAGACGTCCATGTGGTGACAGCATAAATCCCTCACCCACCTCCATGTCAGCTCTCACAGTTACGATGGCATCCCCAATACGTCGTCTTACAGTAAATTCATCGGCATTTCCACTTGGTACACCAAGTCTTTGAGGTGCGCCCAGAAATAAAAAATCTAGTGGATCGAACTCGGGTGATCTCGGTTGGCAGCTGACGAGACTATACCGACAAACCCACCGATTGGGGAAACGGCGTTCTAGTGATCGACGAGCGTACCTACTGAGGTGAGGAGGTACCCCGTCGTGCATGAGCGACATCCGCTTTCGTATCTGTAGTGGAACGTCGTCCAGAGGCTCTGGCAGAGACAACTGCATAAATTGGAGATAACTAGAGCCAGTCAGTTGCGCAGGCAGCTCCAATGGTCCAAGAACCAGATCTCCCGAATTTACAGCCTTAATATTTTTAGAAAACCTATGCTGGAAATAACCTTGGTGAATGGCATGAGGGTCTTCTTGCGCTCATGTAGGGGCATTGTGAAAAATAATTATACCCCACCCCACTGGTAAAGGATGCCTCATCTGTAACCAACTCACTGTGCGGAACGTCTGCATTACGTTCACATTGTTACAAGAATCAGGTACAGAATTCAGCTCTTGGTAGGTAATCCGCTTCTTGGAGATACTCATTTTTTTTTTTTTTTTTTTACAATTGCCTATCCCATCGTCTTACTGCGACGATGGGATAGGAAAGGAATGCGAAAGAAGCAACCTTGGCCTTAATTAAGATAGAGCCCCACTATTTGTCTGGTGTGAAAATGGTAAACCACGGAAAACCATGTTCAGGGCTGCTGGCAGTGGGGTTCGAATCCCCTGTTTCCCGAATGCAAGCTGATAACTACGTGACCCAAACCATGCGGCTACTTGCCCAGTGAGATGCTGAACTTCGTGGTAGTGCTGTGGGTACAACAGCTGTTCACGGAATGTACGATGAGCAGTCTAGTTAGATGTAACTACTTGTCTTACCAAGCTCCTTTGGCTATAGTCGGTCCCGCTTGGACAAGTTTTCTTCTTCCCGCCGAAGATCCAAGGGATCGCGTTGCAATCCACGGCACTCGATCTGAGAATGAAGCGAGCCTGATTCTCGGAGCCTTCGGTACACATCGGCGAACGTTCGGCTATTGGAAATACGGCAGTTTGGAAATCTTCGTATGTACAGCTTCCTCGCCGCATGTGCAGTTTCTCCAGCTGTCTGTAAACGAGGTGAATATCAGCTAATTCGGCACATGTAAATGTTTCCGTTATGTAATCAATTGGCTGCAGTGATGTTAACCCAAGACTGCGGGACAGGCAGCAACAACTTGCGAACAGTGACAGTGGGGCAGGTAGCGTGGAGCCTACATCCAGTGTCGCATTCACTTGTTTACTCACTACTGCTGAATATAACGTCACTCGGATTGCTTACATAAGAGCTGCGTAAAATCATTTCCTCATCTGATTGGTATACGTAGATTTAACAATGTCTTGACATTCAAACGTATTAGGTTCGATACGGCTCAGCCCGGTGATATTTGAAGGTGCTCAAGTACGTCAGCCTCGCATCAGTAGATTTGTTGCAACTTGCTTTACATCGCGCCGACGCAGATAGGTCATATGGCGACGATGGGACATGGATGGGCTAGGAGTGGGAAGGAAGCGGTCGTGGCCTTAATTAAGGTACAGCCCCAGCATTTGCCTGGTGTGAAAATGGGAAACCACGGAAAACCATCTTCAGGGCTGCCGACAGTGGGGTTCGAACCCACTATCTCGCGAATAGTGGATACTGGCCGCACTTAAGCGACTGCAGTTATCGAAATCGGTATCAGTAGATTTAGTAGGAGCCTTCCAACTCCTAGGCCTTTCCTATCCCATCGTCGCATTAAGACCTATCTGTGTCGGTGCGACGTAAAGTCCCTAGCAAAAAAAAATTAGTAGCATGTAAAAGACGTCATGTGAGGCAATATTCTGGCACCTCGGTGTCTCCGAAAATCGTAAAAGTAGTTAGTGGGACGCAAAACCTATTATTATTATTATTATTATTATTATTATTATTATTATTATTATTATTATTCTAGTTGCTTTACGTCGCACCGACACAGATAGCTCTTATGGCGACGATAGGATAGGAAAGGGCTAGGAGTGGGAAGGAAGCGGCCGTGGCCTTAATTAAGGTAGAGCGCCAGCATTTGCCTGGTGTGACAATGGGAAACCATGGAAAACCATTTTCAGGGCTGCCGACTGTGGGGTTCGAAACTACTATCTCTCGAATACTGGATACTGGCCGCATTTAAGCGACTGCAGCTATCGAGCTCGGTATTTATTATTATGATTATTATTATTATGATTATTATTATTATTATTATTATTATTATTATTATTATTATTATTATTATTACGAAAGCTAGACCGGTTTACGAGTACAGCATGGCCCGCACGTGGGCCATCACCCCTCTTCCCCAGCGACAAGGGGAGGAGTACACCAACATGCGTTTGCCTGCGATAGCAAACAGGTTCAACAACTCCCTTACTCTGCAACTGTAGTTGAGCACGTGACTCAACGACACGAGGACAGTATGACATAACCAGCGTTTCCTACTACGGCAATTCAAAACACATTAGCTCCTAAAATATTTGGCTCATTTATAGGGAAACTAATAGGACAAGGTAAAATGTGCATAGTATGTGTTGTTAGATGTACTTTTCTCTACCGACTAGCGAAATATCTGTACGTATACACCTAACACCCTGTATAAATATTTAAAAATGAAAAAAGACGTGAATTAATGAGGCACTTCCAGAAATCTCAGAAATTTGAAACTTTGTACGGAGGAAACTGATGACCCCAGGATCCCTAGAAAAATCGGAAATTCTCAAAATTCCCTGAAGGGGGCACGCTGGGGGGGCTCAAATTTTGGGCTCAGCATAAGAACACAGTCGTATAGTATATCCAAAACGATAACCTATAGGTTTCGTGGGCTTAAAAATTTTCGAGAATTTCCTCATTTTTATCCCCTATCCCCCCAAATCAAAATGGCGGCACAACCTGCCGGACGAAGTAGACAATTGAAATTTGGTGAAATTATAGCTTTTGGTCCCTAACCGACGGGAAAATTCCAAGATGTTCAAATTTTTCACTTTTTACCCCCCCAAAGATATCGAAATATATAGGCAATTTTAATGACTGTGCAGACATTCCTTTTGAGCTATTTTTTGGCTAAACGGTAAGTCGTATCACAAAACGGATGGCACAATGTCCCTTCAATTCGGAGTGATCTACAACTTTGGTCCTGTGACATTTTGTCGTATCTCTCTCCCTTATACGTTAAATTTGGCCGTATTTCTGGATTGTTCGTAAATTTGGTGATTTTTACAAGTATATTTGATTGTTTGACACACTTATAAGAATGATAGGATCATCACGTTGTGTGCGCACATTGGCACGATTAAGGGACATGTGTGTACCAAATTTCATGATTCTAGCTTATACATAAGTAGGCAAAAAGTAATGTAAAATGTTAAAAATGCACCCAAATTTCACCCTATTCAAAATTTGATCTCAATTTACCCCCTTAATATGGGAGATACGATTAAATGGTTTGGAAACAAACATGTAGAGCGATAAATGAGGCGTCTGATGGCGCAAACCGTTTCTTAATATCATAAACCGTTTAGGAGATATGAATCTCGAAGTGGAAGTCTGCACTTTTCAACGTGCTCATGCTTATCTGTCATCTATCTATCTATATATATAAAAGCAAGTCGGGCTGGAGCGATGTATATATAAATATTTAAAAATGAAAAAAGACGTGAATTAATGAGGCACTTCCATAAATCTCAGAAATTTGAAACTTGGTACGGAGGAAACTGATGACCCCAGGATCCCTAGAAAAATCGGAAATTCTCAAAATTCCCTGAAGGGGGCACGCTGGGGGGGCTCAAATTTTGGGCTCAGCATAAGAACACAGTCGTATAGTATATCCAAAACGATAACCTATAGGTTTCGTGGGCTTAAAAATTTTCGAGAATTTCCTCATTTTTATCCCCTATCCCCCCAAATCAAAATGGCGGCACAACCTGCCAGACGAAGTAGACAATTGATATTTGGTGAAATTATAGCGTTTGGTCCCTAACCGACGGGAAAATTCCAAGATGTTCAAATTTTTCACTTTTTACCCCCCTAAGATATCGAAATATATAGGCAATTTTAATGACTGTGCAGACATTCCTTTTGAGCTATTTTTTGGCTAAACGGTAAGTCGTATCACAAAACGGATGGCACAATGACCCTTCAATTCGGAGTGATCTACAACTTTGGTCCTGTGACATTTTGTCGTATCTCTCTCCCTTATACGTTAAATTTGGCCGTATTTCTGGATTGTTCGTAAATTTGGTGATTTTTACAAGTATATTTCATTGTTTTCACACTTATAAGAATGATAGGATCATCACGTTGTGTGCGCACATTTGCACGATTAAGGGACATATGTGTACCAAATTTCATGATTCTAGCTTATACATAAGTAGGCAAAAAGTAATGTAAAATGATAAAAATGCACCCAAATTTCACCCTATTCAAGATTTGATCTCAATTTACCCCCTTAATATGGGAGATACTATTAAATGGTTTAGAAACAAACATGTAGAGCGATAAATGAGGCGTCTGATGGCGCAAACCGTTTCTTAATATCATAAACCGTTTAGGAGATATGAATCTCGAAGTGGAAGTCTGCACTTTTCAACGTGCTCATGCTTATCTGTCATCTATATATATAAAAGCAAGTCGGGCTGGAGCGATGTATATATAAATATTTAAAAATGAAAAAAGACGTGAATTAATGAGGCACTTCCATAAATCTCAGAAATTTGAAACTTGGTACGGAGGAAACTGATGACCCCAGGATCCCTAGAAAAATCGGAAATTCTCAAAATTCCCTGAAGGGGGCACTCTGGGGGGGCTCAAATTTTTGGCTCAGCATAAGAACACAGTCGTATAGTATATCCAAAACGATAACCTATAGGTTTCGTGGGCTTAAAAATTTTCGAGAATTTCCTCATTTTTATCCCCTATCCCCCCAAATCAAAATGGCGGCACAACCTGCCGGACGAAGTAGACAATTGAAATTTGGTGAAATTATAGCTTTTGGTCCCTAACCGACGGGAAAATTCCAAGATGTTCAAATTTTTCACTTTTTACCCCCCAAAGATATCGAAATATGGAGGCAATTTTAATGACTGTGCAGACATTCCTTTTGAGCTATTTTTTGGCTAAACGGTAAGTCGTATCACAAAACGGATGGCACAATGTCCCTTCAATTCGGAGTGATCTACAACTTTGGTCCTGTGACATTTTGTCGTATCTCTCTCCCTTATACGTTAAATTTGGCCGTATTTCTGGATTGTTCGTAAATTTGGTGATTTTTACAAGTATATTTCATTGTTTGACACACTTATAAGAATGATAGGATCATCACGTTGTGTGCGCACATTGGCACGATTAAGGGACATATGTGTACCAAATTTCATGATTTTAGCTTATACATAAGTAGGCAAAAAGTAATGTAAAATGTTAAAAATGCACCCAAATTTCACCCTATTCAAAATTTGATCTCAATTTACCCCCTTAATATGGGAGATACGAGGAAATGGTTTAGAAACAAACATGTAGAGCGATAAATGAGGCGTCTGATGGCGCAAACCGTTTCTTAATATCATAAACCGTTTAGGAGATATGAATCTCGAAGTGGAAGTCTGCACTTTTCAACGTGCTCATGCCTATCCGTCATCTATATAAATTAAATCGTAACGACCGTGTGTCTGTACATTGATTATTTTGGCGAAATTTCCGTACAGTTATCCGTTTCACCTGTAATTATGACCATCTGCATCATTTTTAGCTTTGGTGTCCGTTTGTCTGTTTGTTTGTCTGTTTGTCTGTTTGTCTGTCCTTCTATAACTTGAAAACTACTGGATATATTTCCACCAAACTTCATATTTAGAATCCACCTGTCCTTGGGTAGGTTTTAGCGCAAAAAATAAAAGCGTAACGACCGTGTGTCTGTACATTGATTTTGGCGAAATTTCCGTACAGTTATCCGTTTCAGGTGTAATAATGACCATCTGCATCATTTTTATCTTTGGTGTCTGTTTGTCTGTTTGTCTGTCCTTCTATAACTTGAAAACTACTGGATATGTTTCCACCAAACTTCATATTTAGAATCCACCTCTCCTTGGGTAGGTTTTAGCTCAAATATCGTTTCTAAATCCCTGAACTGAGTGGGGATTTTTACGAAACCGAAACCGTGATTTTGCACTCCCTCAAAGTATACACAACCGAACTTAATGGAAATCAACCTGCCTTAATGAAAATGAATTTCTAAACCTTTTTTTCTCATCTGCATCATTTCGATAACAGGATTTAGTAAGGGATATATCATTAACGGACCGTTTTTCGGTACAAATCCCAGCGGGTGCGTGTAAAGCGTACTTCTTACAACTTGAAAACTAACAAGATATTTGAACCAAATTTTATATATAGCATCCATCTGTCCAGGGGTAGGTTTCCTTGGTGTCTGTTAGTTAGTTAGTTAGTTTGTTTGTTTGTTTCTTTGTTTGTTGGTCTGTTTGTCTTTCTGTAACTTGAAAACTACTGGATATATTTCCAACAAACTTCATATTTAGAATCCACCTGTCCTTTGGGGAGGTTTTAGGGCAAATATTGTTTCTAAATCCCTGAACTAATTGGGGGTTTATACGAAACCGAAACCGTGATTTTGCACTCCCTCTAAATACACACAACCAAACTTTATGGAAATCTACCTGCCTTAATGGAAATTAATTTCTAAACCTTTTCTTCTCATGTGCATAATTTCAATCACTTACAGGAAAGATAGTATGATCAAACTCTACACGAACATTGGCCCACCCAGTACCCATATGTGAGCCAAATGCTATGCCACATAATTATCCGAAAAGTAATGGAAATGTAAGATATTCTTACACAAATTTCAACCTATTCAACGTTTTTGATTCAATCTGACCCATGAATAGATTAGATGCGAGAAAATATCATAGGACCAGACATTTAGATCGCTAAATACTGCGCCTTACGGTACAATCCTTTGTCGATATTACGTACCGTTTAGCAGCAGTTAATCTGTAAATGAAGGTCTGCAATATTGTAAACATTCATATACTTTCGTATGTCCATCTGTATATATATTCATTGATGTCGATTTGTAGAGATCGAGAAAGGATGTGTCTGCTATTGTAATCAGTACTCCCTACACCGACTTTGACTGCTGGCAGTAGGAATGGGGTCCTTCTCCGACTCCTGTGTAACTGGCATTAGTAAGGAGGGCCTACCATTTAAATGAATAATTCACTTTTCGATTTGTCTTGCAGAAGGCAAGGGATCATGCAGTTTTGTTCGAAAGTCCCCTACTCTATTGTGTTTGGCTCTAGGCCAGGGTGCCCGCCATTATAAACAAATGTTCCAATCTAAAATTTGACTAGCATTAGGCATTGTGGCCTGCTATTTTCATGGAAACTCACTAATTCTGTGTGACTGGCAGTAAGCTGGCTAGCAGCAGTAAAAATGGACTGTCATTATAATGATAACTGCACAACTCAATTTTGACTGGTGGTAGGGAAGTTGCCTGGTATTATAATAAAAACTCCTCAACTGTAACCTGTCTGAAAGTAGGAAATGGGTCTGCCATTGTAACTAAAACTCCCCAAATCGATTGTGACCGCGCAGTAGGCATTGGGGCCTGCAATTATAATGTAAACTTGCCAACTCGATTGTGAATGGCAGTAGGCAAGTGAGCCTGGCGTTATCATCACAACTCCGCAACCCTCACTTTACATTGGAAACAACGTATGTGGACCTCCCCATGCTATTTCTCGGATAAGGCTAAGAGACATGCAATTTTAAAACAATCTCATTTGCTGCACGCACAGTACTTACGTCGATATCCGTATACAATGTAGAATACCGTAGCGAAGCACGGGTACATTTGCTAGTCTATATATATAAAAGCAAGTCGGGCTGGAGCGATGTATATATAAATATTTAAAAATGAAAAAAGACGTGAATTAATGAGGCACTTCCAGAAATCTCAGAACTTTGAAACTTGGTACGAGGGAAACTGATGACCCCAGGATCCCTAGAAAAATCGCAAATTCTCAAAATTCCCTGAAGGGGGCACGCTGGGGGGCTCAAATTTTGGGCTCAGCATAAGAACACAGTCGTATAGTATATCCAAAACGATAACCTATAGGTTTCGTGGGCTTAAACATTTTCGGGAATTTCCTCATTTTTATCCCCCATCCCCCCAAATCAAGATGGCGGCACAACCTGCGAGACGAGGTAGACAATTGAAATTTGGG